>NW_026067922.1:4503126-4504857 GCF_014885135.2 Alexandromys fortis
ATACACACACACACATACACACAAGTATATTAGAGTTAATCTACTTCTGGTTAGGGTGTAAGTAGAGAGACTTGTTATACTGTTCCACTTGAAACAACTTTGAAATTTTCTACAAGCAGACAACATATATGAAATAATCATTTTCACAAAACTGATGATCAGATAATGAAAAGCAGTGATATCTGATATATGGGAAATCAAGGTGAGCCTTACAAGCGGCTTTCTGTGTCCAACCCCAATTCTGGGCTCATGGATAAAGATACCATGTCAGGATTTTTAAGTGAGTGCTGGTGATCTAAATTCAGATCCTCATGTTTGTATAGTAGGCATCTTATCAACTGAACCACCTTGTCTCCCTCTACCAGTATCTCTTATGCTGAGTCCCGCCACCCAGCTGGCTTTACTCTAAACAATTACACTGAAACTGTATTCTTTTAAACACTGCTTGGCCCATTAGCTCTAGCCTCTTACTGGCTAACTCTCACATCTTGATTAACCCATATTTAGCAATCTGTGTAGCACCATGAGGTGGTGTCTTTCCAGGAATATTCTTAACCTGCATCCATCTCGGAGAGGAGAGCTATGGCGACTGCCTGACTCGGCTTCTTTCTCCCAGCATTCTGTTCTGTCTACTCTGCCTACCTAATTTTCTGTCCTATCAAAGGCCAAGGAAGTTTCTTTATTAACCAATGAAAGTAACAGATAGAAAGATGATCCTCCTCCATCCTTATGCAAAAAAAAAAACCTTAGACTGGCTGGTTAAAGTTGAGTCAAGCATGTTGAAGATACATGAAAATGCAAAAGCCTAAACCAGGCAGAGGTTAAACAATAAGGTACACGACAAAAAAATATGTGTTGAATGGATGGAAGATTGAATGTCATAGAAGAGTAAGTTAATGGGCTTGAAAGCATAATAGAAGTGATTAGAAATGAATTAGACAAATAAATACACAAAAAACAGCTATGAAAAGAGAAGGAAGTATCAACATGACTTCATACAATCCAGTAAGTATGCAATTGGAGCTACAAAGTAGAAAGTAAATGCGAACACATTTGAAGAAATAATGGGAAAGTATTTTCCACATTTGGTGGGATGTCTGAAACAGATCTAAGACATTTAATAAACCTAATGCATTTTCGTTTCTTAGTCACACAGTAATTATATTAATTTCAACACTGGTCAGTGGCTCAGGTGTATTCCTAGCTAGCTTCTTAAATTAACACCTTTCTATTAATCTATGTATCGCCATGAGACTGAGGTTTACTGGTAATATTCTAGCATCTTTCTCTTTTGGCAGCTACACGGTGTCGGTCTGACTCTGTCTTCTTTCTCCTTGCATTCATTTTAGTTTTCCCACCTACTAATATTCTGCCCTGTCATAGCCCAAAGCACGTTCTTTATTAACCAATGGTAATAAAATATATTTATAGCATACAGAGGGGAATCCCCCAACAGCTACAAAATATTTCATGGAAAAACTCTGCAAAAGAATGTCATTGCAGAATTGTTCAAAATCAGTGATAATGGAAAGCTTTTCAAAGCTTTGCAAGGGGCTAGAGACAGGGCTCGGGGGTTCAGAGTGTCCACTGTTCTTTCAGAGAACCTAAATTTGGTTCTCAGCGCCCATATCAGATACCTCATAATTGGCTGTAACTCTCACTCCAGAGGATCCAACACCCTCTTCTGGCCTCTGAAAGTACCACACACACACACACACACACACACACACA
>NW_026067922.1:4507907-4512865 GCF_014885135.2 Alexandromys fortis
TGATGTGGGAGTGATTTCTTATTAATAAAGAAACTGCCTAGGCCCCTTGATAAGGCCCACCCTTAGGTGGGTGGAGAAAACAGAGGAGAATTCTGGGAAAAGGAAGCTTAGTAGAGACGTCGCCATGATGCTCCCACTCCAGACAGACGCAGGTTAAGATCCTCCCTGGTAAGCCAGCTCGTGGGCTACACAGAATATTAGAAATGGGTTAGAACAATATGTAAGAGCTAACCAATAAGAAACTGGAACTAGCCGGGCCAGGCAGTGTTTGAAAGAATACAGTTTCCGTGTAATTATTTCTGGGCATAAGCTAGCCATGCGGGCGGCCGGGTGCCGGGGACGCAGCCCTGCCGCTCCTATTTCAACAAAAAAGTGACCTCTACAGTGAAAAAATACGGTTAATAGGTTGACAAAAAATAGAATACTTAAAATATCAGCAATATAGAAATTAACCAAGTTAGCAGGTAAATTGGATACATAAACTGTGATATATAAATATTCTTAATAGAAGTGTTTATCAATAACAAGAAATAAACCACTGATATATACAAGAGCAAAGATGAATTGAAAGATGACTATGCTGATTAAAATAAAGACACATGTAGAATTTCTTTATAGATCCTTGAATATACCAAGAGAGTGTTGTCCTGAGCTACATCCCTAGCCCTGCCTAGTATTTTCATTTTATATTTAAATTAGCATACAAAACAACAGATTTGGCCCGGACCTGAATATCTCAGTGTTGTAGCGATCTTGGGCAATGGTCTTTTGAGGAATGATGGAATTAGCTCTCAGTCTTGCCACTAACTAGTTGTGGAGCAATGGAGAGAATAATTTTCCTCACTGGCTTTGTTTCTTCAAGTATTTCTCAAGTAGAGGGATGGGTTTTGAGAACTCTAAAGGTCTGTATGTTATGCCCACTCTTAGATATTAGTCACAACATCAAATCACAGGAGAGCTTCTCTCTATATTAGTTATTTTTCTGTTTCTGTGATAAAATACCATGGCAAAAAGTAACTTAAGAAAGTAAGTGTTTATTTTGACCTAGTATTCCAGATGGGTAAAATCCATTGTGGTGGGGAAGGCATGGCATGTTGGAAGGAACAGGAAGATGAGAGATCACATTTCATCTACAATACAAGAAGTGCACAAGATCACATGTGTGCATATGCGTGCATACATGTGCGTGTGCATTCTCATGTGTGCGTGCACGCTCGTGTGTGCGTGCACACGTGCAGATGCACACATACAGAGAGAGAGAGAGAGAGAGAGAGAGAGAGAGAGAGAGAGAGAGAGAGGAGGCAGCTATAAACTCTTAAAATCTCTCCCAGTGAAATATTTCCTCCAGAAAGTTTCCACCCATAACGTCCCCTAATGGCGTCACAAACTGAGGACCAAGTATTCAAATATATGAGCCTATGGGGAGCATTTCTTATCCAAACGCCCTCAGGTTCCAAACCAGGCACTTTTATGACACCCGTGCCATTTTACCCCATCATGCGGCTGATTGCACATTCACTGTCCCTTTTATCCCAGCCAGGTGTTTATGGGGATCCTGATGCTCTGATTTCACCTTTTCCCCCTTCCAGCGCTCAGCTCTGTGTTTTAATGGTAAGCCCGTCTCTATCACACTGGCTGATACATGCTGGCTCCGGAAAATGAGAGACATCGTGAGGGCTGCATGTTGTCCCTTCCTCTGCACTGTGATTGTCCTACAGTGTGGTATCATTTCAGAACCCTAGAGACAAACGTTTTACTTTGAACCACCACATGTTAGATTTTCTTTTATGAATAAAATGCAGAAATTTTTCTGTATATTTTTCGATGGGTGATTGCTCGAATCAAATAGAAAGTTTGATGGAGAAGCATTTTGTAAAGTGTCCTGTAGATGTAAGGGGCTATTACTGTTAATATACAAAGAAACATGGGCCGAAATAGCTAGAATTTTTAAGTTGTAGCTGCTGGAACTCAAGGTGGATGCCAGGGGCAGCTTTGGCTTTGCTCTTTATGCAGCCAAAGGGAGTAATTCATTAGCTGCTGTTACAAGGCATATATGTGTAGCACCACCTGGGTGTGTGGTCAAAGGTGTGTAATTATTCGATCCCCGGGATTTGTGGGAAATGCCTGGAGGACATGACTGGTGCTTGGTGGGTGGTGATAGTAAACTTCCTCTGGAAGAAAGAGGAGTTTGGGTCTAATGTTAATACATGTTAGAGATTCTGGTGAAAGCAAAGGATGGGATATTGGCTCAAACTTTCCTTCCCCGGTCTTGGATTGAGACTAACTCATCCCTGTATCCCTGCTCCGCTCCCATGGCACTCCCTATGGGTCTGATTGCTGTACTCTCTCCATTGGTTTCCTCTTGCCTGTTATAATTGGCTGTGAATTCTTTCAGGGGAGAGGTTGAGTTTTTTATCATCTCTTAATTTCTAGCCCCTGAGGCTCATGCATGTAAGCATATGTGTTCAAAAAGCCTTTGGTGAACTGGAAAAAGATAAAAAAAAAAAAAAGAAAGATATCTAGGAAAAGCAATTCCTAAGACACAGCCTAGACTCTGGATTCTTGCAGATCTTGTCTCTGAGTAGCAGTTGCTGGCTTTTGACTAGATATTTCTAAGCGAAATGTTTCACGGTAGCGTGGAAACTTCAGAGAATGTCTGACTGATTGAGGGGGGTGATATTTGCACTGTAGCTCCAGGGATGCAAAGGGTGAAGTCAAGGGGAGATTAGAGGAAATGATACTTTAATAATATCCGGAAAGATCAGTCTCTATAGCTTAAACACTATTAAAAATGCTTAATGTAGTGTTCTGGATTATTGGCAATGCTGGACATTGAATTCAGGGCTTTGTGTGTGCTGGTCAAGTGCTTTATCACTGAGCTAAATCTTCAGCTATGGGGGAGTGATCTTTACTGCCATGGCAATCATCATCATGCAAACCCAGATGGGGTGCCAAGGATGTGACTGACACCATGTAGCATGTTGAAAGGAGTACAGCCAGCCAGCTCTTGCAACTCTACTTTGCTATTTATCACAGTAAACATTTCTTTCTGAGAGTCCAATAATTCCACTCAGCAGCTTCCCCTGCTTCCAGAGCATCCCCACTGGGTGCACCTAAGACACGAAGTAGACCTCATGTGGGATGTCCTTCTGTTTATGTGTCGTTTTTATTGGTTGTTGAATAAAGCTATTTCAGCCAATGGCTTAACAGAGCAAAGCCAGGTGGGAAATCTGATCAAAGATATATAGAGAGTGTAGCTGCTGAAGGAGAGATAGGTTCACAGTCTCGCGGTGATACATAGATTAATAGAAATGGGTTAATTTAAGATATAAGAGATAGCCAGAAATATGCTTGAGCTATTGATCAAATAGTGTTATCATTAATACAGTTTCTATGTGATTATTCAGGTCTGGGCAGCCAGGAACCCAACAAGCAGTCTCCATTTACAAAATTGTGCCCAACTTCTGGGTCATGGATCCACATAAGACCTAAAAACGCTTTAAAAAGGCCTTCTAGACCTACAAAAAACAGGAGACAAACGCAGCTTCGGGGTAGCCACGTTTTATCAGATAGGCTCTGTTTGCTGGCTGCAAGCAGAGGTGTGGCTCTTTTAAGAGAAAGCTTCCTGACTCAGCATAAGCAGCAAAAACTGTGAGGCTTCTTTAAGAGAAGGCTTTGTGGTTCGTTCTGGTAGCAGGAATAGCTCTGACTCTTTCTGGAGGTCCTGCAGTTAAATGGGGTTTGTGAGCTCAGTAAAACTAGTTGCTTAATGGTGTCATAGATCTGTTGTGTCCCTGGAGCTGGGGCAATGAGCTTGGATCACAGAGCTGGCAATAAACATTCCCCCACCATATTAAAAGGCCAAGAGAGGCAGAGCCAACATCAAGGGCTGCTATGACCAAGCTATATACCATTTTTAAAGCACTCCTGGTCAGAAAATGATTACAGATACATAATAAGACAGATTCAGACAAAAAGACCTCTGAATGGGACACAGTGTTGGATAAATGTACATGGGTTTATGAGAGAGAAGAAAGAGTACAGAAAGTCATAGATTAAACAAGTAAAGATAAGTAAAATTGAGAAATAATAGAATAAAAAATAAGTCATGTAAAGATAGAAAAACAAAGAGAGTCCAAATTATGTATATTATTGTGTTTTCTTTGAATTTTTTGACTGTGAATGAGCTAAATATAGAGAGACATTTCATTGTATGGGCTGCTAAGCTAAACCAACATATATATTGTAAAGGTATCTTGACTTCAAAATTTGATTCTAAGGATAAGTTCCTTTGGAAAAAAAAGGTTCTGCTTTTGTCTCCACAGAGGATGGGATCCTGTGATTTCCTTTGAGATTAATGTGGTTTGATGGAACAAAACCCCAAAAGGTCTCTGTGAACTCTAAAAATACTTCACCCAACAAACAGCAGAAAGCAGTATGGATAAAACAACACCCAAATTCCAAAAATGCTTGTTTTTAAATGTTTATTTTCATTTTAAAATGGTTGCTTATAATAATAGTGACAGTCAATTTCTAAAAAAAAAATGAGACTAAGATATAGAGATAGTACTTTGCATTGGTATGGTTCTTGGTCTACTGACACAAATTTAAGGTCAATTTTGTTGTACTGTGTATATGTATTTTTGTTCTTGTTTAAGTTATTGTATTTGTGCAGCTCATTTGAAAATGCAATGTATAATTAAGAAATACATATTAATAATCATTTATAATAGTCAAGCTTGTCATGTTAATTAGGATTTCTAGATAGAGATAAATTTCAGATAATCTTCAACACATCAAATACCAACAGAATATTCTTTTTTAATTAATTAATTTATTTTTTTATTGAGAAAAGGAAAAAAAAAGTTTCTGCCTCCTCCCAGCCTTCCATTTCCCTCCCCCTCCTCCCACCCTTCTCCCCCTCCCTCCACTCCTCTCCCCCTCCCTCTCCAGTCCAA
>NW_026067922.1:4519521-4561009 GCF_014885135.2 Alexandromys fortis
TATAGCCCCTGCAGGATGACCAGGAAGTGTAGGAGTGATGAGGAACGTCTGAGTTCCCTGTCCCGGGCTGCTGCCGCGGTCAGAAACTCACTCACCCCAATGATGTCTCTCCTGGTGCCTGGATCGGATCTCCTTGCTGCTTGGTTGGCTCGTAAACAAAGGCCAGAATATTCTTAAAATATTTTAAGAACTTAGACTTTTCTTGACAGTGAGACATGTCTGGTTCTGGCAGCACCAATTACTTCAGAGAGGTTGAAGAGAACTGAAGAAACTCATTATGGAATTTGCCTTCAATATCACAATGATAGTCATTTAGGCAAGAAACTGCTCTTTCCTGAACTGCGTGATTGTATGCTGTATGAACTGGACATGCAGGACCCACAGAAAAATGACTGCTGAACTTGCCAAAAAAAGGTGAGAAAGTTCTTTTGGGTTTCTATTTCATGAAAAAGTCTGCCAGACATTCTGTAGGACACCAAAGAAAGTGAGCGATAAACTGCCCATATAGGCAAAACAGTTTTTCAAATTTCCTGCTTCATGGATAAGTCTGCCAGATACTATGGGTCTGAAGGCTGAAGATGGATGACCCAACATTACAGAGTTTGTCCAGGAAGTGAGACGTCTCTGTCAATTCTAGAGTTTTGGATGTTTCTTAAGTAATATTATATCTTTCTGAGGTCTTTGAAGAGTTGAAGGCAAAAAGTTACAGTTTTCCTTAGTTATGATAAAAGATAAATTAGATATGAAACTTTAGACTCAAAAAGAAATATTTTAACTATAATTCTTGCTTGATAACTGTTTTGTTATATATAATTTTATTATGTTAAACTCAAAACATTAGAAAAGGGGAGATGATGTGGCATGTCCTTCTGTGTATGTGTTACTTTCATTGGTTGATGAATAAAGCTGTTTCAGCCAATGGATTAGCAGAGCAAAGCCAGGCAGGAAATCTAAACAGAGATAAATAGAGATTAGGCACATTCAAGGAGACACCATGTAGCTGCCAAAGGAGAAGGACCAGAAACCTTTCCGGTAAACTACAACCTTATTGCAATACAGAGAGTAATAGAAATGGGTTAACTCAAGATGTAAGAGCTGAATAGAAATATGCCTGAGTCATTGGCCAAACAGTGTTGTAATCAATATAGTTTCTGTGAAATTATTTGGGTCTAGACAGCCAGGAAATGAATGAATAGTCTCCATTTATATAGACCTTATACATTGGGTTTGTTTGAAGGAACTTGCAGTAATATAAAGTGAAGAGGGAAAATGTTCTATTTATCAGCCTTTGAAATGGAGAGATTTGTTCTGTAGTTGAGACTTCACTGACAAATGGAATTCATTGCTTACAGTGCAGAAACCAAGCACAGCAAAGATGGAAGAGTCCCATCACCATTACATGAACAAGCTCATGGGTTCAGGGTAACAGAACTTATTCTGCCAATTGATGCTAAACATTTGAAGATTTTTTTTTTTGAGAGAGAGAGAGAGAGAGAGAGAGAGAGAAAAGATTTGAAAAAAAATGCAGTTCTTTATTTTTTGCAAGACTTTTCTCTATTCCAGTATTTTCTAAATTTAAAGAAAAATCAAACCCACATGCTTTGGGATAACATTTATTTAACTGATAGGACAGTATGATAAGAGACCTACTTCCTGTCCAAGAGCCAACTTTGATATTCTAAGTGAAAGTTCATTTTTAGTATACTATTTTTAATTTCTTCTTTCAGAATGTATACAATATATTTGACTATATTTATTCCTGACTCTCTCCCCCAACTCCTCCTAAAATCCCCCATATTCTCCTCCCAAATTCTTGTTGGCTTTTTTAAAAAATAAGACTTAATCCACTTAGTGCTGCTTATATGCACATGGATGTATGTTATCCTCTAGAACTTGGGTAACCAACCAGGATCATGCTCCTGGAGAAAACTGACTAACCCTCTCTTAATAGCCATCAACTGCCAATAGCTCCTCAGCTAAGGATGGATACCCATGGTTCCCTCCCCCATCCATGTGGAATATTGATTTGGTTAGTCTTGTGCAGGCAATGATAGCTGTTGTGCTCTCTGGCTCTTATATTCATTAAACTCTCTCTTCTGTGATGTTCCTTGAGCATTGGGATATGAGTGTTGAGCTATAAATGTCTTATTTAGGGCTCCAAAGCAACTTATTCTATGCACTTTGATTATTTTTGAGTCTCTGTATTAACCATGGTCTACTACAAGAAGAAGCTTCTCTGATGAGGACCAAGAGCTGCAATGATCTGTGGGTATATAGACAAATATGTATTTAGATGGTAGTTTGGCAGTATATCCATTTGGCCAATTAATAATAGTATATTCCCCTTCGGGCCTCCCTTAGGGCCTCCTCGGTCATGGGTCCTTGGTAAAGTTTACAGTACAAGGTATGAGTTCCTTCTTATTTGTAATGGGTCTTAAATCCAAACATATAGTAGTGGTAGTCTCCATAATGATCATTCTACTGTTCCATAGATGGACATGTTTCACCAGGGTGGTTTCTACAGTACATTTTGTGGCTCACACCTGGATAAGGCTGTTGATGACTTTTCTCCCCCAGAAGCATGCCCAGCATCTTCCAACACTGTGAAAGAAAACCAGCAGGGAAACTGGTTCATGGTAAGTACCAGCTTCATTTCTCCACATCCTATGGTCAAAGTGTATGGTGTGTTCAGCAATACACTTGATACAAGAGCAGTGTGCTCTTGGCTCCAGTGAATAACCAAGAGCAATGGTAATGACCTGTCTTGGTTTGATTATCTCTGGGATACTCCAAGGGTGGTTATTTGGTACTGTAGTTTTTGTTTAATGACACATATCTTTTGGGAAGAGCATTTTCCTCCTCTGAAGGGCAACACACACAGACACACACACACCCTAATAAAACAATAGGTTTCCACATGATCTTCTCAAGAACCTTCTGTGTTTCTTATCTCTAATTATCACCTACTCTGCCCTGTTCTCTCGTCCCTTTCTTCACATAAATCTACATCCTCATTATTCCCCCTTCCCCACTTCATACAGCTTTTTCCTACACCCAGATACTTTCTTTCTAACTCTAGAGATTGAACTCAGGTCATCTTGCTTGCATGGTATGATGGTTAATACTTAATGGCTATCAACTGTAAAAGATCTAGAAACACTTGTGGGACATTGTCTTGATTTGGTTAACAGAACTGGGAAAAATTGTCTACTGTGGGTGGCACCATTCCGTGGGCTGGGATACTAGACTGAATCAAGAGGGAAAAGCAATCTGAGTTCAAGCAGTCATCTCTCTGACTCCTGACTAGATTCAATGTGATTATCCACCTCAAGCTCATGCTGCCATGACTTCTCCACCATGATGAACTGTATCTCAAACTGAACCACAATGCACTCTTCTTAAGTTGTTTTCATTATACCTACCTCCTCTCTGTTTACCACAACTAACAGCTAATATTTATGGAGTGCTCTCCAGGGCAGGAGGTATTATTAACTTTATCCACATTCTCTCAACATGACAGCTTTGCATGCTGGATCAGGTCTCTCTCTTTCTCTCTCTCTCTCTGTGTGTGTGTGCATGTGTGTGTGTTTCTCTCTCTCTTTTGATAGATGTGGTGGCTGAAGTTTCTCTAACACATATCTATATATCTAGTAAGTAACAAGGCCAAAAATTGAAGATCTCCAATATTGACTAATCTTGAGTATTAAACCATAAAATAACCCACCACCCCCATCTTGATCGAGGACTGCATGCAAGGCCCCAGGTGCATACCCTGTTATACTTTCAATTTCCAAGTGGATCAGGAAATATGATTCAGAAAATAACAACCGAAACACCAACTTAAAGTATAGATTGACTTTATTCTCAAACCTTAAATGCTTCTGATTCATTCCTCTAGTAAAAGTCACATAACATTAACTGAGGACTGAAGAGACAGATCAGTGGTTAGTAGGACTTGCTGCTCTTACACAAGACCCAGGTTCAAATCACAGTACTGACACAGCAGCTCACACCTGTCTGAAGCTCTAGTTCTAGGGATCTGATACAGGTGTGAGGCATATACATGTGGTGTACTTATAGGCCAAACATATACATACAATAAACATACATGAATCTTTTAAAAATCCACCTTATTATTTATGCAGTCTACTGTTTTTTTCTACCTAAATGACTTACCATTCTCCAGCTAAATTCAATCATCATTACACGGCCATAGCATGTAACATGAAGGGGCGCAAGCTGCTTGTTGTTGGGGTTTTTGTCTTGCCCGGTACCCCACAACTGTTTAGCCCCAAAGAAAATCACACATAGGTCTCCATAAATATAAGCTGTTTGGCCCATTAGCTCTTACCTCTTACTCACTAACTTTTACATCTTGATTAACCCATTTTTCTGATCTATGTTAGCAGTGTGGCTCAGTAACTTTTTTCAGTAGGGCTGATCACATCCTGCTGCTTCAGTGGTCTGGGCAGGAGACGGAGGAATCAACTTCCTCCTTCCCAGAATTCTCCTGTTCTCATTACATCATTTCTACATCCTGTCTGGTTTTCCAGCCTATATTTTCTGCCTGGCCAATCAGCATTTACTTATAACATGATTGACAGAATACAGACAATTCTCCCACACCAATAGCATTGTGGACAAGGAAGAGCATTATAGTACTTCATATAATAGCAAAACCAAAGCCAAACCAAAAAGAATAACATGTAACCTCACATAAATAAATGAATAAATAAATAAAATACCCATACTATAACCCATTATATTCCCATGGACAGCTTGTGCATTATCACATTTCTTAAAAATACCCAAGAAGGGATGTTAACTCTGGGGATTGTAAAGTCATAGGGAGAGATGCAGAAATATAAGTTTCATTTTCCACCTCCCCAGACTCATCTTTGACCTCAAACCGCTCTACCTTCTTGGGTGGTAGTTGTTCTTTAAACACACCCAACTCCTTCTGCCTCAGGACTTCTGTGCATACATCTCCCTCTGCTCAGTCTCTGAATTTCCTCTGCTCTTCACTCATGGCTTCAGCTAATGCTAGAGATCTTCCAAAGTTTAACTCAGCCTTCCTTATTCAAAGAGAACAGTTGCATGTTCACTTCCTTATTCAAAGGGAACAGTTGCATTTTCACCATGCAATTACAAGTGTCATGACTGTCGGCCTGTTGAAGGAGAAGCTCCTGGAAGACTAGGGCCTTCTTCCTAGTCATTATTACCATTGTGCCTTTGTGTTGGATGCAAACAGTTTGTATCTAGTGCAAAGGGATATATTAATTCAGCAAGTATCAGGAGTGCCGGGCATTGTGAAGCTGAAAGGTCAGCTGCCTTCAAGAGACTGATACTCTGCTAGAGGAGGGGCTAAATGATGTGATGAGACAGAAGAGCAAAGAGAAGGGCCATGGAGAGGACCCTGGGGATCCAGGAAGGATGCACTGACCACATCTCGGGAGGTCAGAAAAGATTTGGGGCTCTGGGCATGCCAGGGGCGAGGTGACCAGAAAGGAAGGTCAGTGGATGAAGCACATGGAATGTGACTGATGGAATAGTGTAAATATAGGTAGAATCCACAGGACCAGAAGTTAGGGTAGCCTCATACTGGAAGAGAAAAGAGCATCTAGGAAGGTGGCATCTTTGAAAATATGCCTTCCTCCAGGGCACACATTCTAGGTGGTCTACAAAATTCCCAAGACTCCTAATGCATATTTCGCTTACCTGTACTTGAAGTGGTCATCTAGTGGTACCCACCTTCTCGCCTTCAGAAGTCTTATATACTAAAGTTTGAGGCATGCGATTCCCCCCACTCCGCGTTGTTTTAATAAAATTGCAGCCATCAGAAATTGGTCCTTGGTGATATGAAAAGCACTAGGCAAATACGAAAGCAATCACATTAAGACAGTGGGTGACAGCACCGAATTTCCTATGCATTAAAAATTAATTTAAGGCTTCTATATGAAACCCCCCAAAGGTCCCCATAATAAATTCTCATTCACTCTCCCACAGCCACCCCTCCTTCTTTATCCAAAACTTTTCTTGACTTCAAAGTCTCCCTGAGCCCCAGAGGTGCTTTCTGGCCATTATCAGAGCAGCCAGTGTGGGAACAGGCAGATTTAAAGTCCCTCCTCTCCCATTTCACAAGGAGACAGCCCTTCAACTTGGGTCACTGTCCCCTACATGAAGACACATTTTAAAAACACTCCAAGCCAATGACTTTGGACATTCTGGTCTCTTGTTAATATAGGGTAATAAGTTTTTAAATTCAGCAATGACAAATAACCCTTTGCAAGTTATTAATACTTTGTAAAGCAAACATCCAACTCTTGGTCTGGCTTTCCTTGGCTCCCCCTCCTTTTGTTCTGTCCTTCCCATCATTGCCTTTGCTGTGCTCTACTTAACGTCTGTCTTCTCTCAGACCCCCACAGCTCTCTATTTCGTTCTGATGGTTCAAATATTGTTCCCAGTCAAGTTTTGCTCATTTACTTTAAGAATGCCTTTGAATTTCCCAATGAATTGTTTTTAAGGCAGAGAACTGGTTTTGATGCAACTGTTGTGACCTTGCTTCAAGGGTTTCTTTTATCACGGAGTCAGTCAGAGTTTATTAATTATAATTTTTTCTCCTTTGGGACCAGTTTTCTTGTTTTTCTTTGGATCTCGCTGTCTTGTAGCACCTTTATCTAGCGGCCTTCTCGCCCCCCTCTTTTTTTTTTTTTGTCTGAATTTCCCTTCCTCTCTGGCATTGATCTTTCTCATTGGAAAGCGTTAATGTTATGGGGAGAAAGCAAAAAGTTTCTGCTAATCCATTGGCAACCCCACCAGAGAGCTATGGCTAGAAACCATCAAAGTTTCCAAAAAGGTTTCTTCTGTGTAACGTGGCTTTTTAAAAAACTTGACAGCGAACATGTAATCTGAAACTCTACAGAAGCATCTTCTGATGTCCTATGTAGACGATCAGCCTGTCACATCCCATAACTGGTTTCCGCGGAGGCTGACATGTTATTTACTTGCTGGCTGTCTTGTCTCAGTTCTGTGGAAGTGCGAATTCAAGAGCAAGTTCTGTGCAAGCGGAGACTGCCTGCCAGTCTTCCCTTCTGAAGCTGGCATCCTCCAGGTTCTAGCACTTGCTCTTTTAAGCGGGGCGTCACTCGCACTTTGCTCCAACTTCTTATCTCTGTGTGTTTTACAGGCTTCCAGGAGGAGGGAGCCTGACTGCTTTGACATCCCTCAAGGCAGGGCGGACAGCAGCGCCAAATGCCTAACAGATGTCTTGCTGTATCTCGGGATGATTCCATGACTGATTCAGAGCTCTAGCTGGGGGTGACTTCTGCCAGGTTTCCTTTCACACTTGCAACGAGGAAATGGATGGAGCATCAGTGAGGAGGGCAGGACAATAACAATAAACAGATCCAGGTTGAAAGCAAGGCAGTAATAACAAAAACAATAGCTGGTCTCCTGGACCGTCCTCTCCTGCCAGCGCCAGGCTGCAAATCACTTTCTGTTTCCTTCTCCACCTAGCTCACACACATGCAGAGATAAAGGAGCTGAAGACGTGCCCGGTGTGAGTTATTGTCCTAGGGATTACTTGGATAAGAGACAGGTCTAAAGAAAGTCAGAGTCATCCGAGAGGAAGTTATCAAGAGATGGGTGTGTTAGGCCGGGGATATGAGAAGGAGGGACAGTTTCATCTTCCATTCCTTCTAATCACAAGCACTCGCCGCTTTCAAATCAGGCCCTGATTGCAGTCAATGCCAAGGGCATATTTTCTGGGTTCAAAGCAGAATCCATCATCTTTCCCCCTCCTTCCCAGTCTACAGTCTCTCACTCTCTCTATTGCCGTGGACATTTTCTCTCTCTCTGTAAATGTCTATATTCTCTCTTTCTTTGGGTATTTTCAGAAGCTCGGTGTGAGGAAAATATATGAACTAGCTTCTCCAACCGTCCTATCTCTGTTGAAGACTGCATTAGGGCTGCAGAGAGCAGGGAAGAATGGTGTTGGCAGGTGAATCAAGGAGACAGTAGTACAAAAGGACACAAGGAAAGGAGGCAAACGGGGGTACAGGGCTCTGTTGCTATGAAGGGCAGGAGCAAGGTTGGGGCTCACTGGAAAAGAGTTTGTGGAGGAGGAGCCTTCTGAGTGGTCTTTGTCAGGGACAGACACCAAAGTATGAGGTGTGAGAAACCAGGGCATTTAATGGATCAGCGGGGAATCCTTCGCCAGAGTATGGGGGATCCGCAGGAAGTGTGCTTGAGGGACTTAGAGGTAACATTTCTCATTCTACAGGAGAGGGGGTCCCTGCTGATAGAGTTTAGCTAGTTTAGAAGATGGGGGAAGATGGGAAGATAAGGAGTCTGCTGAGCCTGTCCCAAAACTGGGAGACCCTGACATGAGATACCAGAAAGAACACGCCTCCGCCAGAGTGCCCGATGAAACTGAGAAGGGGCGGGACGCGGTGAGTTGTGAGATGGTGACTAAAAAGAAAAACACATCAATGCAGACCACTGACGGCTTAAATATGGAAACAAAGACCCTAAGACTGCCAGTGGTCTTCCACACTTCACCAAATTAAATCCGAAGTCCTTTGTGTGAAAGGTAACACCAGTAAAGATTTGGACGGCTCGGGTCTCAGGGGTGATTTAGTGGGAAAAACACTTCCTGTATGAGTTTGTAGTCTGTATTCCCAGCATCTATGTAGTCCAGCAAGCATAGCACCTACCTAGGACCTCAGCACTGAGAGGATAGGGGAAGCCTAGAACAAGCTGGGCTTGGGGAACATGTGGCCGCCTGAGGTTGATGAAGCCTGTCTGCTTCCATCACTCTCCACGTTATTTTCGGAAATAATAAGTAATATTACTGAAGGTTTGGATTCGTCACTCATATTCTCTCATCCACTCTTACCTCTCATTTATAGAATATTGTATATAACAATTATGTAGTAAAACTTTGCAAGTCAAAGGTTTTCCACTTCATCTCAGTTTCTCTATTTTCAAGAAATAAAATGGAGAATTAGAATACTTAGGCTAGCAATTCAAATGAAAGTACCAACTTTGGCTAGGATATCTGGCCACTGCTAAGTGAAATCTCATGATAATATTAACTTAAATAAGATTTACTAATTGAGTAAAGGAAAACACATATAAAATTTTATACTCTAACATGTCATATCTATCAATAAATCGTGGTTGTGTTTGGCACATCTCAAAGAGACCAGTGGATTATAAAGATGTTATTGATAAGATTCTATAAGCTTATATCCTGCCATTAATTTTTATACCAAATTCTTAATGGTTTTAATAGGAATTATGATTTTTTAAAAGAAGAATACAACTTCATAAAAAATTTTAAGTGGATTTGGTTTTAGGTTCTATAGTGAGGTATGTGAGGGTACAAATGGAAAAAATTGCCCTTGAACATATTTATGGACCATATGTATTTATTCTATGAGAGACATTTGAGTAAAATCTCCCCTCAAAGACTATAAAATGTGAACCATAACACGAAGGCTTGCATCATTCTTAAATGTGATTACCAGTTAGGTTATTTATATGATAATTATCTTTTAGTGATCAGGAATACATTTATTGAATTTTCAAAAGAATTATTTTTCTCTACACAGTTCTAAAGGATTGGCTGTCATTGCAATGACAAAAGCATAAGAGATGAGGTACATCGTGTGAGTACCTTCTGAGTGAAGTTGAATTTCACATCTCCCCAGTGACTCGCTTGGCCATTCAAGCAGTTCTTGATTCTCCTGATTCTGTATTACATCCAGGACTTGACTCGTGCGTCGGCTCCATTTTATGGTTAATAGTCTTATCTGCTCTCTTAGACTGCAAGTTTCTCCCTTGGAGATACAAAACTTGGTTTTATACAGTACTGAATGTATGTCAGACCAAGGAGAGAGATGGGGGTGGGACAGAAAGATAGAAACAAAAAGAGAGAGAGAAACAGAGAGACAGAGAGAAAGAGAGACCCCAGTATAATACCTTCTCAAATATGGTGGATGAGACAAGAAGGTATCTACAACTTCAATGCTGTTGGAAGAGTGATCTCTTAGAGAAAACACAGACTGCTACTGGCTCACAGACAGGGTTCTCCTACCATGCTAGCCATGTCTCACTGGACTAGGAACTCATGGAAGTCACAAAATCTGGTCAAATATACTGGCCTTGTCAGGAATCAAACACCCGTGTCTTGCTGGTCTGTGAACACTTGGCCCCCTACGTAATAGTTTTTAATACATAGGAAGTATTTTCTTGTTGTTGTTGATGGAAAGGAAGTGATCTTTCTTGCTGTGTTTCATGATAAAAATGAAGTTAACGCAAAATGACTCACTAAAGTGTTTGCGCGTTTTCTAAAGACGAAAAGCCTAGAGGTGTGCTGTTTAGGAATTGTGTAGGTTCCAGGGAAAGCCAGGACACACTGTTACTCTGTTTTCCTTGTGCCCGTGCAATTGGAAGAAGGAAACAAACAGTCACCATGTAGTCTACACCAATGGGGTCCTGTAAAGAGTGAAAAGGAGAAAGATGTTGCAAAGCTAATTAGTCTTTGAAAGTATGGCGTGGGCTGTGATATATTCTGTTCAATCAGCTCTGTTTTATAGGTATCAGCCAGGGATGATTCAAGTGCCATGTGGATTGGGGGCATAAATGGCCCATTCTTCATGTCCATTGCTCCATCATTAACCTTCCCACTCAGTCCTGGTAATGAAAAACCCAGCGTCTTCCATCTGCTCCACGTTATTTATGATGATGCCTCTAATTATGTTCAATTGAGTTGCTGTCGATGATTAAAGGTAATAGGTAATAATAACTTGGCCTCATCATTACCACCATTATTATTAGCTCATTGATTGCAATAATTTCTAAAATTACCCCTTGGAATAAAATATGTTAAGCACCTGGTATATCCTTTTTTAGGGAACATCTGCTCCAAATGTGTGATAGCAGAGGACCAAACGTGTCTTGATCTGAAGGGAAAGCAAAAGTGATGCTGACATCGGGGAGTCTTGTCTGTGCTGGAATGGCTGTATTGTGGATGCTGAGAGGAGGAAATAGTCACGACCAAGTTCAGTGCTAGGATTACAGGGCTGCCTAGAAAGGGGAGACGTGCTAACGCTAGCTGTTCTGTGGCTACCGCAGTGTTTAATCCTTCTTGGCAACGATTCCCAGCTTTGCCTGTAGTCCTGGTAGTTTCTGTAATGGTTGTGACTTTCCCGGTCTCTGAATATATGGTAGCTGGGAAAGAGTGATGACAGGAGGCAGAATATAGCCTTATATGAAGGTGGAAAGATGCTTTGAAGAAAGCCTCTTCCTAACAACATATTCTTATTTTTCACCCCAAATCCCACTGCTTTCATCTTTTGCAGTTAAGTAGGAAAATAGTTATATAGTCTTCCCAGAGCTCTTCTATGTGGCTAAGAGTTGGCCTACTGGGGCTCAGTGTAAACAAAACACACTCACATACATGCTCATACTTAGACACACTCATACACACACTCATACACATACATGCACATACTTGCACACACTCAGGCACATAGGGCCCCTACACATAAACACCACATATTTACATTTCCTACATAGAGTTATGTCCCATGTTAATCCAATGGTTTTGTGAACAGAGCAAACACAAATCAAATTAAATCTAGGAAATGGAAATAAAAGACAGTGACTGGGGTAAAGTTCTGAATTAGGTCTTTTTGTTCTTTTATTTTCTTCTATTTTGCAGTGCTGGGACTTGTACATGCAAGGCAAATACTCTACCCCTGCACTGTATCCCAAACCTAAATTCTTAACGAGATAAGAAAACACAAGTTATTTTTAGCAGCTAATGGTTAAAACAACTTAAAATACTCTAAATTTAACTGAAGTGACTATAACTCTTAGTAAGTTTTTTCTCTTTGTGGAATCAAAGTCAGAGGAGTGGACCTTATTTTCTGATATCATTTTAATTTGCCCTCTTTGCTTTTTCTCTCTGTTTTGAGAAGGCCTTAGTTGCCCACACGAGTGTGGATTTGTGCTACCCTGCTCAGATCTGGGCAGTTCCCAGATCCTGTGCCATAGTACGATAGCTTTTTCAGGGGCTTTGCATATAAACCACCTGATTGAATTCACAGAAACCTGGGAATATATATGTCATTGGAATAAAAGTACCCGTAGAACTTCTATACGGCTCCAGGGGTATGACTTGGCCTTGGCATACAGTCCCTTTAATGCCCCCAGAGTCCCTGGAGAACGTCATATTTCAGGAAAGGGTTCCAGTCACATTGTATCATTAACTTTATTGAGTGTTGTGGAATAACATTTAGTTTGATTCTGATAGAATAAAGGTGCAAAGCCACATGCATAATTTAAAATAAAATCCTTCCTCTGGTACCAAATAAATACATGCCAGGTGTGAAATGAGAGCCAAAATGGTCTCCAAGGATGCTATCATGAAGGATGCTGGGCTTTCTCCATCAGCTACTCCCATCCTCTAGGGCAGTCAAGTAATATGTTGCCCATTTTCATCATTTCATCTGATGAGCTCCCTAGGGTTTTCTTTAGGAATCCCTTTCGTTCTCTTTGCCCTCTCTTTCTCCATCATATAGAAAACTCAAAAGCAAATTTTCAGAGGCTCATCTTACTTTGTCTTATCCTCTTCATTGCACTGTGATCAAGAAAGGATGATATAAATAGTTGTGAAGGCTTTTGTTAGCTTTTGGTGTAGGATGTTTATTTTTCTTTCTTTTCAGTTTATGTCTCATCTTACTAGTAAAATGTGAAGAAACTCATCAAAACACTGAAGCAATAGAGAAACAAGTTCAGGTTGTATTTCTGTATACTAACAATAAAATTTCTGAAAGGAAAATCCATAAAGCCCTAACATTTCTAGAGGTATCATAGGGAATAATTTCTTAAGTATTATCTTGACAAAGGCTATCAATGATCTATAAAATGAAAATCACTTATGAATGAAAGAACTTGACATCAATACACTGAAAGGTCTTCCAGGTTCACATCCTACAGGACTTAACATTGTTGACACACTCAAACTATGGAAGAAGAGCTACAGATTTAATACAATTTCTACCAACATTTCAATGACATTTTCCACTGAAGCACAGTCATCTGGAACTACCATAAATTCATAGGGAACTACAAAAAACTCCCAGTAACCAAGACAACGTGAATGCTGAGCAGAACTGAAAGTATCATGCTTTGTCTTGATTTCAAATGACACTAAGGGGTACAGTAGTAAGAGCTTTATGATAGTGGCATGATCAAAATAAAAATAAGCACAAGGACCAATGGAATAGAGTACTGAGTCCTCAAAAAACTGCACAAATGTACAGTCAATAAATTTTCAACAAGGGTACCAATATGCACAACGAGGGGGCTGGAATGATGGTTCATTCATTAGTACACTTGCCTTGCAAGCATAAGGGCATAATTCCAATCTCCAGTCCTCATGATTATAATCCCAGTGCTGAGAAAGCAGCGACAGGGAGATCCCTGAGATTTGTTAGTGAGATTCCCTGTCTAAGAGGAAGTAGTGGGTGGTGTTCCTGAGGATGACACCCAAGGTTGTCCTCCATCTTCTCGACACCTATGCTCATTTATACACATATGCACGTACACACACAATAAAAAGAAAGAAGAATGTACAATGAGGAATTAGTTTATTTCATAAATCATATGGGGATAACTGGCTGTCCACAAACAAAGAATGAAACTGGACTCTTCCATCATACAAAACCATCAACTCAAAATGGATTAAAGATTTAAATATAAATCCAAAATCTGTGAAATTCCTAGAAGGAAACACAGAGACAACGCTCTTTGACATTGGCCCTGACAATAATATTTTGGATATGATATCAAAAGAGTAGGTAATAAAAGTAAAAATAGTCATGTACTATCATATCAAACTGAATGGTTTCTGTACAGCAAGAGAGACAATCAATAAACCGAAGAAAAGCAATCTGTAGGTAGGAGGGAAGTTTGATAATGATACATCTGGCAAAGTGTTGATACCTAGAATCTTCAAGGGGCTTACACACTGAATATCAAACCTTCCACCATCCAATTCAGAAATTAGAAGAAGAATCTGAACAGACATTTGTCTAAAGAAGACATATACATGGGTGATAGTTATATGGAAATGGATTCAACACCACCAATCATCAAGAACATACATGTTCAAACCAAGTGTGGGGGGTGTCACCTCATATCTGTGAGAATGACTGTTGTCACAAAAGAAGGGTAAGTGCTGTTGAGGCTGTTGAGCAAAGGAAATGTCTGTTTGTGCTAATGCCATTGACACAGCTATTATGGAAAGAGTATGGATGTCTCTTGGGAAATTAAAAGTAGAACTATTATGTGATTCATCAATCTTACATCAAGGGTTATAACCTAAGAACTGAATCAAGAGGAGAGTTTTCTACACTCTCATATTCATTTAGTGACTATTATTTTTCTTCTTATTTATTTTTCTCTCATACAATACTTCCCAGCTGCATCCTCCCCTCTTCCCAGTTACCACACCTTTAGCTTCCCTCTGCTCCTCTGTTTCCCTTCAGAAAAGAGCAGGCCTCCCAGGGATACCAACCAAACCTGGCATAACAAGATGTAATAAGACTAGGCATAAACCCTCATTTCAAGATTGGACGAGATAGCCAAGTAGGAGAAAAAGGGTCCCAAGATGAGGAAAAAGAGTCAGAGACATCCATACTCCCACTGTTAGGAGTCCCCCAAAAACCCCAAGCTAAACAACTACAATATATCTGCAGAGGACCCAGCATTGGCCCACACAGGTTCTATGATTGTCACTTCAGTCTCTATGAGAACCTGTGTGTCCTGCTTAGTTGATTCTGTGAACTGTGTTCTGCTGGCGTTCTTGACTCTTCTGGCTCCTACAACCTTCCTTCTTCTCTTCTGTAGGGTCCCCCCCTCCTATATACAAATGATAAATGGAACAAGAAAGAAATTAGGGAATCAGTACCTTTCACTATAACCACAAACCATATAAAATGCCTTAGGCTAACCCTATCTAAGTAAGTAGAAAAACTTATATGCAAAAATTCAAATCTTAAAGAAATTGAAGAAGATATCAGAAGATGAAAAGATCTCCCATGCTCATAGATCACTAGGATTAGCATATTAGAATCGACCAACTTATCAAAAGCAATCTACAGATCCAGAGCAATCTCCATCACAACCTTAACATAATATTTTATAGTCCTTGAAAGGAAAATACTCAACTTCATATGAAAAAACAGAAAGCCTAGGATGGCTAAACAATCATGAACAATAAAAGAACTTCTGGATGTATCACCATCTTTGATTTCAAGCTGTACTATAGAGCTATCATAATAAAAAAAACTGTATGGTATTGGCAGAAAAAACAGACATATTAATCAATGAAACTGAATTGAAGAACCAGACATAAATCCACATACATAGGGATACTTTATTTTTGTATTTTCCATAATTATACAATGGGAAAAAATAAAGCATCTTCAACAAATGGTGCTGGCATAACTGGATGTTGGCAAGTAGAAGACTACAAATAGATCCCTTTCACCTTGCATAAAATTCAAGTCCAAGTGGATCAGGAACCTCAACAAAAAACCAGACACACAGAACCTGATAGAAGAAAAAGTAGAGCATATCCTTGAATATGTATGGCTATTTCTAATAGCAAAGTTATGAAATTGCTTAAGTATTTGCTTTAAATTTTGAATATATGTTTGCATGCATGCATGTATATGATACTGCCTTTTAAAGGGGATTCTAAGACTACAGAGATGTGTCAATAGTTAAAATAGTTTTCATTCTTCCAGAAGCATTGAGTTTGGCTCCTAGAACCCAGGTTCACAACTACTTTTTTTTTTGAGACAGAGTTTCTCTGTAGCTTTGGAGCCTGTCCTGGCACTAGCTCTTGTAAACCAGGCTGGCCTAGAACTCACAGAGATCCGCCTGCCTCTGCCTCCCGAGTGCTAGGATTAAAGGCATGCGCCACCACTGCCTGGCTTCACAACTACTTTTTAGCTATCATTCTAGGGTATCCAGTGACCTATTCTGTTCTTCATGGGTAATTATACTCATATGCATAAACCCTGTCCCCAGACACATACATTATAATTAAACATAAAATAAACCTGTTTTTAAACACATTCTCACACAGAGTCCTTTTGGGAAACTTAAAAAATATCTTTTAGTTCCCTAATCCTGAAAGAGAGAGAGAGGACACAGAGAGAGAGAGAGAGAGAGAGAGAGAGAGAGAGAGAGAGAGAGAGAGAGAGAGAGAGACACCCTCTATCTGTGACCATGTGGATGGAATTGAGTCTATACACATTATTTTACAATATTAAGTCAACTAAGCAGGACACAGCAAGACAACATCACGTGACCTCATTTATATATGGAATCTAAAATAGTCCAAGTCAGAAGCAGAGAGTAGAATTGCTGTGGTTTGTAGGGTCTCTTGCGGGGTTGAAGGTGGGGAGTACTGAGGAACTGTGGAGGTACTAGGTAAAAGCCCCAGTGCTTTAGTTATACAAGATAAGCAAATTCTGACAATCTATTGTAGTACATTGCCTATCAATAGCCATACTATATCATATTCTCAAAATTTGCTATGAAGGTAGACCTTACATCAGTCGATTCTTATGAAAAGATTAGACAACACACTAAAAAGCACTTAGGAGGAAACTTTGGGAGGTAATGGACAGGTTTATTGCCTTTATAGTGGTGATAGCTTTACGGGTGTATGCTTAACCCCAAAGTCTGGGTGATATATATTTTAAATGCTTACAGCTTCTTAGAGATCGGTAATATCTCAACATAGTGATTTAAAAAAAGAAAGATCCTCAGTGGTTAGGGGGATTTCTGGACATCATTCCACAACATTGGGAGTATGGTTTGGCCAAGGTGGAGCTGCAGGATGCAACTTATGGGGATGGACTGAGTTCATCACTCCTTGTCTCCCATCTTTGGTCAGGAATTCTTTGCCATGACGCTCTTTTTATTTCTTTCAGTAGCATCCAAAGGTCATTTAGCATGGACTTGGACTTGGACTTAGCCTTAAGGAAGCAAGATGAAACAAACTGCCCCTCTTCCAGACTTCCTTCTCTTCTGAAAGTCTCTGCCTTTACTTTTACATCATTGTCTTCTGTTCTCACCGTCATAATGGCAAAAACAAACAGACAACAAGCAAATCGCCATCGTTCCTTTCTTCCATAGAACAATGCTAGGCACTTACTGTTTTTTAAAGTCATTCTTACTTTAGGGAAGAAACAAATGAGGGTAGGTATGTTTACAACAAGGAATAAAGCAGGGGTCTCATGTACAACAGACGCCAAATTTTTGAAAAAAGCCAAAGCGAATGAGATTCTTCTCCAGGTTTGAAGGTTCCCTACGCTTGGTCCCAAGCTCCCACATGTTGCTGGGTGAAGGGCGAGGTGAGGGGACTTCAGTGGGTCTGTTTCAGTGAGACCTAGATGGGAAGTCTGGAGCAAGCAGGCCCCCAGTCACAGAGCACTTGGAAGAGGAAGGGAACATGTGGTCCACTTGTGATCTATGTTTATTCGTCTGTCTGGTTGTTCCGAAAGGAGGACACAGGCCAGCCAGGGGTCAGTGAGTCAAAACCCTTTGAAGACAGACCCAGCTTCTGAAGTGGATCTGGAGTTGCCTCATTGGCTCCGTGTCCCACAGTAGTCTGCACACTTGCCAGCTCCTGACCTTCTTTGTGTTTGTTGTCTACAAATGTCACTTGGGAGAAAATCAAGTGTGCAAAAACTGTAACAATCTCTAGTTTCCTGGAAGTAAACAATTCTCTCCTGAGTCTCATGAAACCTCGGGAACTTGAATATAGTCACTTCTTGGAAGGCTTGAATTAAAACCTAACAAACCAGTGTTCTTCCCCCATCCTTCATCAGTTATTAGCTCAGAATGTAAATGACTTCAGGGGTTCGCATACATACTAGGGCAAGGGGCTGGTACAGCTGTGTGTATGTCCATTGTCGTAAGTCCTTTATTTACTGTTGCTGGTTTCTGGCTCTCCCGGCGGTAATCACGGCTCATCAGTTTTCTTGATTGTCTCTACTGTGCCTCATTGATGCTTCCAGCCTCTTGTCTAGGTCCCTTCTGATCCAAAGTCTCCCTTAAGACTATAAGATAGGGTTGGGAATTCTCTCATATTCCTTTTCTTCCTAACTGTTCCTATATCCTACACTAATTCACTGCAGTGGGGGCAGAACATGTCTCTCAGACATGTGACCTTTCCGTGCTGCAGAGACAGTAGGAACCAGAGAACAGTCTCCCAAGATTCCCACATAGCCTGTGTGATAATTCATTAAAGGCAAGGAGAAACTAGAAACAAGGGGGCTGGCAGAACATGAAGTCCAGACCCCATCTCAATTTTCTTCTTTGGCCAGAAGCCTGAGGTCATGTAATTTTCGAGAGAAATCTACCATCTTAGTCAAGGTTTCAACTGATCCGATAAAACATAATTAAAAACAAATTAGGAAGGTCCTCCTCCCCCCACTCCTCTCCCCCTCCCCTCCGCTCTTCTCCCCCTCTGCCCACTCCTTTCCCCCTCCTTCTCCAGTCCAAAGTCCAGTCAGGGTTCCCTGCCCTGTGGGAAGTCCAAGGTCCTCCCCGCTCCATCCAGGTCTAGGAAGGTGAGCATCCAAACTGGCTAGGATCCCACAAAGCCAGTTCATGCAGTAGGATCAAAACCCAGTGCCATTGTCCTTGGCTTCTCATCAGCCCTCATTGTCTGCCATGTTCAGAGAGGCCAGTTTTATCCCATGCTTTTTCAGTCCCAGTCCAGCTGGCCTTGGTGAGATCCCAATAGATCAGCCTCACTGTCTCAGTGGTTGGGTGCACCCCTTGTGGTCCTGACTTCCTTGCTCATGTTCTCCCTCCTTCTGCTCCTCATTTGGACCTTGGGAGCTCAGTCTGGTGCTCCAATGTGGGTCTCTGTCTCTATCTCCATCCATCACCAGATGATGGTTCTATGGTGATATGCAAGATATTCATCAGTATGGCTATAGGATAGGGCCATTTCAGATTCCCTCTCCTCAGCTGCCCAAGGAACTTATTGGGGACATCTCCCTGGACATCTGGGAGCCCCTCTAGAGTCAAGTCTCTTGCCAACCCTAGGATATATACTTCCATGCTCCCCTATCCAACCTTCCTTTATCCCAATCATCCCATTCCCCCAAGCTCCTCCCATCCTCCCCTTCTCACTTTTTTCTTCCCATTCGTGAGAACATTGGTTTATAACTCACTAATTAGTTATCTAGCTACCAAGCCCCAATGATCCCCTATTGTTGACAGAGTTTTTTTTGTACCACCCTGTCCCATAGCTGTTCAGTCCCAAAGAAATACACGAAACACACAGAGGCCGATATTAATTATACAATGGTTAGCCTATTAGCTCAAGCTTTGGCTGCCCAGACCTGAAATAATCACATAGAAACTATATTAATTAAAACACTGTTTGGTCCATAGCTTAATCATATTTCTAGCTAGCGCTTACATCTTAAATTAACCCATTTCTATTAATCTGTATATTGCCATGTGGTGGTGGCTTACTGGTAGGGTTCCACCCAGTGTCCAGTGTCTGTCTCCTGCAGAGGCTACATGGCATCTCCTTGACACCACCTACTCTCTCTATATATCTTTTCCAACTTGCCTATGTTCTGTTAAGCCACTGGCTGAGAGCGGGTTCTTTATTAACCAATGGCAATATAATATATTCATAGCATACAGATGAGAATCCCACAGCACCCTGTGTCTCTTGTTCTCTAGAACTGAGATTATAATGGCACCACAGCTGTTTTTAAATGTGGGTTTTAAGGACCAAATACAGGTCTTTGTGTTTGTGTGGCAAGTGCTCTCTTTCACAACTGAGTTGCCTTTCCAGCTCCTCACATCACCTTTCATTTATTAGGAAGGTTAGTTCTCATAATAACACGTCAAGATTATTCTCTGCTTGGAGTTTCAACAGCATGTTTTAGAGATGAGATACAAGATCAAAGTTTAATTTTTCCGTGCATCATATTTCACAAAGCAATAACACACTCTCAGTTTTCAGGTAAGGATGCCATGAAGAAACATGAAATTGGTAATACTATACCAATTACTGTTTTAGAAAATTATCCCATCCCAGTAGGACTCACACTGTCTGCTTTATCCATTTTAATAGTAACAGGAGAATGGGGAGGAGGGAGTAGAGGCCAATACTTTTAACAAAGATACCAGAAGGGAAACACTTGAATAATCAAAAGTGAATAGATGTTGAAATTCTCTTCATCTTTCCAACTCTGAACATTTGCAAAGGCTTCATAAAGCCATCAGAGGCACTGCTATCCTCAAGTGTATCATTTGGTATATATGTGAGATTTAGAAGGTTTTAAAGTTTATTTTATCATTTTGTGTATATGAGGGTTTTGTATATGGGTATATGTATAACCCATGCATGCAGTATTCTGGAAAGCTGGACAAAGGCATGCGATTGCCTGGGGCTAAAGTTACAGATGGTTGTGAGTCACTGTGTGGGTGCCATATATTGAACCTGTGTCCTCTTGAAGAGCAATCAATTCTCTTAATCATTGAGCCATTACTTCAGCCTTATACACAAGAAATGATAAGGCAAACTTGCCAGTTTCTTTATGCATGAAACAGATATAAAATACTACATGACCTTTTCTTGTTTGGAGATATGAACCCACACAGAAATCTGAGGGAAAAGATACTTTCTAACAAGCTTTGTTTTCTATAGGTCAGAAATAATGTATCAGAAAATGTACAAATGGTTGTATGATGTACAATGATTAAGAAAGACTGAAACTTCTTAAATGATAAGTGGCTTCATTTTTATTTTATTTTATTTTTGGAGACAGGTTTTCTCTGTGTAACTCTGGCTGCCCTGGAACTTTGTAGATCAGACTGATCTGAAACTCACCAAGATCCACCTGCCTCTGCCTCCCTGAGTGCCGAGATTAAAGGTGTGTGCCACCATCACCTTGATATTTTTGATTTTTTTCTGTTTTTTATTTTTTTTTGAGACAAGGTTTCTATTGAACACCAGTGACCAACAATAGAACTTTTGCTTTCTTAGGAACAATTCTACCACACAAAGAGACAAGTGGTTTTGGGTATCAATTTAGGAATACTTTTCTTCTTGATCTCCTGGCCAACGGCAAATTTGTGACCAGGCATTATTTTCTAGATACATATAAGAACTTATCATTGTAAAAACTAACCAGCAATCTGTTGAGAAGTCAGACCTCAGTGGTCTTTGCATTGTTTCAGAGGGGAGGCTTCCTCATGCCAGTAAGAGTCGGATTTAGTTAGGGATAATGCAGTTCAGGCTTCCCTCTAATTTTATGCAAATTCCAGGGGTAAAATGTATGGATCTGGGAAATATCAGATTGGACAATGTTCAATAACTTCTGAATTTCCAATCCTTTAGACTTTCCCAGGGCTCTTTCCTTGTGTATCTCCTCATCGGGCTCCAAGTTTATTAAGCCATTGGTAGATAGAATAATGCTTCTTACCATGAGCTGTTTCTGGAATCTGAAAGGATAGAATGTGTGTTTGAGTAGCAGAGTTGGCAAACAAAGGAGGCTTCTGGGGCATCTGGACATTGTTCATACTGAAACCTTTTATTTGTTCGTTTAGAAATGAGCAATCAGAAAAACCTCTGCATTGCAGGGATGTTTGCAAAGCTAGTTCTTTCAGGTTGGCTTTGGCTGCCGTCCCATGTGAAGCAGTTGCACTTTCTAGTCAAAGATTTTTGCATAAACCAGGAAAAGCTTGGCTCCTCCAACTGTTTGATCTTTGTTGCATTGCCCATAATTTTGCATATTTTGACATCTGGAATGTACGTTGGAGCTACACATTTAATATTTCTGTTTAATGTTCATTATTGGGTTCCCATGAAGATGTTTTTTATTTAGGATTGGCTGTGAAGGGGATGCTATTTTAATCAACTGAGTTCACATCCAGCTTTTGGATTATTCTTCTTTCTCGGTAGTGCAAAAGAGAAGGGGAAGCAGTGGCATACTTCTTTAGTTTTCGTTGAAGATAGTTGATCATCCAAGATGAGTAAGTTGATGTTTGTGTTGGGCATGGATAAATTATGGATTGGCTGAGCCATTCTAGAACTTTCTGGGACAATTTGGTAGAAAGTTATGTGTTACCACACTAGAACTCCCCTCCTATACCCCCAGACACACCAGGTTATATATAATGTTTCATTCAATTTTGTAGAGTTTAGTCAATGAATGCTACACACATGGCTTCAGATGCCATTAGGAAAGCAATGAAAAATGAGGAATAATTTTATGCTTGAGTGACTGCACTACTTGGCGTGAGTTGCCACAGCAAAATGCCACAGAATGGGTGGTTTAGACACCTGAAATTAATTATCTTATAGTTAAAGCCCTAAGTCTAAGATGGTGGTGCTGTTGGCAGTTGATTTCTTTTGGCTTCTCTTTTTGGCTTACAGGTCATTTCTTTCTTGTGTCTTTGGGGTATGCATACCTCCCTAATTACTTTTCTTCTTCTTCTTCTTCTTCTTCTTCTTCTTCTTCTTCTTCTTCTTCTTCTTCTTCTTCTTCTTCTTCTTCTTCTTCTCCTTCTCCTNCCTCCTCCTCCTCCTCCTCCTCCTCCTCCTCCTCTTCTTCTTCTTCTTCTTCTTCTTCTTCTTCTTGAAACAAGGCCTTTCATGGTCACTTAGATTTTCCTGGAACTCACTATGTGCTCAGGTTGGCTTCAAATTTACAACAAACTTTCTATCTCAGCCTCCCATATTATAGGATTATAGGCTTATGGTACCATGTCTGGCCCTATTCTCTTATTACAAGTACATCACTCAAGCAGCTCAGGGTTGCTGTGTCGACTGAATTTTAACTCAATTTACCATTTTTATGACAGGGCAAGATAGTGCGGAGGTTCCTCCATCTTGAATTCTTGCTGAGGTAATTTTAAGTTTAACTAGAATTTTATTTCCTTGATGAAGAATCTCATAAAAACTTACCCAACTCTATTCTAGGGAGCCAAAGACAAGATGCCCTAACTAACTTATCTTAACTTCTATTAAACTGCCTACTTGTACACATCTCCACATCCAACTGCAGAGCAAGATACCAGGATACAGGTTTTACCTGCAAAATCCCCTTTTCAAAATACTGGAGGTTACACTTAGGTTCCACATACCAGAGTGTAGTTCCAGGCAACTAGAATAAAGTTATTCAGTTGGCTATAAACTATGTCTAAGTAGTCATCAAGGCTGAACTCCCTGTCTCCCCAAACCAGCCATATTCTGAGGTTATATAACCTATAACAGATTTTTTTTTAATGATAGAGATGATACTTTACATACAGTGAAGATCAAACAAGCCAGAAGATGGCCAAATGCAAAGGCAAAGCCTTATAGAGCTATGGGCATTTCCATCACTTGGATGGGAATCCTGCAGAAGAAGTACTTTCTGAGGTCAGTATTGAAGGACAGGTCCTAAAGTATGAAAAATTGAGTTGAATAATATGAAGCTGATTTTTTTAGGTCAAATTATCAATTTTTTCTATCACATATTTGTTTTTATACTCACCCTCTATGGCTAAGGTTGGCAATTGTTTTCTCTAAAGAATTAAGCTATAGTGAGTATTTAAACATTTGGACTATGTGGTCAAAACAGCTACATACCCCACTTGTGTCAATGGAAATATTTATGAATGGTATGCACAAAAATATGCTGCATGCCATAAAACTTTATGTACTGCACAGCACTAGGCAGTTAGCTGTGTTAAGTAGTGGAATAGTAGTAGGAAAGAATCAGGTCATTGAATTTCCCAAATCCTCTGCTGTTCTAATTTTATTTCATAGGAACTAGTAGGTTTCTAAGTAAACATTTTAATTTTATTTATTTTTTAAAAAAGTCCTTTGGGGAAATTTAGAAAATACCTTTTAGTTTCCCAGAGAGGGAGGGGGGATAGAGAAAGAAAGAGAGAGGGAGAGAGAGAGAGAGAGAGAGAGAGAGAGAGAGAGAGAGAGAGAGAGAGAGAGAGAGAGAGGAGCCAGGGCTAGATTTGCTCCTAGGCGACAATTTGTTTACCCTTGTATAGGGGCGATTTAAAATGCCCTAACCTCTCCTCTGTGAAGTAGTCTTCCCTGATGCTTTCACGCCCCGGCCTTGTGCATGGTTCTCCTCTTCTGTGACATTCTTATTCCTTCTCTGCTTCAAAGCAGAGCATTCCAACATGCAGAGAACAGAAAATACTTTGGCTCCAACTCAATGTTGTCATGTGGTAAGAGACCACAAAACCTAAGGCACTTCCGCCTTGTTGTTGAACTCTTGGCACACGTGTGTTTTGTTTCTGTTTTATTGGCTCTTTGGTGGAACTGCAAAAAGAGTTTTGGCCTCTTTTCATCCAGCAAAGGAAAACAAACAGCCACTTCTCTTTTCACAACCTAGAGCACTTGTTGGTATCCATCTTGCAAAGGAGGCACTTGCTTAGGGTTTGAATTGCCCAGATGTTTGAGAATCCCCAGTAAACACAAACAATGCATGGCCAGTGGAAGGCACCATGAATGCACATAACGGCTCCTGTCTTTCTGCAAAGAGGAAAGGAAGGATACAATCAGATGGGGGGCATTTTGGGGCCTCAGCCCTCACTCTTCCTTTGCCAGGATTGAGGGAGTGGCTGAGCCTGTCTTTCTAGTACTAGAGATATAAGCAAGGAAGGCCAGAACCTTCTTCCCATGATTTTCTTTAAAGGAGAGAAGGTAGGTAGAAAACCATAGAAATCATATCATTTCGGCTGCAATTATCAATTACAAAAACTGTAATGGGAGAGTGGCGTGCACATCCAGGTGATGGCTGCAGACAAGGTGAGGTGATTTAGGGATAGGAGAGAGGCTGTCAATGGTGAGCTAAGAGCGTGACTCCTGCAGAGGGTGAAGCAGCTGAAAGGTATGTGGTAAGACAGGCTTGGTGTGATCTTGGGCCAGCAAGTTCATTGCTCAAGTGACATGAATGGCAATTGGATCCTTAAAGATCCAATTTGTTTTCTTTTGGATGTGCCAGTGTCTCACCAACTCTCTTAAAGTATGGTAAGAGCTCAAGTGACTTCTGGGTTTTCTCTGACAAGCACAGATGCCAACTGGTATGGCTCTTGTCCCAGACATTCAAGTCAGTGCTATTCAAACTGCTTATCAGGACATTCTACTTAGGTCATTAATAGGAGTTGTGTGTGTGTGTGGGGGGGGGGCTTTGGAAATGTCATGTATCCTCTTTTAAACACATTAAAAATCACAAATGAAGAATGAAGTGTGCTTAGCTATTTAATCCAATATTGTATTAAATAACTTGAGTACGTAATTTGACTTAATAACACTTGCTCTATAAATTCTCTTCTGGAGAACATCTTGTAAGACTTTAGTCTAATGTCTCTCAGCTTGTATCAGAAGCCCTTGGGTTCTTTTATAAAGCTGAGTCCCCTTGGCCTTTCTCACATACTGCATCAGATTGGATCTTAAAATAAGCTTTTCAAAACAACCAGACACGCTAATTCTTCTACAGTCCACTAATAATGGGAGCCCATGCTCCACAATTTGCACTTTCTTCTAGGGGAATTTGAGGAAGGAGAATTTCTTTTGTCCCAGACCTCTAGCCTACATTCAATTTTGAAAAATTCTTATAGTTATAATTAACTATAATTACTATTATTAAGTGTGTGTGTGTGTGTGCACTCACACACATGTGAATGTACAAGAACATGTGCAGGAGTGGGTACTTTCCTTCCATCATGGGGTCTGGAGCTCCGACTCTGTCACATCTGTGTGGCGAGTGCTCCTTACCTGATAAGGCTTCTCACTTACTTGTCCATGTTGCACCCTTTCAAGGAGAAATTTATTTTTCCTGGTAGTGAACTTGGCACGGAAAAGGGGACGTGCTTATCTCAGGCCCTGCCTCTCCACTGTCTTTGGATCTACCTTGCTGTGATGTTTGCTCTACAGGGATAGCTAGCTCTACCCTGAGAAAGTGGGTGATTACCCAGCTCTTCAAGAAACAGGCAGGATCAGGATATCTAGTGCCAGAATAGCATGTTAGAAAGTGAACCCTCTGAGTTGAAGGTGGGTTACAGCTGTCTCCAAATGCTTCTGAACTGACGACTGTTCTGTATTGAGCTTCATGTCTTGGACTTGTTCCAAATTTACTTCTGAGGACAACTGACCTAAAATCAAGTCCTTTTTTTTTAATGCAATGTAAAATATCATGAATATGGTAAACAAAACAAAGCAAAATGTGGCTTTTCATCTTACCGTTTTAAAAAAGCTTGAACTCAGGAAGAGCAGTCAAGGTAGAGAAGAAGTGACTGCTATCTGTCTCTTTGGAAATAATTCCAAAGGATTTGAAGATAGCCAGATATAGCCTTCATATTTCTTTTAAGATTCCTCTTAAGACAAGCAGAAAGATAGGACATGAGCATGTGTAACATCTGGTCTACTTGGGGGTAGGAAAGGGTGAAGTGGAGGGAATTCTTGGAAGCATTCTTGAAGGATGTGGTGGGAGCACACCTGGAAAGCCCACCCTCTTGAAGGAAGGCTGCAAGGATCCAGGCTGGGGAGGTCATGTTCAACAAGTCGGGTGGAGTGCCTTGAAGATATCCCTGTCATGCAAGACGAAGGAGATTTAGTGGCTGTACAAAGAACACTTTGATTTTTAAATAAGACTTGACAAGATTCCACATCCGGAATTAATGGTCAAGAGGAGGAGCTGTGCAACAGAGGGTACAAGTAAGAAAGAAGAAAAAGAAAAAAGGGAAAACCTAAGACTGACTCCAGAAGGGGGAGTGGATGAAAGACAGGGAAAGGGGACTGTGACTTGGAAAGGGGTTACCTGGATAGAGGAGGAGACGGCAGTAAGAGAAAATATTCAGCTGGCAATGAGGACAATTTTTATCTATCATCTGCATGGAAGAGGGACCAAACAGCAGCGCAGAACAAGTGCCACAAGTATTAAGGCAATTTAGAAATGTGAGCCTAGATCTCCTGACAAATTTCAGCTTGGATTATTAGAGATGCCTGGCTGTGACCTGGTTCCTTGGACAGAAGAATGAACACCAGTGAAAACCAAAGGGATCTGAATTAAGAAACCAGTGTCGGGAACACTTACCTCAGGGAGAGTAGGAGAGGTTAAAGCACAAGCTGATTATACTTTATAGTCAGCTGCCTGTGTCTCTGATGTTCCCAGCCTTCTTTTGGGGACCCCACAGTGTGATCTTCCCTGTGTCTCTACCAGCAACTCTTTTCAACCTCAACTTTAGCTTCCTGAGTCCAACTCGGGCATCTTATCCTTCCCTCACCAGCCCCTCTTCCTCCTGTGAAGCGCTAATGTCAGTAAACTAGATAACTTGTCCTAATAAAGACCTGCTTAGAGACACTTTAAGAAACTGCCATTCCTCTGGGAATTTGTAGTTTAATGGAAGTCAACCATTTAAATCAAAGGATTAGAGCCGCCCTGATCAAAGTTTTAGTTTGGGAGGATGGGATAGGATCACATGTCCCCAAGGCTACTTAGAGTGGCCACGTCTCTCACGTGGATGGTAAAACGTCAATCTTAATCCTGCACCATGCAGAATATTCAATCACAAAAATTTTATGCCAGAGAAAATAAATCTTCAAAAAACTATATTGGTAGGGAAAAACACCACAATAGTAGGCTGGCACTGGCCAAAGGGTCCATGATAAACACACATTATACGAAGGAGGGAAGAGCAACAGAAAATGAACCAAGACCCGGAAACGACTGAAGGACACCAAAGGCCGCATTGCACCAGGCGGCAGCATGAAACCAACTAGATTTATTTCCTGACAGAACCTGGCCAAAGTCTTGGAAAAGAGAGTCCCAGAATCCAGAAGGAGAATAAACAACCCCATACATTCTAGGAAGTTGGGCACTTAAAATCATGAGTTCATAGACCCAAACAGAGGAATCTGAAACCAGATTGGAACGAGCTAGGGATCAACCTGGGGCTGCCGCTCCTTCCCTCCAAATTTCTGCAATGCTCAGGGCCTGACCTGCCCAAGGTCGTGGCCCACGGAGTCTATGAATGTAATCAAAGTTTATCTTAGACCACCTGGGATGGATGGATACCTGAGACAGCTGGTTGTGACATCATTTGTACCTAGAGTAAATGTTAGCTGAACATCTCAACAGTTAGGCCTAAGGATAATATTTTAGAGGCCATCTTTCCTAAGCGCCTCAAGGATCTTGGGGGAATGATTTGCTGTGCTTTCCAACAATTAACAATTGTGTTTTGTGTGTATATGAGGAAAGGAGATCATATCATGGTGGGGGGAAATGGGGACAACATTCTGTAGGGTTCATAATTCTCTGAAAAGCTTTTCTGGAATTTTAAACTATTTTCCATGTCTTTGATTAAAATGGAGGAAGAGACATGGGCTCATTATCAAAACAAGTATCAAAATTTGGTGACTTGAAAAGACAGTTTGAATAGGAATTCCAGGGCAGCTGGGAATATATTCCGGAGCTCAGCCACTATATTTTTTTTGTTTCTTTTTTTTTTCACATTGTCTGCTATTTAGGATTATATTCATCACTTCAACTTTCAGCTACGGTGGGACCATTATTCTGGAAGCCTTTCCTTGTATTGTCTTTGTAACCAAGATGTATTGCCCATGACAGTTTAGCTATTTAATAATTCTCCGGTTCCAACAAGAACTCCCAGAGGAGCAGTTTCAGGTCCCCAGCTAGGCTCTCTGTAAGAGCAATGGAAGCCACAGGTGCGAGAAATTTGAAGTTTCCTTCTTGGGGGTCTCTCTTCAGTCAGGTCTGTTTATTTCTGTTGTTTTGTGTTAAAATAGGTCTTAATCTCTGCATAATAATTATTCTCAGATATTCAGAAATGAAAGAAAAGCCCCAAAACCAGAAGTGGTTATCTAAATCAGTTAATTCCATGCAATTGGTTGTTTGCTACCTTTTATATTCACCATGACGACATACCTTATAGAGTCTGTACAGATTATTGTTATCAGATGTGGAGTGAGGAAAATCCATATCTTCCCCCCAGATGAACAACAGAAAGACAGCACCACGCTTGGGAAGCCTGCAAAAGGTGTAAAGGAAATTCTGAATTCTGTGATTTGCTCATCTGGTGTGACACTTTTCATTCGAAAGCGTATTGTTTCCACTTGAGTTTATTAAAAACTGAATTCCAATATGTGTAGAAATGAAAATTCTTGGCCCTTCTCCCCTCACTAGAGACTGGGACCAATAAGTGACCAGCAAATGTCACTGTTTCTAGAAATACTTACCTTGTGCCTAGAACATACACATTAAACACCAAATATTGGCATTTTCTTTTTACTTTTGAAATGTTGTTTTTATGTGTGTGTGTGTATGTGAGTGTATTTGTATGTGTGAGCATGTGTGTGAGAGTATGCATGAGTGTGAGTACATGTGATGTGTGAGCGTGTGACACACAAGTGCCACTGTTATCATGTGAAGGTCAAAGACTACCTTGAAGGAAATCAGTTCTCTCTATGTATCATAAGGGCTCCAGGTAATATATCCAGGCCAGGCTTGGTGGCAAGTGCCTTTACCTGCTGAATGATATTGCCACTCCTTTTGGAGGGAGATAGTAGGGCTTTTAAATGGTATGGAGCAGAAGGACTAATTAAACACACATTTTTTTCATTATTTATTTATTTTTTATTGAAAATTTCCACCTCCTCCCCTATTACCACTTCCCTCCCTTCCCCCACTCCTTCTTCTCCTCCCTCTCCAGTCCAAGGAGCAGTCAGGGTTCCCCAAACAAAAAGCTAGAGGAAATGAATAAACACATCTTCATAAATGTACAGGTCCAAAGGGTCTACATGCCAAAAGTATTTATGAGACCTTGGGAAGAGTATGGTGCCAAGGAGACACCCATCACATGCAGGGCTAATCACAAGGATCTGTGGCAAGACTGATCTTTTATCTTTATCCCCGACAGAGCCCCGTCTCCATTAGTACAAGCCAAGCTGAGCATCTGTGTCTGAGGTCTATGGCCATTCTTTCAGCTGGGTTAATGTTGATGCAACAAACATCCAAAAGAAAATGGAAAGGTGACTTGAACCTATCACCATGTTTAGAGTAGTACTTGGAGGGAGAGTTTTCCTTTCCAGACAACCTCTTCCCAAATAACTGGCAGCTGCTTCCAAAATAACTGACTTGGAGACTTAATATAAATAATAAGTGCTTGAAGAATAGCTCAGGCTTGTTACTAACTAGCTTTTACAATTTAATCCATTTCTATTCATCTATTGCTGCCCCAAGGCTCATGGCTTTTACCTCTATTCCATTTTATGTGTCCCACTCATTCTGTGTTTGGCAACTCCTCTGACTCTGCCCTTCCTCATCCCATCATTCTCAGTTTGGCTTTCCTGCCTAACTTTATCCTGTTCATCTACTGGCCAGTCAGTTTGTTTATTAAACCAATCATAGCAGCATATGTTCACACAGTGTGCAGAAAAACTAAGCCACAGCAAGCAAAAAGGCTGAGATGCAGCAGAGACTCTCATAGGTTCTATGTCCACGTCCTAGGAGGGGAGGTGGCCATCCATCCGCTTTTCCATATTTGTTTTTGTAGACTCTCACTAATTACCCCCAGTCCTTGCACTTGACCTGAGGTTTTATTCCTCCTCTATGAATTTTACTGTATCCCTTGGTCCTATTCAGTCTCCTCTCTCTCTCTCTCTCTCTCTCTCTCTCTCTCTCTCTCTCTCTCTCTCTCTCTCTTTGAGTTTCAGAATTTTCTTTTGAGTCTCATGTTTATTCACTCCTGAAAGGCTTAGATTTTGGTTCTCTCCTGTCTCTCATCCATTGCTGTGCACTGACTCTAGATAAGCTTCAACCCAACCCAATTCAGGTCAAGGTGGGGCTGGTGTCTCAGGCCAACCTCTGAAGGAGGAGGTCATAGGTGGCAGCCCAGTCTAAGCTGGTGTCATTCTGTGGTCTGGAATCACAGACCACAGGTCTGGGACACAAAGAGGAGAGCACCAGGTAATTAACCCACACTAGCAGCGCCACATGACATCAAATCCAGGCCTGTCCTGAGTGGAGTACACTGTCCTATTTTGCATTACAATAACAAAAATCTTCATGCAAATACATTACAACATAACCTGAGCTGTAAGATACTTTCATTATCTTGAAAGTATCAAAAGTAGAATCAACTAAGTAGATTTAGTATTAAAGGAGTGAGACTTGGAATCATGAAAATGACAAAACCAAAAAAAAAATGATAAAACTGAAAAATGATGAGCAAATGATTGTTTCTTGTATGATTTTCTATTGTGATTTTTAAACTTACAATATCTATACTGATCAAGAAGCAAATATCTCCTTGAGCTGTCATCAGACTCTATACATCAGAAGCCAGGTGGACTGGCACATGCCTGTAATTCCACCACTCAGCATATTGAGGAGAAAGGTCACAAGTTCCAGGCCAGCATAGTCAGAGTGGTCTCAAATTCTATGCCACTGATGATGCCTATATTTTTCCAGCCCAAAATAATGAAATCACAAGTTCTTAATTGCTACCATCCTAGAGATTTTAGTGAATTTATAGGCTTGGGATTATTGTATATGATGCTATTTCCAGAGACTTCTGTTTTCCTCTGACTGCTATTTTTTTATTTATTTTTTAATTGAGCTATACATTTTGTCCACTCCCCTCACTTCCTCCCCTCTCCTCTTCTACCGTCTCCTGTGTCCCCCATGTTCCCAATTTACTCAGGAGATCTTGTCTTTTTCTCCTTCCTGGAGAACCATGTATGTCTCTCTTAGGGTTCACTTCATTGTCTAGGTTCTCTGGTATTATGACCTGTAGGCTGGCTTTCCTTGGCTTTATGTCTAAAAGCCACTTATGAGTGAGTACATATTATATTTGTCTTTCTGTGTCTGGGTTACCTCACTCAATATGTTTTTTCTAGACTTTTTTCCATCCATTTGCCTGCAAATTTCAAGATGTCGTTATTTTTTTTCCATTTCTCCATTGTGTAAATATACCACATTTTCCTTAACCATTCTTTGGTTGAGGGGCATCTAGGTTGTTTAAATTGCATTCATTCTTTCGTTCATTCATTCATTCCCTCTCCATTCCTCCGAGGCACACATATTGAAGTTCATGCCTGACTGTGTGCTTGCAATGCATGTGTGGGAGTGTACATGTGGAGGCCAGAAGCTGATGTCATATATGTTCTTCAACTGACTGTTCTCTACCTTATATTTTGAGACAGTGTCTCTCTCTGAACTTGGAGCTCATTGATTTGGCTAATGCTTGGCACATCTTTCATTAGGAAGTCCCATTGTCTACTGGACAAAGCTGAGCCTCATTTTTCTGCCTTCAACTTCCTCTCAGGATGTTGATGATGGCTGCTTCCTGTGGTAGGTTGAAGAATAGATGGGACTGGGTTTTGTAAAGGTACAAGAATGTTCAATACTCAATTGGATCTCACGCTTACTGGTGGCTTGCTTCTACCTCTCAATATATACCCACCCTCCCTACTTCTTCACTCTCCCTTGGCCCTGTTCTCTTCTCCCTAGAGTAGGCTGACAACCCCAGACTACATCACTCAATCTCCTTTGATCTTTGCCTATCAGTTGGTTTCTGCTAAACAGGAAGTGCCACTGAAGGCTGCGAGCAATTTGAGTAATTCTTCCAGAACATTCTTCTCTTTTCATGCTGGGCTGTGGCTTTGCAATAAAACTGCATCCTCTACCAAGCTATTGGCAGAGTCCCACACCAATGGCTACCACTCTGGCAGGATCCCTTCTGGTCTAGAAACAATATGGCTTTCTAACACACTGTGTACGTGGGGGTGGTATACTCACCCATTCTTTGTTGTTCCTTTCATTCTACACACACCTTTGAAGACAGTTCCTCTCTTGAGATTTTCTTTTTTTCTTTTTTTTCTTGATTATATCTTTTATTTTAAATGTTTTTTTAATTAATTAATTTATTTATTTATTAAAGATTTCTGTCTCTTCCCCACCGCCGCCTCCCCTTTCCCTCCCCCTCCCCCAATCAAGTCCCCCACCCTTGTCAGCCCAAAGAGCAATCAGGGTTCCCTGCCCTGTGGGAAGTCCAAGGACCACCCACCTCCATCCAGGTCTAGTAAGGTGAGCATCCAAGAAACTGCCTAGGCTCCTTTCATTTAAACTGTTGCCTGTGTTCTGCCAAGGAGTCCAAGTGGTATTTTCTCTCAGGCCTACAGGTGGTGACATCTGCCCTCTGATGCACTTAGCTGCCTTAATAAACTGTATGACTGTAACAGCAGAAGGACCTAACCAGCAGGATCCACTATTTGGAATGTGGCTCTTTGCCAGTTTAAAAAAAATTGTGTGTGTGTGTGTGTGTGTGTGTGTGTGTGTGTGCGAAGATGGTGAAAATGAGGAGGACATCATTTTTTTGAAAAGAGATCTCTTGTTTTAAGTTTTGGCCAACCACCCTGTTTCACTCTCCACTTTACCTAAAAAGTAGAAATAAAAAGGAGATGCTCTGGCTCCAATTTATGAGGGAGTTGGGCATGCAGCTCCCCTTTCAAAGCTGTTCACATGGAAAGGAAACTGGTCCTGACATTTACACAGTCCAGGAGGATTCCAAATAGAATTTGGACAGATTGGGAAGTTACCATCTTGGAGTGTGCGGGGAAAGCAATCCTGGTGGGAAGATGTGGTGACATACATGAGACAATCCATGGATGTGAGGAATGTGTTTCTCTGTATGTGCCTCTCCACTTCACGATCCAATGGGAATGCCAAAACTATGCATATGTTCTTTACGATAACACATGAGAAGGCCATCCAATTAAAGCACTCCACACTCAATGCAAGGAGTATAATTTCTGGGTATATTTATGATTGCATAATGTCAACAAAGGGGCCTTTTAAACACAGCACATTCCTTACGCTGCACTCAGAGATCATGCTAAACACATCCAAATGCACAAACCATAAAAGAGGGAAGAGGCAGTATCGGCCCCAAGCTCTTTGGTTTCTGCATCTGGCCAGCGTCCACTGGGAGAAATGTAAGTCAGAGTTTACCACATGGATTACAAATGTGCTGAATTGCAAGAATGATTATTAAATAAAAATATCCACAGCACCTGCAGCTTGTCCTGGAAAGTTCCCCCAGGGTGTTGTGGGTGCTTTAAAAAAAATTAAGGAAAAAAAAAAGTAAGACAGTAGGATGCAAATGGCAACTCCAGCTGCTTGTAGTAGCAACTCCATTAATGTTCCTGGAGGTTCCCAGAGTCAATCTAATCGCTCGGAGCCACTTCCATTCTCAGCATGAGTGTGGTGGTGAAGGATGGGGCAGGGGCTGGGGGATCTCATTAGCCTCCATCCTTTGAGGTTTGGATGATCAAGACAACGCAAATAATAGTAATGTAAACGGAAAGTGCTTTAATAAACATCGGGGCAGGGGGAAGCCCGAAGCACACTGCTCTGTGCTGGAAGCAAGCAGCAGGGTTTGCTCTGCTACAGGACCAGGCACCTTCTGAAAAGAGGAGCCGACCACATGTGCATTGTTCATTGAATGTTTGGCTGCCTGTGTGCACATACAACATTTTGCACATAGGTAATATTTGGCTGTGCTTCAATTAATTGTGTGTGTGTGTGTGTTTGCATCCACTCGTGTATGCAGGCATATTCCTGAGCATGTGCAAAAAAAATAAAAATAAAGCTAGAAAAAAATCCAGTTGGATGGTTAATTTCTGAATTTAGAGATTAGATGACTTGGCATGCAATGACCACCCAACCACTGTAATAACGGGGAAAGTCATTCGATGTTCTCTGAGCATCAGTTTCCACAGCATCCTTGTGTTCTTATTAAAACTGTGAAGATAAGGCTCAGGTGAGGTAATCGGTATAAACATCTTATTAAGATTACAAGTTGCTCACTGATTATTGATGATTGTTAGAGATTGGTCCCCACTGGGTGCAAGGGAGCCAAACCTGATGACATGAGAGCCTCCCTCTCCCCCGACACACACACCTGTATTCCCTTTAGAGAATCAGAAGAGAAAACACCTTGCCTGGGGAAAATGGTAGAGCTGTCCCTGGTGCTGTGTGTGTGTGTGGGGGGGGGTGGAGCCAGGTCTGAAGACCTGGGAGCAGCAGACTGGTGAGTTAGAGGAGGCTGTGTGTGTGTGTGTGTGTGTGTGTGTGTGTGTGTGTGTGTGGTGTTTTGGTTTGGGATGGGGGAGGTTGCCAGGGCAGAGAGCAGATAAGAACTGTATCAGAATGCATGGTGTGAAATCCATAAAGAATCAATAAAAGGTTTTTTTTTAAAAAAAAAAAAAGGACAAGCAAAAGGGAAAAAGGTATAGGTCCCCATTGTCCAAATTCTCACAGTGCTGATACTGCTACCATATATGTCAACACACACATAGCACACAGATCTTACACGTGTTTGGATAATGAAATGTGACTCAAAGTTCTCACACTTTGCAGAAACTCTTTTTGACTACTTAATTTTAAAATAATGCATCCATATGGATTTCTTTTGAGGCATGAAGAGAGATAAATTAGTGTAGTGTGTGTTGTGTAAAAGGGCAGAAATCACTCACCCATGTTTCTTTTACAACATTTCAGTAGCCACAGAGGCTGTGACTGTGGGGTTGAGAGTGAACTTAATTTTGTATGCAGCATGGGGTGAGTGAGAGCCCACAGTCAAGGTATGCTATGACTCCTGTAGGGCGCATTGCCAGTCCAAAGTGGCATATTACATATAGAATACATATATATATACACTTATATGTATTCTATATAATTTTGGCTAAGTTTATGTCTTAGTTAGGATCACTATTGATGTGATGAAATACCAAGAGCAAAGCAACTTGAGGAGGAAAACGTTTATTTGGTTCATAGAATCCATATCACTGTTCATCACTGAAGGAAGTCAGGACAGGAACTCAGACAGGGCAGGAACATGGAGACAGGAGCTGATGCAAGGCTATGGAGGGGTGTGGCTTACTGGCTTGCTCATCATGGCTTGTTCAGCCTGCTTATTTATGGAACCCAGAAAGACTACCAGCCCAGGGGTGGCACCATCCATCATGGGCGGGGCCCTCCCCCATCAATCACTGATTAAGAAAATGCCTTGTAGCTGGATCTTATGGAGACATTTTCTCAGTTGAGGGTTCCTCCTCTCTGATGATTCCAGTTTGTGTCAAACTGGCATAAAATGATCCAGCACAGTATAAAATATAATTTCTTGAGATTTTATCAATCCTGATGTTGTTTGCCCCCTTCCTTTAAGTGGGCTTTAGGTAGAAGGTGTTTTTAACGCTTTTCTTACCACCAGCCAAGAAGCACATATTTCTACAGGGAAGTTGTGTGGTATCTTCTGGGTCCTGGGATTTGTGGTATCAAATTGGATAACTGGTGAAAGGGGAACCAAAATGAGCCTGTGACAAGCTAAATAGATTTATAAAGGTTTCTAGAACTGGTCTGGGGATGGGGGCGAGAGTTAAAAAGGGTGAAAGCCACTGAGAGTTTAATTCTAGGAGCTGTCTGAGTAGTTTAAAAACATTCAGAAAAGGGATGTGGTTCAGGCTGCCACGCTGTGGTGTGTGACATTTTGGAAAATTAGTAGCAGGAAGCAAAATTTGAATGACATTTTCTTTTTTATGATTTTTTTTAAAAGAAAGCAAACTATCTTTTTTCATTTTGCATACCAATCCCAGTTCCCACTCCCTCCCCTCCTCTCATTCCTTCCACCTCCCAGCCACCAACATCCACTCCTTAGAAGAGGTAAGGTAAATTGCTTTGGGGAAGGTCCAAGGCCCTCCCTACTATGTCTAGGCTGAACAAGGTATCCATCCAAAGAGAATAGGTTCCAAAAGGCCAGTACAAGCAGTAGGGATAAATCCTGGTGCCACTGCCAGTGGCCCTGCAGTCTGCCCCAGCCATACAACTGTCACCCACATTCAGAGGGCCTAGTTTGGAACTATGCTGTTTCCTTCCCTGTCTGGCTGGAGTTGGTGAGCTCTCATTAGCTCAGGTAAACTATTTCAATGGGTATCCCCTTCATGTTCTTGACATCTTTGCTCATATTCTTACTCCTCCCACTCTTCAGCTGGACTTTGGGAGCTCAGTCCAGTGCTCCAATGTAGGTCTCTGTCTCTGTTTTCATCAGTTGCTCGATGAATATTCTATGGTGATATTTAAGGTATTCACCAATTTGATTGTAGGGCAGGGCCATTTCGGGCACCCTCTCCTCTATTGCTTAGGGTCTTAGCTGTGGTCATCCTTGTGGATTACTGGAAATTTCTCTAGTGCCAAGTTTGTTGCTAGCTCCATAATGGCTTCCTCAATCAAAATATCTCTTTCCTTGCTCTCATCTGTCCTTCCTCTTTCTCGACTGCTTCATTCCCTCAAGTTTTTTTCCCTCTCTCCCCTTCTCACCTCATATTCCCCTTCCGCCCTCCCTACTCCCCCACCCCCATGTTCCAAATTTTGTCAGGCGATCTTGTCTATTTCCCCTTTCCAGATGGCTCTATGTATGTTTTTCTTAGGGTTCACCTTCTTACTTGGCTTCTTTAGGATCATGAACTGTAGGCTAAATATACTTTGCTTTACAGCTAGCATCCATTTATGAGTGAGTACATACCATGCTCATCTTTCTGGGTCTGGGTTACCTCACTCAGGATGGTTTTTTCTAGTTCCATCCATTTGCATGCAAATTTCAAGATATCATTTTTCTTTTCCTCCATTGTGTAAAAGTGCCACATTTTCATTATTCATTCTTCAGTTGAGGGGCATCTAGGTTGTTTCCAGGTTCAGGCTATTACAAATAATGTTGCTGTGAACATAATTAAACAAATGTCCTTGTAGTATTATTATTGAGCATCTTTTGGGTATATGCCCAAGAGTGGTATTGCTGGGTTCCAAGGTAGGTTGATTACCAATTTTCTGAGAAGCCATCATACTGATTTCCAAAGTAGTTTACAAGTTTACATTCCCACCAGTGATGGAGGAGTATTTCCCTTTCTCCACATCCTCTTCAGCATAAGCTATCATTGGTATTTTTGATCTTAGCCATTCTGACTGGAGTAAGATGGTATCTTAGAGTTGTTTGGATTTGCATTTCTCTGATGGCTAATGATATTGAACCTTTCCTTAAGTATCTTTTGGCCATTTGAGATTCTTCTGCTAAAAATTCTCTATTTATTACCCCATTTTAATTGGAATATTTGAAATTTTGATGTCTAATTTCTTGAGTTCCTTATATATTTTGGAGATCAGCCCTCTGTCTGATGTGCAGTTGGTGAAGATCTTTACCCATTTCGTAGGCTGCCTTTTTGTCTTGTTGACTGTGCCCTTTGCTTTACAGAAGCTTCTCAGTTTCAGGAGGTCCATTTTATTTATTGTTGTTCTCAGTATCTGTGCTACTGATGTTATATTTAGGAATTGGTCTCCTGTGCCCATGCATTGAAGGTTACTTCCCACTTTCTCTTCTATAAGGTTCAGTGTGGTAGGATTTATATTGAGGTCTTTAATCCATTTAGACTTGAGTTTTGTGCATGGGGATAGATATGGATCTATTTTCATTTTTTTACATGTTGACATCCAGATATGCCAGCATTATTTGTTGAAGATGCTTTCTTTTCTCCATTGTATAATTTTAGTTTCTTTGTCAAAAAGCAGGTATTCATAGGTATGTGGATTAATATCCAGGTTTTTTATTCAATTCTTTTGGTCAACCTCTCTTTTTTAATGCCAATACCAAGCTGTTTTCAGTACTGTAGTTCTATAATAGAGCTTGGTGTCAGGGATGATGATGTTTCTGGAAGTTCTTTTATTGATCAGGATTGTTTTGGCTATCCTGGATTTTTGGTTTTCCATATGAAGTTGATTATTGTTCTTTCAAGGTCTGTGAAGAATGTGTTGGGATTTTGATGGGGATTGCCCTGAATAGGTAGATGACTTTTGGTAGGATTGTAAATGACATTTTCTTATATGTTGTACATTGCTTTGTCCCTGTGTCATTTTAGAGGCAATAAAAAATGAAAAAAAATTGTCATTTCTCTTGGGAGATCACGTTTGAATTTACGATCGGTCAAGTTGAAACATGGAGAAGTTCAGTTTTGTATGAGTTGCATAAAGATAATTGTTAAAGTAATAAATCTAAAAATTCCAATCTTTAGTTTGATGTTGATGAAACGCCAAGATGAGTTTCTAGTTTGCAAGAGATTCTTGTATACTCTCTGAGGAAATTTAGAACAAGAACACACATACACCACAGGGCATACAGGAATCTATCTGTGTCTCCATGGCAAAATGTTGGCTGACAGAGGCAAGGCAAGGGGCAAAACCAGAAGGCAAGGTTGTTTGAGAAGTCTTTCACCAGAGCACAGACCCTCGGCATAGGTAACTTGGTACCACGCCTGTTTTCCTGAACCTTAAACCTGGACTTCTGGGCTATTCTGGCCTCTTGGATTGATTGCAAAAGAAAGAAAGAAAGAAAGAAAGAAAGAAAGAAAGAAAGAAAGAAAGAAAGAAAGAAAGAAAGAAAGAAAGAAAGAAAACAGGCAATGAAGAAGGAATAAGCCTAAATCCTAGTGCAATCTGAGCCCAAAGTTCCATGTTGTGGTCAATTTCCTTGTACCGACTCCTCTCTTGGAAGAACAATGCTAGGGATGCAAGGACTGAGAGAAGAAGCATCCTTCATCTGAAGACTTTCACAGAAGCACCCAAGTCTCTGGTTCCTCAACCTCTACTATATCAGAGGGCAAACTTCTGTGGGAGGGTGTGCGCCTCCCGCTGGGAAGGCTCCGGCTACTTAATGAAGCCATATGAAGGACATGGCCATCACTGACTACTCTGAACAGAGTCTGCAGAGCTGCTTTAATCTCTCCCTGGCCCTTAAACGGAATCAGTGAGATTTCATATGTGTGCTGTTCACCTCTTACAGAATATGCACACTCAGCATTAGACAGGAAGTATGCTTAAGTCTCTTTCGAAGAGTACAAGTGATTATACATAGGGTTCCATTTTTCTTTTTATTTATAACTGACTGATAAAAGCCTGAGTTGACATGAGTACACCACCACCCAAAACACCTAGCTGGAAGTTCTTAGACAAGAATCTCTTCTGCCGCTTTCTACTCCTTTAGTCCCAGCCCTTGGGAGGCAGAGACAGGTGGATCTCTGTGAGCTCGAGGCTAGCCTGTTCTACAGAGCAAGTTCCAGGACTGACTCCAAAGCTACACAGAGAAACCTTGCTCAAAAAAAAAGACTTAGTTGTAAGAATTCCACTCATGATATTAAATAAAAGCACAACAATTATACTATATTTCATGGCTAAAATCAAACTGGAAATACCATGCAAATATGTAACTCTTATATTGTTCTTCTCTGAATTATGTGTAAATCTCAATGAGAATTGTGCAAAGACAACACATGGCTCGGTTCAACCTCCAAGTGTTTGGGTATCAACAGGAATTGGAGATTCATATGCTGCAGTGGACAGGATTTTGTGGTATTTCTTTTTCCCCTGCATTTTCTCTTCACTATACGCACATGTTTTTATTACCTTGGATTCCAGATATCTCTGGCATCTAAAGGGGTGCAGAAGACCACTTGGTGATGTGTTCTAGCATTTGACAGATTCAGAAAAATAGAGAAGTTTTTTCCTTATGTCTAATGCAATTTCTAAATATAGATGTATGCTTCTGGCTATGCTGCAGTAGCTTGCGACAGACTCAGACTCCTGCCAAGAACAAATAGAAGTTTGGATTTTAGCAGTGCCCAGAGGCATGCAGAGACTCACAAAGACTCAAGGAGCCAACCAGAAGATAGGCAGAAAGCAAGGTGAGGGGAGCCCACTACAGTTCTACTCAGGACACTTGCTATTTCTGTAAAGGGGTAAGAGCCTGAAAATCAGGCAGGGGACCATTCCTATTGGTCAGAGAAGAGGTATAACTTCAGACAGTGTTAAGGCCCAGGTAACAAAAGATCAGGATTTCGATATTCCAAGGCAGCTAAAGCTCCAGGGCCAAAACCCTGGAGAGAAGGAAGGGGCAGAGAGGTGAGCTACATAGTAACTGACATTCAATCAAAAATGGTCAGAAATGTTGCAACAGCAAGATTGATAAATTAATAAGATAAAAAATTAAGTGTTCTACTATTCAGATGATTAAGTTTGGCTTAAAACACTTGTGCTAAAATATACTCAATAGAAAAGGTGGCAATAGAAGTCCTTGTTTTTTTTACTGCTGAGTAGTACTCTAATATGTATATATTCCATACTTTCTTCATCCATTCTTCAATTGAAGGGCATCTAGGTTGTTTCCAGGTTCTGGCTATTACAAACAATGCTGCTATAAACATAGTAGAGCATATACTTTTGTTGTGTGATAAGGCCTCTCTTGGGTATATTCCCAAGAGTGGTATTGCTGGGTCCATGGGTAGGTTGAT
>NW_026067922.1:4562235-4582456 GCF_014885135.2 Alexandromys fortis
AGGAAAAGGAGAGGCAGCGGTGGGGAAGAGACAGAAATCTTTAATAAATAAATAAATAAAATTTTTTTTTAAAAAAAAGAAAAGGTGGCAATAGGCATATTGATAGCAAAAATTTAGCATAGAACTGGAATTTATATAGAATAAGTAGAAATTTAGGACTAAATATTTCCTAAGGAGATATTTATTAATTGACCAGCAAAGTATATAGAGCTGAGGAAGCACTTATTCAATTGGAAGGCAGGCAAGTAGGAAATACCCAGGGTGAAGTGGAACGACAAAGGCGAACACGAGAGTCATGGAAATGAATGTAAAAGGCACGCACATTACAAAAGAGTGGAGAAGTCTGGTGTAGAATTTATAAATCTCTGCACTATTGACTTTTTGAGTCAAGTAATTATTGCTGTAGGGGCATTTTGACCTGGGCAACAAAAGTCATACCAGGTTGAAAGCCACCAAAATACTTTCAATATAATAGTTGAGAGACAAGGGGAACAGAGGTAATACTTGAACAGAGATGGCTCAAAGGGTCAAAAGTTCAAGGTTTCCAAATTTCTTTTGACATTAAGAAAGTAAAAAAAATCACAAATTTATATTAATTTCTAATAAATTAATGATTCCTAGAGAGGCTTCAATATAATCAGTAAAACAAGAGTAAATTAATGTTCACTTGATGAGCTAGTTGGGCAGGAGATGGTATAATTGAATACTTGACAAGCCAAAAAAAATGGAAAAAAGACAAAAAGGAAAACAAAAAAAAATGGGGATCAGATGGAAAACAAATAGCAACATGGCAAATATAATTCCAAATATATTACTGATTGTAATAAATAAAAATTATATATATATTAATTAAAAGATCTATTAGATTAGATCTTATTAAAAGTCTAATCTTATGTGGGCTCAAATAAGACCCCCCTTAAATATAAAATAAAGTGGTTGAGATTTAGTGTATGCAAATGCTAAATTAGGCAAACCAATAGTGTCCTGGGAACATAGTCCTAAGAGCTTGCAAAATCTGACTGACAGATATTCGGAAACTCTGCTAATCTGTTGTTCAATACTTGCCTGAGATGGACCATTATGAACATGAATTAGAGACTTTGGTTTTGCCCCTGGGGAACTAAGTTAGCCCTACATTACTGTGCAAACCAAAAATCAAAGGAAAGATATGATTACACCAACACTTCCCTACCTATACGTGGAGACGCACTTACTCACGATGAAACAATGAACTTGTGAGGTAGAGCGATTTAAAATTTTCAGAGATCTCAGTACATACTTGCAAAACTAACAAAACTGGCCCCCTCTAGCCAGTATTATCTGCGCCTGTGTCACTTTGGGAACTGCAAGTTCAGGGACTGTGTCCCAAACCCACTGAACTGGAGTCCCTGGGGCCAGCAATTTGCCTGAACAGTGCTTTCTGAAGCCAGCGAGTCCCAATACTCCCCCTTTACTGATGCAGTTTTCCCAGCCTGGGCCATTCCACCGCCTTCTCTCTGCCCACCCAGTCTCCTCAGCTTGCTCGGCTTCCCCGATTATGACAGTTTCTACTTTCCTTCCCAGGAAGTTTGGGGAGGTCTTGCTGAAATGTTGACACCCCTGAGCTACTTCATATGCCATGTAAACTTGATGGCTAAATGGTCCCCGGTGTGAGAGTGAGGGGAGGAGCTTTAGCAACCCCTGTTCCACTTACTTCTCTTGGTCAGCCCACAGTCCATATATTTCCTCAATAAATTGAATTCACAAAAAGCTCCTTTGTCTCCCTTTTCAGGTGGAGAATAAAGGACAAAAAGTTGCTTTTTTGTTTCTTGTTTTGTTTTGTTTTCCTGCCTGAGGTGAGGATGTCTTAGACTATACAGGATGTATTTTGGAAGCCATGTTACCTTCATTTAAAGAGTTTCTCCTCAGTGGCAAATATAGTAGGAAAAGCAGCCATTTTTTTTTCCTTCTCTTAGAACACAGGGAGTTGTGACTTCAAAAGTTTACTAACTTCTTAAAGAGAGCCCCTGAGAAAAATAGATAAGGCCTTAGAGCCCTCAACAGCATTCCTGTTCCTTTTAAGCCCTTAAGAAATTCTGAGGTCCATTCAAATGTTTTCTTTTAATTTTTAATTTTTGTTTTACGATAGGACTAATTAAAGCAACACCTGTTTGGAATGATCTAGTTGGTGCTGGGTCAACATTTCCATTGGGTTATGTTCCAGCTGTGAAAACTCAAGGTTGAACTAAGACTTGGGTGTATAATATCCAAGCCCAGGGGAATTCAAAAGAAACACCAGTATACCAGTGCGCATATTCAGGGGGCAAACCAAATAGAAGCAAAGTAGTTTCAGGTGCTCTTTGGCACTTGGGTAGTGTGCAGAGTTTTTTTTTTTTTATTTTATGATTCTGGTTTGTAGGCCTTTGGCTTCTCATGTAGGTAGACTGCCTTTGGGCATTGAAAAGACTAAAAAATGGGCCAGTTTGGTCCATGTAAAATATTAGCTACTGTGCATGTGTGTTAATAAGCTTCCTCCCATAAGGAGACATTTAAGATGTGAAATGATATGTCCAGTGTTTTCTGATTTAAGGCTCCCAGAAGCATCCTGTTTGATCAATGCTATGTCTTAAGGGTCAGTGGCTGCTTCTGTGTTTCTGTTGAGAGGCCTCGAAGTTGAGATTTATTAGCATGGCCCAGGAAGAAGATGGAACGTGGGTTGAGACTGGAAGTTAACACCGCAGACCATATCCTGTCAAGTAGTGACTCTCTAATACTTTTTAACTCTTGCAGGGGCACTGAGAAGTGGGGTTTCTCAGATGGATGCAGGAGCTCTTTGCATCCTCTAAGACTGCAAAGGATGATTTGAAACCACTGTTTCTCAGATGGTGGGAGCAGCTAAGCCAGCTCCAAGCTTGGTCTTGATAGGGTCTTTTGAGAAGAAATTTGACTAGTTGATGAAAGAGGGGAAGTGAGTATTCTACATGCTTTTACATTTGAGAAATTCTAATGCTTTGAAGAGCTAGACATTTAGCAAGGATGGGGTCTTGTCCTAGCTGACCTCATAATGGTTTATATGTGAGTCCCTAAGGGCCAAGACTTCCTTGGGAAAAGTGATAGGAATTCCTGTCAAGTTCGTTGTCTTTTTCTATTTCTCTCTTTATCCTCTTGTTCTTTCTTTGTCTTTTTCCTTCCATTATTCTCCCCCTACCCCCCATCTACACTTGGGGGTTCGGGGAAGGAATCAAAGAAAAATATGGATTTTAAATGATTTTCTGTAAGTGTGGCCCAATATAATAGAAACTATTGTGGGATTTCAAGACAGAGTCAAACTGAGAGCCACCGCTGATGCTATAATCCCAGTGTATAAGGGAAGCTCATCTCGGAACCCTTAGCAGAGCTTCATGGATTGGATAGGGATGGTCTAACCATTGCCACATGGACCTCTTTGCCTTCACTCCCTTTTCCTCCCCTCACACTTCAGACTTGCCTGCTATTCTGTCTCCCCTAGATTTTTATTATATCATTCTGGATAAATAAATACACGATGGCTTGAGTTACCGAAGACATCTACCCTAGGCAAAGCGTCGCAAGTGTATCTTCTTCCTCTACAAGTAGGAATCTCAGCTTCAGGCGTAGGTCCTGGCATTCCCACTTCAAGAATTCTGGACTGACAGAAGAAGTGCCAAATTTTCCCATTACAGTGGGTAGTGGAACACATAGCATGGTCCCAATCTTTCAGGGTCTCTTGCCACACCCCTCCCCCCACCCGACCAAGGAATCTGGGGAGCTAGAGGATCTCATACACTGAGACACTCTTCTGGAGCATGTGATTATTTCTTAAAGGAGCCTTAGCAGTAAGCGAGAGTCTGTGCCAGCTCTATTACTCAGACACAGGATGCTTTTTATCCCTGAGAATCCTGAACACAACAGCAGCATCCCTGCCTAAGGGTGTCAATGACTGAAAACAACTTAAGAGTCTAGACTCTCAAGATTTTAATTATGAATAAAATTTCATGTCAGAGTTATGCATTTCTGATGGCTGGATTTTAGGGACCAGCGGATACAACCCAGGGAGTCGTAAGTACTTCCTCCAATCCTTGGACCCCACAGCACTGTCCGTCTCCACCTACAAGTGCTTCTGCCCAAGTATTTTCCTCATCCATCCCTCCTTTCACCTTTGTAGCATTTCAGTTCTTTGATGTAGTGACTCCATGAAAATAAAAAAAAGGGGGAGACAAGAAAGATGCCCCTATATGCTCTTCCCCAAACCGTCTAAGATAATTCACTTTGTACAGTTACTCCTGGGATAGAGTTTAGAAAGCATCAGTAATGTTCAAATAATAATCACATTTTAGCACAGATCCTGCATTATTTTATACTATCTGTGCTCTTAGGAAAGCAAAACTATTCTTTGTCAGAATGTGTGTATTGATCTTTAAGTGTGAGCTGAAATAGGATTGGCATAGTCAGGGAATGAGAGACCCATAGGTGGTTATGGCCTATCTTGTACTTAAAAAATTATGGATCTAGGAAGAATTCAGGGGAAGAAGTGAGGACAGTGAATAGCTTTTGTTTGCAGCTTGACAATGTGGTGATGGCTAGGGAGTCCTCTGGAGGCTCCACAAGCCATCTGTCATAGAAACTCAACAGCAAGCTAACCCCATTTGAGCTATTAGAGCCAGAAGCAACCAAAGACTGCCAAGCCTCTGGCCCTCTGGGATGCATGGATATGTCTCCAGAGGCTAAGCACCCCCTCTTTCCTCTGGGCTTCCCCACATTTGTCTCACATAACTCACCAAGTAGGAATTTGCCCTGCATGGCCCTAATTCCTTTTCCTTGTGACTTTTCCTGAGATATGCCTTCCGTTACGAGATGCTCAGAGCTTACTACACCCCTTTAAGAGAGGAATGGAGAAGCAATTCTTGATAGAGCAGCTGGTCGGGGTAAACTGAATTAGTTAGAATATGCCCAGACCTTCATTTTTGCTAATGATGAACTTAAAGAATGGAGATTGCAATGGCTAGCCCCGGCTTCTAGGGTGAGTCAGAGGCAACAGAGGTCCTGGAACCTTTCAACCACTGAAGCTTGACCTTCCACCCATCTTGCAAGTCACGAGGAAAAGAGAGAATTCTTGTTCCGGAGGATTTCCTGTGAAAAATGTGAAAGGTGGGCTTTCGTATGAACCATTTGGTCTCCATAATCTCTCGGCTTTCAAGCCACGGCAGGGACTCTTGGATCCAGAGGTGGAAGAGCTGCTGCAATAAGAAGGTCATATATAGCCTACCGCTTGCATCGTGACTCAATCCTGTTTAACACAGGGTGTGGGATGAGGCTGGGAACTGAGGCTATTTTACAGAGGTCTTGCTGCTTTTGCTACTCACTGTATACAGGATTTAGGGATGAGGACGGGGTTCTGCCTGGAAGAGAAGACAAGGAACTTAGGATCAGCTGACCTGATAAAACCACCACCTGTGGTTGAATGCAAATGATGCTTAGTGGTAACCATGGTAAAGTGTGATAACTGAATGGGTTGTTCACAGAGAGAAGAAATGGGATGAGTTCCAGATAGCCCATGAGCTGTTTTGCCTAGAGTACTGAAGGTCAAATATGACATAACAGGCCTACACAATAAGTTTGAGTGATCAAGAGTCCTGTCATGTGCTTCCAGCTCCAAGAGTTGCCATTTTCAGTTCAAGGACACAGTTACTGAAGTTTATTTTCATCTTGAAAAAAAAACAAATGAAAGAAATCAAGGATAATTCCTAACATATATCTGTGTGTTGGATAGACTTAGTCACTTTGAGGGAAGAGAGGAGGGTAAGTGGAACTGAGAGCTTTATGGGGAGAAACATATTAACTATCTAGTGAAGTGAGCATCCTTGGCATGGTAATGTGGTGACTGCCATCCCCTTCGATGTGATGGGAAGGATATGTTTGAGTATTCTTTCCCTAAACCTGTAACCCAGACTAAACACTAAAGAAATGGACACTGGGAGAGACACCAGTCAAACTTTCTGCTGACATCACTCGTTTCATAGAAGCGCTCATTCACAGTCCATGTTTGCCACCTCCACTCCCCAACCTTCTTTTCTCTGCTTTCTGCTCTATAAGAGTCAATTCTCTAGTTGGCATTTCCCCATGAAGCTCTGTCCTCCTTGGTCCGGCGACAGCTGGCCCTCCTCTCCTGCACACATGCTTGTGCCCAGGCTTCCCAGAGCACCTTCTAACCTTGTGTTTTCAGTTTTCACACCTGTACACATCCAGGACTCTGAAATCAATACTGTGGACTGTCCTTACAGACAGTTCTCTTGCCCTCTAGAAATCCTTCTTCAGCAGATCATGGACAGTCAATCACATTCGCCATAGCTGACTTATTTCCTTTATTGTCCCACCCCCTTCCGACCCCATGAGAATACTCCCCACTCTCTGCACTGGTGAAGGGTATTGCTTTCCATCTGCTTGTCCATCACCTGAGTGAACACTGTAGGTTTCTTGAGGCATTTTCTCTGTCTCCACCTTTCCTGTTGCCTCCCTAAGAACCCTTCACCCATCCTCTACTCTTAGTCTCTTCTACAGCTTCCGGTCGGGATGCCTCTTATGCCCATGCGCTACAGTCTCCAACTGGAGTCTTTTCTTCTGGCTGCATGTCTTCAGTACAACTTCAGTGCTTTCAAACAATGCCATTTCTAAGCCTTCTGTGACTTCCTGTCACGTTGAAGAATGTATCCAAACTTCTTCATGAGCAATCAAAGACTTTTATCTTGAGACTTGATCATACATCTTCTGTTTCATCTTCACCTGGGCCTCACATGCCTGTCGGTCACAGCGGTGTCCTGGTAATTCTTCAGTACTTCTAGGCATCCCTGTGAGCTTTTATACATGTAGAGACACATTCCTTTACTGGGGCCCTTGGCAATGTCCACTATGTCTTTCAAGGCTAAGTTTCATCCTGCCTCATTCTGAGTGATCAGAGGCAGAGAGATTCAATAATTTTTTGCACTTTGCTTTGGTCATTGAGGGCCTGGAGTTGGTAAGAATTTTTTAATATTGTCTATTTAGTGCTAACTTCCCAGAGAAGATAAGGGGTAGGGAATATACGACATATTGGTTATCAAGAACTTTATAAAAGAAAAACAGGTAAGGCAGAAAAAGTGTAAATTTGAGACAGAGAGGTGAAGAGGAAATAAACAAACATTTTCCAAATGGACTTAGCCCCCAAATTTCAAACATCAATATATAATGGTTAGCGCCAAGGAGAAGCATTCTCTTTGGCAAGTGACCCCCAAATCAGCGTGGCTTATGGGTGTTGAGGGAGCCAGCACCAGGATGAAGGATGATGACGTCCGTGACAAAGAGGCACAGATGACTGTGAGTTATGGACCCTCATGCCACCTGGGACAGTGACTGAAAAGCCCAGCCCTGGAGTAAAGCCTCACATGTCTGTGGAGTGAGTGTGACCAGGATGCCTTTGAGGAATTGGAGGCAGGTAATTCAAACCAGGTCAAGCTTTTTACGTTGTAGCAATGCACATGTTTGCCATAGTCTTTCCAGTAGATGTTATGGTGGCCTTTCTACATAAGCAGTCAACAGCCAATACTGAAATTTCAAGGCCATGTCACACCCAAGCTAAAGCGTGTCATATACCAAAAGATTATTTTAAATTTTTTTATTTATGTGTTTTTTTATTGAGAGAAGATGTCTCAACACAGCCCTGGCTATCCTAAAACTCACTATGTAGACATACTGGCCTTGAACCTTCCTCTGCCTCCCCAGAAAGTGATTCCTGACAATTTGGGAATCCTCAGTTGGGCTGTTACTGTGAACCTTTGGAACCATCTTACCTCAGACAAAGTGAACTATCTAGACTGCAGGAGATGGGGCTAGAATAGAAAAAGGAGGACACAAACCTTTTAAACGCCCACTTTCATACCTGTTTTTATAGCGTCCACTTCTGGGCCTACTATGTAGACAGCATTTAAGACTTCTTGGCATAGACCCTGAAAAAAAAAGCAGAGTCCCTCCAGAGTCCTGTGGTGCCCACAGGTAACAGGTACAGCTCTCCAGGTAGAATCTATCCAGCTCCAACGAAAGGCAGCCTTTCCTGTAGGTTGGAGCTATAAACCCTGAACTTCCCATTTAGGATGCTTGAACATCTGGAATCAGCCAGCTCAGGTGGGACCCTTCAAGCTTCAGTATCCCTGGCATAGAGAGCGCCTGTGGGGCCGTGTGCCACAGCTATGCTGAGAACTTTATTAGGAGGAAACAAAGCCAGTTTTTCAGGATGGATGGAATTCAGCAGCAGGGTCTTCTTTGGGGACCCAAGGCATGGTAGGTTTTCAGACAAAGCAAGTCCCATGCTAACAATCCTTGCCTTTCAGATTTACATATGTCTGGTGCCAAAACACTCTCCCCTGCTAAGATGGTTAATCTTGGTTGTCAACTTGACATGGTTTAAAGTCACCTAGGAGACACTCCTTTGGGTGTGCCCAGAGATGTCTAACTGGGGTAGGAAGACTCACACTCAACCTGAGAAGCAGTGTTCCATTGAGGTTATAAATGAATAAAAGGGCAAAAAAAAAAAAAATAGAGTTCAAGGCTATCCTAGCTTACATAGCCTATCTTCCCTAGGCTATGTGAGACCCTGTTTCAAAAAGTTATGGATGCATGTAAATGCACATGAACACACAGGCGTGCACACACACACAAACAAACCCTGGATAATCTTCTCTAAGAGATGACTATGAATAACAAGGTCAAATGTATGTTTTAGAACATTCGTCGGTTAGGTGGAGGATGGATGAGGTATACAAAACCCCAGGTTAATGAAAAAATAAGCCTGCGTTAATTTTGTATTCCAAACACCCCCATCTCAAGCATTTTCACAGACACCGCAGAAAATAATATTAATGTCCAACAATTGCAAGAATGGCTTAAAAGTTGGTCCATCTTTGATTTCCCAGGCTTATTTCCACAGGATGGGAGGCCCATCTGCTTCCCTTGGCTTCAAGGGAAGAGAGCACCACAGGACGGGTCTCCTAATATTGCCCCGTGGACAATCTGTGGCGGATCCTTGCTCCAGGGATGGAGAGAAGGACTAGGTTACTGAGGGTCTCTGGGTCTCAGGGAAACAGGGCCTGGGAGGCTGGCTGCTCCCATTCTGGCCCAGGCTCTTGTTTTTCTTGAGCTGACTTGCTGGAGAAGTGAGTGAAGTCAGAAACAAAATGCCACATTGCACGCCCACTGAAGTCTGGGCTCAAGGGAAAGAAGAGAGATTGCCAGAGCGTTAGCTGTTCCCAATCCACTCCTGGACCTTAAGCTGTCTTGAACAGAGTTGCCAATCAGCTTGGTAGGGACTGGCCTTAGTGGAGGGGGGTGTAGGCAGGGGAGAGGGAGGGAGGGGAGCCGTCTGTACTCCATCTTAATTACCTCATCAGAAGCAGCTCCCTTCCCGCAAAGCTAGCTCTGGTGTCTTCTACAGCAGGGTGAGTCTTTGGCTTTACATGTGAACTTGTCGTCAGATATGCCATTTGCCTATGCGTGTGCACATTCGGTTCAGAGCTGAAATCTTTCACTTGTGACCTTAGCTTGGAAATTCTTGGCAAGAGCAGAAGGCAGTGGTGAAGTCTTAGGAAGGGGTTTCTGTGAAGGAATGATAGCGGCTTTCTGTGGCAGTTTTGGGTGGAAGAGTCTGTGAGCAGGAGGTGACATTGTGGACCTCAGACTGTCAGTTCTGAGGAACGAGCAAAGCCCAGGGGTGGGTAGACCGGAGTCCAAGTCGAAGGTCTAAGTCCATCTGCTATCTTGTGCGATGCTGAAACCCTTCAAAGCCTTCGCTCCCTCACCTTTGAACACCTAGGGGAAATGAGTGTGTTGATTCTTATGACTCAGTGCAACTTTTAGATTTTACAGTGTAACATCGGAGGCCTGAAGAACTGAAAATCCCTGCAGCTTGAGTAGTTGTCAAAGGCATAGAAAGCCATTATCTTCTCTCTTTGGGAGTAAATGAAGCTGGGTGCCATGTGTGAGCTTTGCTTTGGGGGCAATGGGACTGGTCAGTGCAGAGATCCAGGCCATCCTGACTTACCCTTAGCATTGGTGTCAATATGAGCCAGTCAGGATGGACTGTAGCTGAGCTGTGCTGGAGAGAGCAGCCTCAATTTTCCTATTGTGTGACAATAGCTAGGGACAAAGATCTGAAGAAAGCACAGGGTAAGAAGAGGTGCCTGCAGGAAGTGTATCTTTGGCCTTGAGGAGCTGGTGGGATTTGTCCCCACACCGTGACTATGTGACCCAGTCACTCTCTTGTTTAGATGTAGCATTTTGCCTGGGATTTCAGCAGCTCAGCAAGTCGTTCTCAGAAGACCAAAGTCACTTAGGCATTTCACAATGTACTGCCTAGCAAAGCTCATGCCTGTGGACAGGCTTGCTGCTTGCTGACCAGTCCCATGGCCCTCAGCTCACAGAATTATATGGACAAACCACCTAGTGGTTCACTCAGCTATGTGGATAAGGGAGGTGGAAGCCCCAGGTCTTTTTGATAATTACCAGGTTCACTGATGTTTTCTATACAAAAGGTAGGGGACATAAATGGGTACAGCTAGAGAACGGTGGATGTGAGGATATAAGAGGAAGGAAGGAATTAGGGGGAGGAGAGTTCAAATTTAACAAATTTACTCCTTGGCTTTCTCTTTAAAATATGTTACTATTTAGTTTCACAAAAACAACAATTTGTTATTTAAAAACCCTCTAAGTGTTTTATTAACAAATGTGCAGATTAGAATAATACCATAAGAATGGTAAACATTATTCCGGGTTCAAAGGAGAAAATAGCACAGAGACATTAAATACCTTCCTTGCCTAGCTGACAGATGCCACAGGAGTCAAAGCTGAAATCCAAATTAGGCTGTTTTGTTCCAAAGTTAGCACCTAATCTCCATACATATTCCCTCTGTTATATCACACACACACACACACACACACACGTGTACATGCACACACACTAGTAATTTTTAAAAGATTTACTTATGTTCATAAGCATCTGTGTTTTCCTATGTGTATGTATGTGTGCCATGTGCATTTCTGGTGCCCAAAAAAATCTGAAGAGAGCATTGGGTTCCTTAGAACTGGAGTTATTATAGACAGTTATGAGCTTCCGTGTAGGTGCTGGGGATTGAACCTGGGTCCTCTGGAAGAGTAGCAAGTGCTCTTGACTGCTGAGCCATCTCTCTAGCCCCTACAAAAAATTCAATAAAACATAAAACATGAAAGATATTGCAACTGTAACCTTCCCTACAACGTTTTGGTGTCTGTAGATGAAAGCCCTGGTCAGGTTGTGGGGTCTTGGGAAGGAGTGTGGCATCTCTATGTATGTATTTGTATAGAAAACCTTAATTTTCCACAGCTTTTTATGCAAAGCTCACCTCAGTGTGAATAGATAACTTCAGATAATCTTTAGAGTTGGTTTTCCTTGGAGTTATTCTTCTGGCATCTCAGCCCTGTGCCCCAATGCCAGTCAAGAATATTTGTGCTCTAGGATGGAAGCACACCTAGTATTTGCCTTCTTCCTCATCCCTGGCTTCATCCTCATCCCTGGCTTCATCCTCACCCCTGCCTTCATCCTCATCCCTGGCTTCATCCTCATCCCTAGCTTCATCCTCATCCCTGGGTTCATTTCATCCCTGGCTTCATCCTCATCCCTAGCTTCATCCTCATCCCTGGGTTCATCCTCATCCCTGAATTCTCCTCATTTCTGGGTTCATCCTCATCTCTGGGTTCATCCTCCTTCCTGGGTTCATCCTCATCTCTGGGTTCATCCTCATTATTTACCTGCCTCCTGCACAGGATACCTGGTGTGCTGGGTCAGAAAACCTCCTCTCAGTGGAAAGTCCTCCCAGTAACTTTCCAAGAAAACACAGAAGGAGGAACAAGTTTTAAGACTAGTATTTCAAAAAGAGTCATTATTTTTCTTATACTTTATGAGGATATAACTTTCTAGACTGGGCATGATTTTCTGTTTAAAGTGGAGATATTTTCCTTCCATCTTCATTTAGTTCTTGCTCCTCTTTGAAAAGTATGAGGCCATTTCTCATTCCTGATTTTTTTTTGTGAGTGACTGATTTTTCTCCCTGGAATCTTTGGGAGGAGGGATTTATATTAACCTCAGATTCCATGGTGATATGCCTGGATGGACCCTTTTTAAATTCAACATGCTGGGCGTGCAATATTCCATTTTGGTTTGGAAGGTCCTATCCCTTGGCTCAAGAATATTTTCTTAAATTATTTGAAATGATCTCTGTTTGTTTGGGTTACCTCATCAGTTGGGTATGAGACTTCACGGATTTATCATTTAATTTAACATCCTGTTTTCCCTGTGCAGGCTTCTTGCTTATTTGACATTTCAGATTTCTTTAACTTACCTACTTACCCCCACACCTGTGTGTGTGTGTGTGTGTGTGTGTGTGTGTGTGAGAGAGAGAGAGAGAGAGAGAGAGAGAGAGAGAGAGAGAGATGTGTACATGTGTGTAGAGGATTGTAGGAAGGCATTGGCTGCCTTACTTTATTGTTGTCCACCTTTTCATCTTGAGACATGGTCCAGCACTGAATCTGGGGCTAGCCTGGTGTGCTGGGAAAGACCAACAATCCTCTTGTCTCAGTCTCCCCATAGTGTTGGGATTACAGCTATGTGTGACCACGCCCAGCTTTTTACATGGTTCTCCAGGTCTCTATGCTTGCACTCTTGCTGGTTGAGCTATTTCTCCGTTATTGAACTTTAAAAAGCTATTTTATGTGCTAAAGGATTTTATTCTAAGGGTTTCCTGTTTGCTGTTCTTTTATTAATAGCACTTACTATTGTTTTAGCATTACTTTTTCTGCATGGATTTTACATCATTTGTGCATCTGAAAATTTTATTCTTTGTGACAAATAGCTATGGGTCCTGGGGAGCCCTGGGATCATATTCCCCCACTTTCTCAGTGTGGGAACACTATGAACCTCAGACTCCAGAGAAAAATACATGGAACCTAGTACAGAGAGTCAGGGCCCCTTCTCAGTAATAAGTTTAGTCTGGACTTGACCTTGCCAGATCCCAGTTCATGTAAATCCTGGGCAATGACTAAACCCTGAGCTGGAGGACAGAGCCACTAGCTTTGGAATCCAGAAAAGGTGGGATGCAAATCCTGCCAAGAGCCCCCCCCCCAATAAGAGAATCTGTTGACACCCTCCTTTACCAGAGAGACTGGATTGGAAAGTCTAGCCATCATAATGTGAGAATAATGGTGTATTGTTTCTGTAACCAACTTTGTTATGATTTATCACAGCGGCCACAATAAATTAACACAATGAGAAGGGAAAAGAGGGCAAGACCAGGACTTGAGTGCCTAGTTTTGGTTTTGTTCCCTGGCTAGAACCTCTTAGTGTAAGGCTGTAACCGGGTGAATAGGCTCCTGATTCAACCTGTAATCAAGGATTGCATCATGATATGTAGAAGTGGCATGGTGGTGGGTGTCTCTGGGGGACACCACACAAACACATACACACTCACACACATACATTTGTTACATGGAAGATGGAAGAGGATTAGTATTGTTGCTATTTTTAACTCTTTTAGCTTTTTGCTTTTTTGGGGGCCCGCCACCCAGCTCCCAAATAAATCACACACCAAGGCTCTTATTTCTTAATTCTTAATGCCCAGTCTTAGCTTGGCTTTATAGCTAACAAGCTTTTCTGAACTTAAATTATCCTGTCTACCTTTTGCCTCTGGGCATTTTCCTTTTCTTACTTCTGTGTATCATGCTTTCACTTTTACTCCATGCTGGCCTTGTAGCTGGATAGCTGGCCCCTGACAGCCTCCTCCTCCCCTTCTCCTAGATTTCTCTTTTTTTTTCTCCTATTTATTCTCTCTGCCTGCCATTCCCACCTATCCTTTCTCCTGCCTTGCTATTGGCCATTCAGCTCTTTATTAGACCATCAGGTGCTTTAGACAGGCAAAGTAACACACAAATGCAACATGTCTCTGCACCATAAAACAGATGTTTCATGACATAAAAAAGTAACACATCTTTAAGTAATATTCTACATCAGATTAGTTGGAGAAAATGGGGTCTTCAGAATTGGGGTGCAATAGGTAATGGGGGATTTGATATGTTCACAAGATATTGTATACATATATGAAACTGTCAAAAGTTAAATCTTAAAGCTGTTTTTAAAAACCATCTCTGGACACAGGAAAAGATTTTGCTTACCTTATTCCCTATAAAAGGCAACTATACAGTATTTACTGGCTTCTTCAAAATACTTCAACTTTTTTCCCTCCGTGTTTTTCTTCATATTTGTTTTCTTAGCCCCAAAGTTATTTCTCCCTTGGTGACTAAAACCTCCCAAACCAGATTCAAATCGAATTTCCTCTGTGACGCTATACCCAGCTGTTCCCGGGCTGGATTAAGTCTGGCCCCTCTTTGGCATAGGTAACAAGTTGTGGAACTCCAGCATGTATCGCCGTGTTTTGTGGGTTCCACTCGACTGTGGGTATTTTGCGTAACACCCCACCACTCTAGGCTTCTTGAAACAAGCCGCATTCCCTTGCCTCAGGCTCACACGTATAGTAAGTGTTTAAGAAAAATTAATTTAGTTTGGTGGTTCTAGAATTGGACCTCACAGTGAAAGAATATGGAATTGGTTTCTTAAAGACACCAATGTAGCTGCTGAGGGAAGGGAAGTTAGTTTCCTTTGGGGATTTAGCACCTGATGTATTACCTGTACCCTCAGTGGAGAGCCATAAACTCTGGCATATTAGAGTGGCACTAATTGGACTAATTTGGTTAATAAAACAAAAAGAAGAAAACTTGAGGTTGGTTTGGAGATGTGGAAGGGTCCAGAAGGAAGTGGAGGAGGGGAGTTGGGTATAGATATGATCAAAGTATGTTGTGTACATACACGGACTTTTCAAAGAATAAATTAAAGGGTTTTGTAAAGATACCAGTATATAAATCTGATCTGGGAGTTAGTCAGAATCTCTGGAGTGGAGCTGGAGTGCTGATTTATTAGGGGACCCCCAGATGATTTCATTATGGGCAGAGTGAGCAGAGTGAGCAGGAGCGGGCCAGTGCACAGCTGAATGGGCACTGGCTTCTCTCTCATCCATGGCCTTGATCCTCAGCCTCTCTGAAGATGAATCTGTGCACCTGGAAAAACCCTGACTTCCCCCTGGCTTTGAAGTGAACTTTAACTTCTAAGGAAGTCTGTGATGACACGAAAGGCAGGTAGGATATATCGCTAGAGATCACTCCCCACATGTGGAAATGGTTTGTTGCCCTCTGGAAGGTACCTGCAGAAGAGGCTGCTTTGAAAGGAGCAGATGCTTGCTTCTGTTGGTACACATGCCATTGGCCAAACATGACCTTCGGTTACTCCTCAAGGTCAAGCTTGGCTGTTTTCTTATTCTAGGCTATAGGACTTGGATGCACATGGTTCAGTTAACACCTTTTACATGGCAAAGCTAACTGGACGTGTTCCAGGGGAATCTTCCCAGTGCTTGAGCCGGGCTCCTTGCCTTGACTGTATAGGTTCAGTGCCCTGGACCTGACCTTCAAGGAGCTCACCCACTATTCCTCATAAAGCAAGGCTCCTGGCGTAGTTCAGTAGTTCTCAACTGTCAGACCGCAATCTCTTAGAGGGCTTCACATTGTGCATCACTGAGTTTAAAGTCTGCTTTCTGACAGTACATTTGGAATAAAAACTGAGCATCTTCTTCCTGAAGCATCCAGGTGATACTGATGTCACTGGTCCAAGGACCATGCTTTTCAAAACCACTCCATTCTCTGGTTGAGAGCAGAGGGCTCGGTTGGGAAAACGCTTTCTGTGTGCGCATGAGGGCCTAAATTCAGTCTGTAGACCCCATGGAAAAAAGCGCAGTGCGTATACACTTGTCATCCCAGTGGAGGGCAAATTCCTAGGCTAACTAGCTTAAAGCCTCCACCGTCCACATGCATGCACATACCCCACACATACAGTAGCATACATATACTCATCTATATGCCCATGAACACGTATATGCATACAGACACGCACATGAACACAAACCAATTTTCAGGTGAAAGAACGAACAATGAGCAGAGAACAGGTAGAAAGGATTAAACTTTAACATGGCATGGATTCACTTGTAAGTTCTTATGAAGGCTGTCAAGAAAGAGGGACGGTGATGATGCTTAATGTTTTGAGAGCTTTCTCTTGCTAACCTGCGTTACCCTTAGCAGCAGGAAGGAGGGAGTAAGAAGTAAATGTACACAGGACCTCCACACGCCGCTCTGAGAGAGCATGTAGATGACGTTACACAGGTGAGATTTTTTCAGGCAGGTGTGTCTCATGTTCAAAACTTTTTGCTCACTAGTGTAGAGCATTTTCACAGAAATTCTTGGAAATGGCCCTTTTCTGACAAGAAAATTACCTGTGCTGATCATGACCCTTGCCCAACACACACAATCACAGCCTCGTTGACCTTCCGATGGAGGGCAGGCTCTTAGTCGTATCTGGGACTGGAGAGGAGCAAACACAAATACTGGAACAGCAAAGGGAAGAACTTTTTTTTTTTTTTGGATTTTTGAGACAGGGTTTCTCCGTAGCTTTTTGTTCCTGTCCTGGAACTAGCTCTTGTAGACCAGGCTGGCCTCCAACTCACAGAGATCCTCCTGCCTCTGCCTCCCGAGTGCTGGGATTAAAGGCGTGTGCCACCACTGCCCAGCGAATAACTTTTTTTTTTACTATGACTTACAGCTTACAGTATCACCTACTATTTTTATACATTGTATATATTGCGATATGTATGTGATGTGTATATTGTGGCATGTGTGGTTTATGTGTGTGGCATATGTGGGATAAATATGTCCTGTGTGTGTGATATGTGCATGATGTGTATTCATGTGGGGTGTGTATATGGTGTAAGTGTGTGATATGTATGTGTGTGATATATGTGTGTGGTGTGTGATGTGTGTACATGTATATACTCACGTGTAGTAGACAGAGGAGGTCAAGCGTTCTGTTTTATCACTCTCTGCCTTATTCCCTTGTTCAGGATCCATCACTGGACATGGAGCTTGTTACTTTTGAGCTAGCTGGATGTTGAGAGCAAGCCCTAGGGGTTCTCCTATCTCTGCGTCCCACAGCATCAGGTTACAGGCTTAGGTGGCTACTCCTGACTTTTCCTTATGTGCTGGGTTCTAAATGCAGATTTTCTCTTACTAACTGGCTATATCTCCACCCTCTTATCTACATCTATCTTCAATATAGCTTTCTCGCTAGGTACTGAACAGATATTGATCCCAAGTGTAGAAGATTTAACAGGCACTGTGTTTTCTTGGTAGCTCCCCAGAACTCATAACCTCCTGTGTTAGGACATGCTTGAGAAGATGGCAAAGCTAAGAAGTTCCTACCCTGATGTGGGAATGGTTTCTTATTAATAAAGAAACTGCCTTGGCCCATATTATTGGATAGAAAATTAGGTAGGAGGAGTATACAGAAGAGAATTCTGGGAGAAAGAAGGTTAGAGAAGGAGTCGCCATGATTCTCCCGCGCCAGACAGACGCAGGTTAAGATCCTCCCTGGTAAGCCAGCTCGTGGGCTACACAAAATATAAGAAATGGGTTAGAACAATATGTAAGAGCTAGCCAATAAGAAGCTGAAACTAGCCGGTCCAGGCAGTGTTTGAAAGAATACAATTTCCGTGTAATTATTTCGGGGCATAACCTAGCCATGCGGGCGGCCGGGTGCCGGGGACACAGCCCCTCCGCATCTAATTCAACACTACCCATGAAGAAGCCATGCCCTTGTTTGAGAATACAGCGAGGGCAGAGGTGACAAACCAAACGTTAATGCAGCGTTACAGGAGAGCAGGGGAAGAAAGAAATAGGTTGTTGGGGAGAATCAGACTCCTCTACAGAGTAAATGATGTCAAGCAGAAGGCCAGACAAATTCAAAGAGCTGTAAAACCACGTTAGGATTTTAAATGTTACAAAACTTGGACTGGACTTTTCTAGGCTTTTAAATTTCCCTTTGAGGATTTTCTTCCTAAGATCACCGCCCCCCCCCAAAAGCTCAGCCCATGTTTCTTTATAGTAGTATCTAGATTCTTCCCAGCTAAAGACAGGTCTGAAGAAAACTGGGCACTGAAAACACCAGCCAGGAGCTGGGAAAGTGTCTACACCTGTGTTGACTGTGTTGACTCCATCTGCACAGCCACTGTAAACGTGTACGTGAGTCCTGCCTGTGAGTGGTAGAGGCATACCACTCAGAAGACCTCTGATCCTTATAGCTATAACTCAACTGTATAGAGATTGCTTTATTATAATCAGTGGATGTCCTCTAGTGCAGGGCCACCACGAAAGCCACCATTGACCATTTCTTCTCCCTGCAAATGGAAATACTTGCACCCAAGCACTTCTTTTTCAGGGGATCCTTCATACCCGTTCATTTCCTAGCTACATGTACAGGTTTTTTTTTTTCCAAAAAATAATGTACAGAAGTGTTGAGGGCCAGCAGGGGATGGGATTTAGATTCGCACACACCCCTGGCACCTTGTGCTCAAAATTCTTGCCTGTTAAATGCAAAAAAAAAAACAGAGAAAGAAATGCTTTAAAAATGATTTCTTTAAAAAGACCCAACTTAAATACATCTGTGGAAAGTAAGCATAATTTATTTTAAAATTAGGTTAAAAATATTTGCAGTGTATGCCCAAACTTTTCCAGATGTTAAAACAAGTAAACACCATTAGATCAAATTTAATTTGGTTTGGTGTTTTAATCAACTCGTGCCTTGATTTTCATTTTTTGCTTATAACAAGGTTTACTCGTGTGTTGGAGGTGGTCCTAAAAGTGTTAATTGTAGCTATACTTTATAATGCAAACACATGCGCCAAGGCATTTTCTTATTATAAGCTGAGTTCGATAAACTTTCAGGGTAGCTCTGCTTCATTAAAGCAGGAAGTTTATACACCCTAACAAAAAAAATATGTATTTCCATTTCATGTTGGCATCAATGGTGGTACTGTGTATAATGTCGTTAGTACTGGTAGCTGGAATTCTTCATGGGAGACTGATCAAAGACAGATGACAATAAAAGGGGCATCAGAAACCAAAAATAAATGTGGGCTGTGGAGAGAGAAGCAGGGACACTCTTCACCAAGGCATAAATTGTTTCTTGGGAGGTGGCCTCCAGGGCTCCAAGGAAGCTGAATTTGGCGTTTCTGTACAACACGGCAGGTGGCAGAATGAATTAAGAGGGGTGTGGGGAAAGTCTCCCTACTTCCCAGATGTGTGACAAGGAGGTGATTGGGGGCGGTGCATGTGGTGTGTGCTACCTTTTATTTTTACTTTATTTTTATGTGCATGGGTGTCTTGCCTGTATGTATATTTATGCCTATTACCTGCTGAGGCTAGAAGAGGGTCTCCCATCTCCTGAAGCTGGAGTTACAGATGGTTCTGAGCTGATAAGTAGGTGCTAAGAATTAAAACTGGGTCTTCCCGGAGAGCTATAAGTGTTCTTAGCTGCTACAGCCCCTGACATGATTGTGTTTTCCTCCATAGAATAAGAAATCTGGAGATGGGCAGTTTGGGCAACAGTACAGCTGCTCAAGGAAATAACTTTATTTTTAGAGTATGTCTTTCTCCAAAGTGACTTCTACCTTGAGATGTCAGAAGTTTGTTCCCATTGGCTGGGGGTGGGATGAAAAAGAAGAATAAAAGGCTTATTCCAGCTAAATCTCCTAAATTGGGAAAAGTACCCTTTGTCTATGTAATAGATATCCTTATACATTTTGACCATCATGTATCCCCTGGTCCATCCCAAGCTACAAAGAAGTTTGGGAGTGAAGCATTTTATTCCTGTGTGTTGCTCCTTACCACAAATACAACTGGAATTCTCTAAATAAGGAGACGTGAGAGGAAGAGAAAAATATGTGGTAGGCTGCTAGTAATGTCTGCCACATCTCCAGCTTAGGGGGTACAGGGTACTGTGCCTGCGTCCTGGGCACTCATCCATTGCTGGTGGGAATGCAAATTTGTGCAACCACTTTGGAAAACAGTGTGGTGGTTTCTCAGAAAATTCGGGATCAACCTACCCATGGACCCAGCAATACCACTCTTGGGAATATACCCAAGAAAGGCCTTATCATACAACAAAAATATATCCTCTACTATGTTCATAGCAGCATTGTTTGTAATTGCCAGAACCTGGAAACAACCTAGATGCCCTTCA
>NW_026067922.1:4583342-4660963 GCF_014885135.2 Alexandromys fortis
ATCCACGAAACTGCCTAGGCTCCCACGAAACCAATAGGTCCAGTAGAATCAGAAACACGTTGCCATTGTTCTTGAGGTCTCAGTAGTCCTCCTTGTCCACTATGTTCAGCGAGACCAGTTTTGACCCAGGCTTTTTCAGACCCAGGCCAGCTGGCCTTGGTGAGTTCCTGATAGAACATCCCCATTGTCTCAGTGTGTGGGTGCACCCCTCAGGGTCCTGAGTTCCTTGCTCGTGCTCTCTCTCCTTCTGCTCCTGATTTGGTTTCTAGCCATAAATACAGGGCATTGAGCCTATAATTTGTGATCTTAGAGAAGCTAAATAAGGAGAACCCAAAGAAAAACATAGGCATCCTCCTGAATATTAACCTTCATCAGGCGATGAAAGGAGACAGAGACAGAGACCCACATTGGAGCACTGGACTGAAATCTCATACTTTAAATTCTATACAAATAGTGAACTCTCTGATTATGAATATCTATCTTTTAAAAAAAAAACTTACAGCAAACATCACATGACTTGATGAAATATTTATAGCTTGCCTCTGAGTTTGAGAACAATAGAGAGATGCTCTTGTTCACCCCTTCCAATGTGGTCCTTCTGGTGGGTCTTCACAAAGTCATGAACATGATCCAAAGTTGTAGAACAGGAAAGCAATGAGGGCACCATTTTATCCAGACAAGAACTTGATGGTGTCCTGAATGCTTTGTTCAATGATAAAACAACATATTTAATAAATGATTACAATAAGTTACAGGATAGAAAGCTAGCACACCAGCACCAATTATGTTTGTACATACCATTTGCAAAGGGAAATCAAAATCAAAATGCATGTGATTAACAATAATTTCCAAAACCTTGAAGTGGATGAAATGATATTCAATAATTCTACACTGAAAACCACAAACGTGATGAAAGAAAGTTTAAAGATTGAGCTAGGCCTGGCAACAAATGCCTGCAAATTTAGTATGCTGAAAGTTGATGGTAAGTCTAGGCCACGCTGGGTTACAAAGCTGAGTTCTAGGCTATACTGAACTCCGTAATTAGACACTACATTTAAACTTGTTCTTTTTTTTAAACACTTGGACTAAAAAGATAGCTAAGTTGTTAAAGAGTGCTTTTTGGTCTTGTAGATGACTTGGGTTCAGTTCCAGTACCCACATTAGACAACTCACAACCACCTATAACCCTAGTTCCAGGAGATTCCATGCCTTCTTGTGAAAACATACATGTACATATATATTTTCAAATAGTAATGATTTTTAACTCTGAATTAACACACACACAGAGAACATTGCATACTTATGACTAATAAGGCACTCTGATGTTTAAAGTTGCAAGTGTCTTTAACTTAATCCTAAAGTTTTGATTGAATAAACTTCTAAATAGAATATTATCACTACATACACTTAGTTAGATAAAATCTCAATTAAAATATCAGTGACCGGGGAGGTCATCAACCCAAGATTTAAACCTATTACTATTATTTTTCTAAATGGACATCGTCTCAAAGTACCTTGTGGGTACTCACTTTTATTCCTTTAGACCAGTGTACCTCTTGTTCTGATGAGAGAAACTTTTTTTTTTTAACAATTGGCAGCAGTTAACACCAGGGCTTATAACCCATTAAATGCAGATAAAATGTGACTATCAAGTTCTCTCATCCCTAGCTGAGACATCTTATCACCATAACCCCAAGGTGAGGTAATAGTGCATAAGATGGAGTGGAAAAATTGTAAGATCTCAGGGTTGGGGAGAATTGAATTTCATCAGTGTCTTCTGGACCTGATGTAACTGATACATTTCCAAATTCACTATAGCTAGGCTAACCACACAAGACTGAACAAGATTAGACTTGTCAACATTTCATCAATGATGGGAGAAAGCTCTTGAGGACCGTTCCCTCCTTGAGGGACTGTTGAAAATGACTGGCAAGCCGGGATGTGGTGGCGCAAGCCTTTAATCCCAGCACTCTGGAGGCAGAGGCAGGCGGATCTCTGTGAGTTCAAGGCCAGCCTGATCTACAAGAGCTAGTGCCAGGACAGGCTCCAAAGCTACAGAGAAACCCTGTCTCGAAAAACTAAAAACAAAACAAAACAAAAACAAAGAAAATGACTGGCAGCTGTGAAATAGGGTGTCACTTTCTTCAGTGGTATAACCCCCAGTAAGATGCTCTTGTTCCAGTGAATAATGTCCCATGCATGCTCACCAGACAATCCTATGTAAACTTAGTGAGTCACACACATACACAAAGACATCAAAGTGGGAAGAGAATCTGTTAGTGAGAAGACAGATTTGGGTAGGAGGAGAGGGCCTGAGACAGGGTAACAGGGAATTAGAAGGACAAAAATTCATTAAATGTGCCTATGAGATTGTCAAAGAAACTAAAAGCTCTAAAAATTAGGAAAAGAATTAATTTAATGATGGTGACCAGAAATATCAACCAAGTCCTTCTGCATGCTGGGACCTATGTGGCTGTGTGGGACACACACCCAGGAAGTTAGGCTAGGACATTTCTTTGGGTAGTTTGTTAGTTCCTTCACCTCTTGTCCAGGGCTGTCTCAGAAGAACAGATCCAAACAGGCCCAGGCAGCATGCCTGTGACACCTAACTACTATGGAAAGAACCATATCATAGACTGGTCTGCAGACACATGGACAGCTGGATGATTCTGTTCAGGCACAGCACAGACAGCCTCGTGCTGGGACGTGATTCCTTGAGGACATTGTTTAACCTCATCAGTGTCTTTTTCTGTTGCCCCTTAGCTATATCATACCTTGTCTCCAGGTAGGGATTCCTACAGGTCCTAAGAACTGCCACCTGGATACCTATGGTCTCCCTCAACCCTGTGACCTCCTGTGTCCCTGATGGTGCTAACCTATTGCCCTTTCTCTAAGCTCTGGCTTGTTAAGCAATCAAGAAATATCAAAAGAGTTTGCAAAACCATAAATGAAAAGAAGTTTTCACAATTGAAAAATCCGAATTAATGGGAGAAGGCATAGCGGTATGGTTTACCAGTCATACTGCTGTTTAAACCCAACAAGCTCTTTAAATTTGCCCCAAAATTTCTCTTGCATAAAATCTCAAGTAAAATATAGACCTTGACGAGCCAATTCTCAAATTATTTTTAAATGCAAAGAAATGAAGTGAGCAGTTATGGCAATGGGCGTTTTCTGTTAGAGCAGTTTTAGACTTGCTTACGTGTCCCGTATGCAGCATGACTCCTTATCAACGTCTGACATTCACGTTCCAACAAATCAATGAGTAAGTACACATTATGAGCAGATGACCTATCCATGACTTTATTTCGATTTCACTAAGATTTAAAATCTGGAGGTTCTACGCTTCCAAATTTCAAGATGTATTATTATTGGGATATTGTAACTCAGAGATGGTGGCCAGGACAAAAATGTAGATCAGTGTACCAGGGGTAGAGTCCAGAAATGGCCCATACAGGTAGGCATCTGGTTTATGGGCACCGCTGTTACTCTACTTGCGATTCTGAAGTGTTAGGGTAATCTTTTGAAACATCATATTATTCAAAAATTCTATATGCTTATTTTATGGTGTTTTCAGAGTGTGTTGAGAACTATTCTTTTCTGCTAGCTCTTAATGTAAGATTTTCTTTATAATTGACACACACTGAGTGTATGCTTTGTAGGTGTTTGGGTAGAATTCAGTTATTCAGTTAAATAGAGTTCATGTTATTTCTTCATCCCACTGTGTTACACACTACAGTGGATTGTTCCCGGTCCGTGTTCCAGTGTGACTCTTCCTTCATTGTATCCAATCGATGCTTTTTCTCATCCTTTCATTTCGGCCCCCGATAATCTAATGGTTTTTAATGTCTACGTTTAATCTTTCATAACGTCTAATTCTTCCACAATGTTAGTTCTTCCTTGGCTATTTGAGAATTTTAAACATCCAGTGTTTATTTTAAAGTCTTTTCCAAATACCCCAATCATCTCTATATTGTCAAGAATAAACATTCCCATCTGTTGCTTCTTTAGACATGCTTTCTTGGCACGGCTTCTTCATTTCTTTCTTCCTTTCCATCCACTATCGGAATGTTCTTCTTTTCCCCTCTTCTTTTAAAACTTCACTTACACTCATGCTCCTCTGGGTTGGAAGTTTTATTTTACTTTTTTTTTTCTTTTTTAACGTGGTTAAACTTACCCTAGATGATTCATTTTCAGGTGTCAAACAGTGTCCTCTTCACATTCGTGACAGATTCCTATCGCTTCAGAACTACAGGGGAACACTTAAGCCTCCGGCCATGTTGGAAGCTTAACTGTTAGTGAACTTTCGCTCACACCGTAAACAATGAGAGATCTTGGTAAAATATGTGAAATAACTGTTTTTGGACCCTGGGCAATTGGCTGTACAGTACTTGACTCCCCAAGGGAAAGGAAAGAAATGAAGTAAAACTAATGAGCATGTTGGCTTTCCCCTGGGGAGGTTTTCTACTCTGATGTGCAGGGAGGGGGCTTCGGCAAAGCCGGGTCATTCTGCTGAATTGGGAGACTGGTTGCTGAATGCTGAAACAGGATGGGCAGAACACTGTGGAGGAAGAAAGTGCAACTGGGAAGAGTGGCAGATTCCTGGTGCTCTAATGCACGTGTGCTGCTGCATCCTGGGCCTGTTTTAATGAATGGAAGATCACCTCTCATAGTGATGGGTACTGGAAGCAGAGGGGCAGTTGGACTTCTGATTTATAGATAGCACTATCCTGGGGGAAGTAGTCAAAATCCTCTCTGAGGATCCTTGTCACGAGTCATATTTTCACTTTCTTCTAATTAACATATAAATAAAACCATCACCCAACTGGATTATTGTAGCCACTCTAACAAGCACCGGTCCTGTCTCAAACTCTGAATCTCAGTGAGCATCTACACAGTTAGAATGCCGTTTCTGAAGCTATAGACCTCTGCTCAGGGTTTGACACCATAACTTATCCACAACACCTAAAGACACTGTCAGCATTGAAGCTAGACAATAATTAGCTTTATATCCCCTTTAACAACTCAGGTGCCCCTTCTCTTGCATTCTGTCTTTCCTTACCACCTACTATTACCCGCTCTTGGTCTCCTTTCTAAGGATTGCTCTTTGTCCACTCTTACAGCTGTTTACATATACAAATGTATACATTATAAGCTAGGCTCTGCAGATAAGGGGCAACGTGTGTGTGTGTTTCTGAGTTTGGGTGGCTCCCTTAATATATACACCAGTCCATTTTTCTTGACTGTTTTAGCAGTTCGTTCTTCTTTATAATTAAAAACATTCAATTTTGTATATGGACCATATTTTCATTATCTATTCATCTGTTATTGGGCATCTAACTTGGTTGCATTTCCCTACTATCATAAAGCAGCAATAAACATTGCTATGTAACTAGCCCTATGGTAAGATGTGAAGTCCTGTTGGTATTTTGCATGGTGTGGAATAGCTGGATCCTACAATCGTTCTATTCTTGGGTTTTTGAGGAAAATACAAACTGATTTCCAAAATAAATTCAATCTTAATTTGTGCTCCCATGAGCAGTGAGTAAAGATTCCTCTTTTAATGTGTTCTCTCTCAACTTTCTGGCCCAAATTCTTAATAACAGTCTTCCTCAGACCTCCTGAGGGGCACGAATGCTCCCTTGAGGGCTACCCTTTGACCTAGTTATGTCCCAAAGCCTTCACCTTTAATATCATCATTTTGGGAGCTAAGATTTCCACACAGGAGTTTGGAGAGCAGGGCTAAAAATACTTAGAACATGGCGTCTACTATTAAAAAGTCCTTGAATACAGAATAATAGAAAGAACTCTTCCTGGTAGCAAACCTAGCCAAGAATCTGTGGGTGGGGTGGCAGAGACCCTTGAGGAGAATCTACTACAACTACCTCACTAAAATGCACTCTAAATGTTCATGTAAGATTAGTATAGCTCTCTGCCCTCGTCAGAGAAGCTCTTAAATGTATATTATGATTATTAATTTTCTTAAAATCTCATATATTATATTTTGATCATATTCAAAACTCCATTCCAAACCAACCTAACTTGGTGTCTTTATTTTTTTTAAGCCTACCCAGTACAACTTTTGCTGCCTGTATACTCTTGGGTGTGTGGCTGCCCACTGGAGTGAGGCTGACTTGCCAGTGGCCACACCCTTAAGGAAAATGAACTCTTCCACACCCAATAGCTAAGAATTACCAAGCACTCCTCAGCTAAGGGTGGGAATTTGTGAGCATGTCCCACTTGCGTGCTGATATTTTGTCTGGATTTTACTGACCTTATACATGCGGCTAAAACTTAGGTGAGTTCATTTATCCAACTTCTGTATCATATCTGGATAAATATGTTTCTTTGTGGTCATCCACTGCCGCTTGTTCTTACAGTTTCTCAGCCCCATCTTCTGCAATGATCCTTGAGGCTTGGGAGGTGACAATATTATATAAATGCTTATGCCAAAATGGGACACACTCAAGGTTTAGAAAACATCATGGAACAGTGGGCAGAAAGACTGTAAAGGCCAAGGAGCCAGAGAACCACTGTAATGTAGTCTTTTGAATGTGACAGGGATATTGTACCTATGAACGTTCGACAACTGTCGTTGGCCTGTATTATGAGATTACACCAGCAGCCAACACTCCGGCATGGATGGAAGAGCTCACAGATAATGATGGATATGAAGAGTCAGTTTTCTTCAGAAATGAGTCTCCTAATGGTATGTCCATAGCCAATGGTCATCCCTACACACACATGCATACGTCAGCACCAACTGGACCCAGGATATCATATGGATATCATATTCTAAAACAAAAGAAGACATGAACGTGAGGAGTCAGTGAGAAGAGGCATGGGAGTAAATGGAGGAGAGTAAAGGCAGATATAACTAAAAATCATAATGCTCCTGCATGGAACTCTCATAAAACAAAAAGAAAGATGAAGGAAATAAAGATGGCACAAGGGGAGTCAAAGAACAGTTGCCAGAGAGCTAGCTGCAGGTTAGCTAATTCCAGCACTCACAGAGGACTGGGAGAATTTCAAGTGTCATGAAGCCAGAACAGTGAAAATGTGTTGAAAACAAAATTGCTAGGTACATTTTTTTTATTACACAAATGATTCTTAACAAAGTCACCCTCACTTGTAGCTCTCCGAATTGCAAGAGGCTCTTTGCCTCTTTGTTCTTCCATGTTAGACATATGCGATTATATGCGATGTCTCCTTTGTTTCCTGTTGTTATCCAGATGTAGGTGATTCTGAGGCCTTTAGCCCTTTTGCCCAGATTCAATCATCCACTGGATGCGTCAGAGGTCCGTGTGCACTGAAAAACACCTCAATGGACACAACTCAATGAGCAATGCAAGAATAACTTGCATTAAAGGGCAGGGTTTCAGCATAGCACATAGTAATTGCCTTGTGTATTTCCTAATGGTTTTCCCATTGAAGTCAAATGCCTGGACTCAAACACTGGTTTGTCCCTCCCAGTGACAGATCACCCTCCTTCTTTATATATTTCTCTGCTATAATGCCTTATGCTCAGATTTATTTGAAGATAAAATGTAAATGGATTAGGTTTTCTTTTCCTAGTAATTTGAAATGTACTGGAAACAACCCAGACAACAATTCCCACAGCTATGGCAGCATTGGACATATAGCATATGCATAGATAATGTATAAGATATTGATGACTTAAAGAATTGTTTAGTCCTGTACCCCATTTTTAATTGGATTATTTGGAATTTTGACATCTAATTTATTAAGTTCTTTATATATTTTGGAAATCAGTTCTCTGTCTGAAGTGGGGTTGGTCAAGGTATTTTCCCATTCAGTAAGCTGCTTTTTTGTCTTATTGACTGTGTCCTTTGCTTTACAGAAGCTTCTCAGTTTCAGGAGGTCCTATTTATTTATTGTTGCTCTCAGTTTTTGTGCTACTGGTATTATATTTAGGAACTGGTCTCCTGTGCCCATGCACTGAAGGCTACTTCCTACTTTCTCTTCTCTAAGGTTCAGTGATTGGGGTGAGCTCTCAAAGTCCAGCTGAGGAGTGGGAAGAATAAGAATATGAGCAAAGAGGTCAATACCATGATGGGGTCACCCACTGAAACAGTCTACCTGAGCTAATGGGAGCTCACCAACTCCAGCAGGACAGGGAAGAAACCAGCATAGGACCCAACTTGATCCTCTGAATGTGGTTGACAGTTGTATGGCTGGGCAGACTGCGAGGCCACTGACAGTGGCACTGGCATTTATCCCTACTGCTTGTACTGGCTTTTTGGGAACCTATTCTCTTTGGTCGGATACTTTGCTCAGCCTAGATATAGTAGGGAGAGTCTTGAACCTTACCCAAAGCAATGTGCCTTACATTCTCTGAGGAGTGGATGAGGGTGTGTTTGTGGGTAAGTGGAGGGAATGAGAGGAGGGAAGGGAGTGGGAACTGGGATTGGTATGGAAAATGAAAAAAAGAAAGTTTGTTTTCTTTTTACAATACAATAAAATAAATTATATAAAAAAGAATTGTTGATTGCTAAAATGTGAGGGAATTCTAAATCAGTAAGAGCATCTTCCATCAAAAGAGAAAAAACAGAACTATCATGATAACCAGCTACCCCTTTATTAGTTTATCAAGGAAAAATATGTGCATCATTATTGAGACACTATTCATGGTAGCCAAGACACAAACTCCATAAAGGTGCCCATCAACAAATGAATCAAGAAAATATTGTGCACATATTGATGAGATATTAGCTAGTCACAAAAATAAGGCAAGCACAGAAAGATAAATATAACATATTCAGACTCGTATATGGAAGTGGAAAAGTTGTATTGAGTAGTGCTTACTAGAGACATTCCCTAGGGAAAGAAGATAGACAGACAGACAGACAGACAGACAGACAGACAGACAGATAGATAGACAGATAGACAGAGATCTAAAAAGGGGCAGCAAATTGTTATGAAGGAGCCGGGTGGTGGTGGCGCACGCCTTTAATCCCAGCACTCAGGAGGCAGAGGCAGGCGGATCTCTGTGAGTTCGAGACAAGCCTGGTGTACAAGAGCTAGTTCCAGGACAGGCTCCAAAGCCATAGAGAAACCCTGTCTCGAAAAATCAAAAAAAAAATTATTATGGAGGTGGAAATATCCTTGAGTTTTGCGGTGCAGAGGGTGACTGTGGTCTACAAAAGATATACATATCTTTTATAAATGACTAGTAGAGGGTAGTGGTTGAAAAGTTCAAAAAACATATGCATGAGCAAAGTGTTTGGAGAAAGAGAAAAGCTAATTATCCTGTTGATCTACATGTATTATTTTTTGCATTATATTATCCATCAACGGATATTTATGTTAAATTTTCACAACATCTCTCCGAAATGTGTGATTATCTTGAGTAAATTGTATCAATTAAAAATAATAAAGACACCCAGCTTAGTTCAGTACCCCAAGCAACCCAGAATTACCTCTTCACCTCGGCATTGTTTAAGCCAGTAAGGAATCAAATCATGGAAGCTGCTGACCCCCTCGGGGGAATACAGGAGGAGGAGTGGGGCAGGGAGGGGTTTCCTGTCCTCTCTGGACCAGCTTTTTCCTGCCTTCTCTTTTATTGATTCATTTTGGTGTCTGACTGTTTCACACAGATACATGTATACCAATGATTCCTGCTGATTCTCTCCCCTGCACCCCTTTTCTCTTTCTCTCATCCACTTCACTCCCCGATCCGTATTGCTGTCGATCCCTTTTCCAGATTCATGGCTTTTATTTGTAATTCAGACGATGTCTGATAATCTTTTCTGTAGAAGGTTCCATTAGTCCTTAAGAAACTCAAAACGGAAGTCTTAGGGCCCTTCCCACTGCACGCCGGTTGCCTTCACTGCCGGCTAACAAGCTGCTTCCTTTCTGTGTTAGGCTTTCTTGCATGTAGGCGAGGACCTCCTATGGGGCAATAAAGTCTTCTTTAGAGTCTTTGTAAGAAACCAGAAGGTAGGGCAAACTCCTCTTAAGCCTAATCCTGGCTTTCTACCCTCTGTTCACCACTGATGGACAGTTACGGATTTACAAGCAGGTGGTTATGTTTGAATCTACTCAGTAAGTTTCTTCACTTTGTGAAGTTGCTTTTCTTTCTGTTCTATCAACATGGGCAGGGGCGGGGGTATGTTTCCTTCCAGACTGGAGGAGCGGGTAGGGGGCGGGTGCTGCCCTCTGCCTATCTTTACACACTAACCATCACCCAGAGCTCTCATTTGGCTCCATCTAACCCTGGCTGTGGCTACCCTGGTGGCTGGTGACCTGTTTTCCGATTATTGCACAAATGACAGTCCCGGTGGGCAAAGCCTCTTTCGCTTCTGTGGCTGTTTCCCAAAATAAAATTGCTGTAATGCCCAAAACCACCAGGCAAGGGACAGAGCTGTCACAGTTGTGCTCTGATCTTTCACCTTCTGGTGGCCAGCATCCAGGAGCCTGCAGGGCCACAGAAAGACTGTGATGAAGCACTGTCCCGAGGGGCTGCCCTCCAACAGTTTTAGACTCATCATGAAATAAATGGGCGCAGGATGCCAGCTTCCTCAGCCGGTCCCCGGGATTCCGGAGGGCACTGGTGACATGCAGATGGCCCTTGAACTCTCCTCTCTCAGCTGCTGTTTGCTGGCAACTCTTCTTGGGACCCTGCCCATGGCCTTTGAAAATATCCTTCTCTTTGTTCTGTTCTTAAACCCAAAAGCTGTAAACATTTGCAAAACAATTCTTTAATTCAAGGAAAAATATACTAATTTTATGCCTATAATTCATCATTTCCCACTCTTTCCTTTCAACTCACTCCTACCTCTGCTTCTATTTCTTTTCCTCTCCCTCCTCGCTCTGCCCTTTCTCTCTACCCCTCCCCTTTTCCTCTTCTCTACATCCATGCCCCTCTCCTCCCTCTCCTCCGCTGTCTTTCTCTCCTTCTCTCTCTTTCTTTCTCCAACAACACCCGCAGTCAGGGATCTGGAATTCTTAGAAAGGTGTATGAAGAGAAGGACAAAGCAAAGTTGACAGAAAAATGAGGAGTCCTGCATTCATGTCTCGATCACAGGATGGCAGCCTCCCACAAACCCTAGCTGTTCACTAGCTGAGTGTCCAGCGCTGTCACTACCCCCACTATGTCTACAACCAAACCCAGTTGCCTCGGAGCTATTTAAATCTTTCTGTAACTCAAGCTATTCTTCAAGGTCAGAAATGGAATTCTCTTTGGGATCTAGACCAAAGAGTCTCAAACTCATACATTTCTGGCCTCCATGTAGATGATAAACAGAATATGAGGAAGAGTCAAGAGTTTCCTGAAGCTGAATGGAGTGTTGCCGAACCCAGTCTGAATGCAAGGATTCAGTGCCTGCCATGCCAAGAGCACAGAGAGCCGGGGAAGGAGTGAATTCTTGGGCAGGAGCTGCCTGTGTTCCGGCACTCACTCGGTGCTTTGCACCACTCTGCACATTCCACACAAGAACATTTTAACCAGATTGCGAGCCCCATTCAAGATTTATTCTTAATTGTGTATTTGTGGGAGAGAGGGGTGTGGATGTGAGTCCTGGTGCCCGTGGAGACCCGAGGTCTCAGATCCTCTTAGAACTGGGGCGCAGGTGGTTGTGAGCTACCTGCCATAGTGCTGGCAACTGAACTCAGGTCCTCTGCAAGACCAGAAAGAGGTGGGAGCCATTGAACCACTTCTCCAGCCCCATACGAGCTCCTTTAGAGGAAAGATTAAACATGATATGTCTCTGTAAACCCCTCAACAAAACCATATTCACACTTTGGCATATAACCTTCTTGATCAGCCTCATAAAATAGTTCACATAAAACTTAAAAGCACATTTTATATTTTAACTTTATTCTATTTCCAAACTCTGAGACTAATGACCCAACCAGCAGCTGTTCTTCCCTAACCTCAGCTGCCTTAGTCAGTGTCTTCTTGCTGTGAAGAGATGCAATGGCCATACCAACTGTTATAAAGGAAAGCATTTAATTGGGGTTAGCTTACAGTTCAGAGGCTTAGTCTACTATCAGTGTGTCAGGAAGCAAGGCAACATGCAGCAGACTTGGTGCTGGAGGAGCAGAAAGGCCTGCATTGGGATCCTCAAGCTGCAGGAAGAAGGAGGCACTGGGCCTGGGTTGGGCTTCAGAAACCTCAGAGCCCATGGTCAGTGACATATTTCCTCCAACAAGGCCACACCTACTCCAACAAGGCCACACCTCCTAATCCTTTCAAATAGGCCCACTCCTTAAACTTTAAAATATATTATCCTATGGGGGCCATTCTTATTCAAGTCACCAGATCAACCTAACACTGGATTTTTTTTCTTTTTTTGTGTAAAAGGAATAATTTACTGAAAAAATATTTTGAAGACATTTCTACATTTTTGGACAGTTTAAGTCATCAAATGTAACTTTTGGTAGAGTATAAACCTTACATAGATAATAGGCTTGAAGTCACATACTACACAATTCAAAGGGAAGTGAAATTTTAAAAAAATGAAAATAATTTTTTTATATCCTAGATGAACTGCTTTTAACAAATAATAATAAAGTTCAACCTTTCTAATGTATTTGTAAAGGCAGAAGACTTGATAGTTATATAAAGCCAACCTGCAATAATAAAGCACAAAATGCAGAATAAAATTACATATCATCTCCTCTTGTAAATACAGACACACCAACACAACACTGAGTAACTGCACTCAGAACTACATCCCATCACCAATGTCAGGTTCACACGAGATATGAAAATCCCATTTCAATACAAGAGATCAGATGACACACACATTTTGTTATTATGTAGGAAAGGGCAGAAAAGTGTGTGGTTATTCTGGAAATATTAAAAAGTCATTGTGGACTCTGATAGAGCATCCATGCTCCAGAAGATGTGTCCATACCCAAGCACATCCCAGGAACATTAAACGAACTCAGTGGGTAGTAAGTAGAGAGGAGAGAGAGAGAGAGAGAGAGAGAGAGAGAGAGAGAGAGAGAGAAAGAGAAAGAGAGAATATTGAGTTGTAGAGTTGGAGGAAAAAATGAAGTGGGGGTTGCTCAGTGGAGACATCTCACCCCTCATCAGGTCCCATTGAAGAGGACCCACATTTGGGTTCCGTGAGAGCACTAAATGGTCTTATAAAACACCCACTCTTCCGTGGCCCCTGTGCACCTAAGGCAGCGTTGTCCTAATTCACTTAAGGCGCCTACAAACAAATCCTTTTCCTTTTCGACTTCAGCCAGCGCAGGACACAGGTGCATGCTTTTATTTCCCCAAATCAAGGGTTGGTTTTCTGAGATGTCTCGAGGCCTTCTCAGGTGGCTCGAGGTGCAGACAGGTATTCCCTCATCTCCCACAGTGTGGGTGAGACTTCAGAGCATATGGCTAACTGCTGAAGCTTTTTCCCTGACAATGCCAGAGGTCTTTGTATTATGTGGGGGCCATGAGTGACACAGCGCTGCGCCTTTCCCACGTTTTTCCCCAACTGATAAGTTGAGAAATTATGGGCAGAATATAAAGATATTTAAAATATCACTGTGTTTAAAGCTTTATGCTTGTTTGTTTTTTTCAAGGCAGGGTTTCTCTGTGTATATCTGTCCTGGAACTAGCTCTGTAGACCAGGCTGGCCTTGAACTCACAGAGGTGTTTTAAGCTTTCAGGTGTTCAACCTAAATCCAGGAAAGATCTGATGCCACACACCCTCAGAAGGCTTTTTGTTTTGTTTTGTTTTGCTTAACGTGACTGAAGTTCACCTTTATCAGTTTACTTATCTGCTTATCTTGAGCAATCCTCCCTCTAGCCCTTTAATACGGTCCTTATATGGGTGGGGATCCTGTTGAGGCAGACACATAATACTAGAGGAACGCTACTTCTTCAGAATCTATTACTTCACAGCTTACATCTGACTTATTACTTTTATTCAAGACCATTTCATTCCTACACATGAGCTGGATTTCTCTATAATTTCCTTTTCTTACACTCTCTGTCATCGCTACGCTCTCTTCAAAAAGATAAGGGAATAATATGACTCTGTGTTTTGAGCTATCTTTTTTCTTGAATGTTTGGTGACATCATTTGTAAAATAGCTTCAATTAAATTTCTGAAATACACATTTCTGATCTTTTCAATCTTTAAATGTTGACATGTTGAAATAGTATATTTCAGTCAAATATTCTTAAATTAATTGTACAAAGTTGGGTATCATCAAAGAATTTAAATAGTGTAAAAAAATCACTTGACTCTAGAATTTTTCTACTTTTATATTTTCTGTGTCATTTAATTGTCTTTTTTCTTCCTTTCTCTCTCTCTTCTTCCTTCCTTTCTCTTCCTCTTTCTTGTTCTCTCTTTTTTCTTTCTCTCTCTCTTCTCCCCCTTTCTTCCTTCTTCCTCATTTGTGGAAATCTTTAAGTCTTTTAAAAATAAAATACTGTTCATGTTGATCATTTCTTTTATATTGAATATGTGTTTCCTAGTTTCTATTTCTGTTTTATTGGAGTTTTCTGACCTTTATATAGTGTCTACATCTCAGGTGCTTATACATTTTGATAATGCTCTCTCCCAGGAGACAGACTATCTAATAAAAATCCCAGAGTCAGGCAAGCGAACCCTCCCTTTGAGTTGTTGGTCAGGAGGTCCCCAGTAACAATCCAAACATGTAAGCTTTTGCTATTGCCCTCAGCTGTTTCCCAGCAAGTCCTGGTAAACTCTCTGAGATCACCTCTTCTTTGTTCTCATTAGGTTTATTTCCAAATGATTTATCAGGATTTAGAGTAGATATTACACAAGCTAATTCATGGTGCCCCTCAGAATGGGCTTTTTGCTGTTCATTTAACACCTTGATTCTCTGAATTCCTTTAAGATATTATATTTCACTATTTGGTATCATCCCACAAGCTCTGGGGCTTTTCCTTCTCACCATGGTTACTTTCTATCATGCTGTCTTCAAGTTTATGTGCGCTTGACTTCATTGTGTCTGCTCAGTGGCTAAATCTATTCAGTGTTCTGCTTTGTTCTGGGATCACAGTTTTTAGTTCTAAAATTTTCTCTTTTCTTCATATTTATATTCTACAATATAAACTTTCCTGCTGAAATTTTATTCGTGGTAGACATGTTATTTTACTTTATTAACAATAGTTACAAGGAAAAACTGTCAAATCCTTATTTGTTTACTTCCAACATCTAGTATATCTGAAGGTAGGACTAGATTAAATTTCCTTTGAGAAAAGTCTAAAATTTTTTATCAAAAGATATTTCTGTATGCTAAAGTTATATTATAAGTAATTTCTCTCACATAGTGCCTCACTGACTCTATCTTATTTTTGCATGTTGGGTAATTTTAAACCAAGGCTTATAATCTGAGTGGCAAACAACTTGGCGATGATATAAAAGTAGAATGTATTCAGTCTATGTCTTGGACTGTTTACAACAATATAATCATGGCTCAGATAAGAGGAATACTGTAATTTTTCTTACTCTTCTAAGTTGATAGAGTCATATTTATGTCAGATATGCTTATAAGGTTAAATATATTAAGTCAAATTTATGTCAGGATATTTATTAGGTGATTTAACAGACATTTAAATCAGTTAATCAATAACTATTAATATAAAAATACTGTGTTGATTTGATTATTACATATCATTTTTCAATATTTATGTTACAATCTGCAGTCAAAATATAATTTCAAATACAAACACTGCTCCAAAATGAATGCAAGAGACTGTTTTGTGTGTGTGTGTGTGTGTGTGTGTGTGTGTGTGTGAGCCTGTGTGCACACACATGCACAATAATGCAGTAGAGTTTGATATGGGCATATTTCTCCATCAGTATCTTGCTGAACCAGAAGCTTAGCCCTTCAGCTCTTCTGGCTGGTCATTTTGTTCCAGGGATTCCTGGTCTCTGTATTGTGCATGCTGGGATCACAGGCATGGGCAATGCCCTCCAATAGAGAAGTTAATATACAAAATATCTAAGGACAGATTTGTTGCTTGTTAAAAGAACCATGTTTGCTTCTTACCTTCCAAATGTCAAGGAGAGAAGCCAAAGCATCCAAATGTCAAGGAGAGAAGTCAAAGCACTGTAACTTGAAGGCACACTGACTCCAAAGATTGCACTTCCTCTCTTTACTGGCTGTAGGAAAGGTGGTCTTAACATTGGCCTCATGCTTCTGTGATTTATCTAAGTGAATTATCTGCAATGACTGCATGTAATAATAATTTTTAGAAGACACAATTTCTCTGTGATTAAAGTCTGTTCTAAGCCGGGCAGTGGTAGTGCATGCCTTTAATCCCAGCACCCAGGCGGCAGAAACAGGTGGATCTGCATGAATTTGAGGCAGCCTGGTCTACAAGAGCCAGGGCAGGCTCCAAGCTACAGAGAAACCCCTTACTCAAAAAACAAAAACAAAACAAAAATTCTGTTCTAAGTACTTTGCCATTCATACTGAAGTTGCTCCATTAGACTTGGCTATCTCTTTGAAAGACACTAATAATTGTTTTGTTTGGGTGGTTTGATTACAGGAAATTTTTATTATACTTCTTTTTGTATGAAAAATCACATAATATAAACTTTGAGAAAATATATCTCTACGACTAATGGGTACAAGCCCTGTAAGCATTCCTCTGAATTATCTATCACAAGGTCACTTTCAATGCAACAGTTCAGAATGCAGTATTTTGCATAGGCTTATCAGCTTTTGAGACTGATGGTCAAATTTGAATTCTGTCTCTGGGTAGCCTTGTTTACATTAGTTCCTCTCTGTCTCGGCTTCCCCCTTCTTTCTTTCTCCTGGTTCTTTCCTCTGCTCCATTTTTGTTCTTTTATTTACTTATTTTAGATGAGAGCTTAATAATGTGTTCTCTGTGTACCAGATGGAGCATCACGTGCAGAATTAGGCTGAACAAATTTGTTCTCTGACATCTCATCTGTATACTGTCACTCACTTTCCTTTTCACAGTACCTTAGCTCTGTTCTTTTATGGAGCAGCAACTAAAAAGACCAAACCTAAGAATAATAGGAATAAAAGAAGGAAAGAATCCCAGCTCAAAAACCCAGAAAATATATTTGACAAATCTTAGAAGAAAATTTCCCTAACCCCAAGAAGACACAAGAAACTTACAGAACACCAAACAGATTAATCAGAAAAGAAAGACCATGCTTCACATAATAATCAAAACATTAAATATACAGAACAAAGAAAGAATATATATAAAGAATATATGTGCATGCATACACACACACACACACACACACACACACACACACACACATGAATCAGCATCTCTTCGAGTTTGCCTGCCTGAGTCCCAGCTGTACTTTGGGTCTCAAATCTCACTTCTTCAGACAAATACTATCGACCCACCAAGCCCTGTGCTCATATGATGCAAAAGGTCTTAGAAATTTTCCTCAATGGCACATAACTCTGTTTCGTTTAGTTAGCTGTTATCAATTGCTTCTCCCTGACTCCTGTGCCAGACTATAAATCTGTGAGGATGGGGGCCAATCCTCTCTTTTACTTTCATATCTCCAACATTATTTTATAAGATATTATTATTAATACTCTTACATTTACAAGAAACATTTGATATAAATATTTTAAAGCCTTTGCCAGAGCATGTGGTGTTGAGTTTGCTTTAGAGCAGTGGTTTTCAATCTGTGGGTTGTGACTCCTTGGGGGAGGGGAGGATCAAGCAACCCTTTCACAGGGATTGCATATCAGGTATCCTGCATATCAGATATTTACATCACAATTTACAACAGTAGAAAAATCCCAGTTATGAAGTAGCAACAAAATAATAATTTGATTGGGAACCACCACAACATAAGGAGCTGTATTAAGGGGTCACAGCATCAGGGAGGGTGAGAACCCCTGCTCTACAGAATTACTACATGTTACATATAAAGACATATTTTTTTATCTGTACACGAGCAATCTGTGACTTAGCAAAAATGTTTGCACTGTCCCTTACTCAGGGCTACGGCTTAGCTGACATTTGTATGACCAGATAAGTGGCCTCTGACAGCATCAAAGGTCGCATAATCTTTCTTTTGTGAGCATTGTAGAAGTGTTGCAGTTTGTGCTGGAATAGAACACAGTTAGAAGAGAGTAGAGGCTGCTTTGCCATTAGTGCCTTAATTCATTTGTTTGTCTATTGACTATTTTGCCCTGTCATATCTCTTGGAGAAAACATAGCGTACCTCAAACTTTATTTCCCATGGTTTCAAAACCTTGTGTCAACTTGGGTACACAGGGACAAAATAGTGACTTTTGAAAGTTAGTGTTTTACTGTCTATCGTTGCTTTCCTGGGATCTCCTTCAGTGGGTGTAGGAGAGTGCCATAGGTGGTTGATGCTTCTGCTTGGAACCAGGGTGCAGGATTCCCAACACATGGAAGAGCTGAAGCCAAGCCCCACTAATGGTTTCATTGCTCCACTCCATTTGTAGTGTAAATCCCACAGAGGTGCTCCAGGCCTTTCTATTCTTAGCCTAAGAGTCACAAGCAGGAGGGTGTGCCACCTTCCCAATCAGTACCCCTTTTAGCTCCTAACACAGAACATATGGTTGTTGAAGAGGCTACGGTATTATAGAAATGCCATTATAGAATTTTGCTCTGTTAACATGTATCATCTGTCACTTAATTGTTTGTTTTACAGCCCATACCTATAATGGACTACGTGGGGACCATTTATATCATTTAACAATGAATGCCTTTAATTAGTATCTTATGCAACTGGAACATGTTAAGAAAGCTGACACAAATCTGGCAGGGGTGAGAGATTCCATGTGAATTTCATTATGGGATGGCTGAGATGTTATAGTCGCACAGGTACCAAAATTCTGAGGGGTCCCTGGATCCTGCCATACATGCCGTGAACACTGAGGATGTGTGAAAATGACACGCCATTTACTGGGCTTCGCTCAGCTCACGAGTGTCTTAAACTGGTTCACTTTGTTTCCTAAACCTCAAATTCCCCGAGAGAGCTCATCCAGGAACCTGCATAGGCATGCAGGTACAACATCATGGAGACCGTGTGAGCCTTGAGGAAGAATACAGGAAAAGGAAGAGAGCCACACTTTATAGTAATCTTGCTTAATATTAAATGAGAAGTTGGCAGTTGGGTAAAGTATTTTTGTTAACTGGTGGAAATGGCTTTCTTCATTCTCAGCTTTTGACACCTTTTTGTTCAAAAGACACCTCATCAGCATCTTGGATGGGCCGACTCTAAACTGGCTTTAGTAGACAATGAGGACATAGTTAACTGTCTAGGCCCATCACAAAGTGTCTCCAGTTAAATATATTGAAGGAGATCGCCATGTCAGCAAACTAGTCTTAAATTGCCCTGCAAAGAAATTGCCCTATTGCTACAATAGAGGCTGGCAGCCCGTGCCAGACAGACTCAAAGCCCCAGCGTGTGATTCGTCCTCACCCTCTTGGAGGATTCTGGAAGGTGTGCACCTTATATTTCATCTGTCATCTCGGTGTAGAAAAATCGGGCAGTGCCGTCGCATGTTGATCTCAACTTCAGAAAGAAGGCTAATCGTTTTGTCAAACCAAAATGAATTTTAAATGCTGATGTTCTATATACATACACACATATGCACGCATTGGTGATGTGCTGTCACTTGGTGGAAAATAATCCCAGTTTTTGCGTGCTGTATTTTTCCTTTACAGAGCACTGCTAGACACTGAAGTGAGCAATACATTATATGAAGTTTTCTGTGCAATCTTTAAAGTATTGTTTAGTAACAGCATATGCACATTTTTTTTCGGTTGAATACATCTTGCAGTTAGAAGCTGCTTTTTCTGACGGGTGTGCTTTGCTCAGTAAATACACCAGACCATGAAATACCGTCACCATCACAGGAAATCCTGAACTGCTGGCAAGTCTCTGCTTCTGGTTACTAAGGCCAACCCAATGGGTAGAGATTGCAGCGGCAGTTACTACTGAGCAGTCACCCTCCCTGATCATAACTCCAGGCCACTTTGCCTGTCACTGTCCACCACAGTTCTACATCCTTTAGGCTCCAAAGAGGCAGACACCTAGTGTATATATTTGCAGGTGATCTATCGACACACTTTTACTCTCTGTAGGTATTTTTCTGGAATTTGAGTTGATTTTCCCAAAGAGAGATGTCTGCTCCCTTATCTGTGTCAATAGCTGCTTCTCTCTGTGTTCAGAACTTCAGCACCATCTACTTCTTATGCATAGATATGTCCCACCTCTGGCTCTGAGCTACGCACTCACACTGAATGTCTTTGTAGCTCTGTATTATAATAGTTTCTCATGTTCACTGCGTACAGCTGATTGTGGGTTTTCCCATAGACAGCAACTTTCTCTTATAGAGGCTTTTTGCGTGTTATATTTGAAGTTGCATTTCTGATAATCATCATCTTTCAGTGATTTACACTCATGCAGGAGACAATACTTTTATTTTTCTTTTGCGTGAGTTGCATATTCCAGAGGAGACATTTGATTTCATTAAGAGTCAGAAGTGAATTTGACTTCCATTTTTGTCTGTGTCTTTTCTAGTATCAGCAGCATGAACATTTTTATAAAAATGCTTCATCTGTTTCTTCTAGTGAGTCATATTAAAAAAGCACAGTCTGCTTTGAAATCTCACTAAGGGGAGATAGGACATAAGCCACCATTCACTTCCAAGTCAAAATAAAATGTAGCACAAAACAGAGTAGAACTAAAATATTTTATATTGAATATACCCGAGGTCTGTATGATGATGGGGGGTGGAATTATTGGAAGTCCTCTACTTTCCAAAAGGTCCCTCTGGGGTTCATGTGTCATCGCTCAAGGTAGGTTGTAGCCAGAAGTTTTATCTGAAATATATGGAGTTTCTGAAGCTTGAAAAACAGAAAGCACCATCAGATTTGATGCCTGGGTGCAGTCAGCATAGTCCAAAAAGGAAGGGGAGTTCAGAGAAGGAAGGGGGATCCAGAGAAGGAAGGGGGATCCAGAGAAGGAAGGGGGAATCCAGAGAAGGTACAGGGAGTCCAGAGGGGGAAGAGGGGTTGAAAGATCCTTCTCTCCTGTGAGCTGGGGTCTCTTGGTAAGCAGAGGAAAGGCCTTAATGAGCACTGGATCCTGTGGCTTGAAATGGGGGAAGGGCTCTGGCAGTGGGACCACAGTGACAAAAAAAACCCATTACTAGAACAGTAAAAAGAATGGTGCAGCTCAGGGTGGCATGCGAGGCAGGCTAGAGGTCAGACCTGCTGCTGCTATGTCAAGTCATAGCAGTCTTGCAACCCTACTCAACAAGAGAAGCCATTCGAATGTTTAGCTAGAAAACCCTAAGTCACCTAAGGGTGCACAATCTTAAGATACTGGAATTCTCCATATCTGTTGTCTTAATTTAACTTTTCTCACTGACTGAATTTTTGTCAACTAGAGAGTCATAGCAGAAGTGGGTGAAGAACCTTGTCAAAAAAGCCTGGCAACTTGAGTTCAATTTTGAAAAATCCATAGAAAGATGGATGAAGACAGCTGATAACAAAGTTGTTCTCTGACCTCCGTGTGCATGCCTGCCCACACATGTACATCATCATGCACACCAACAATAATAATAGTAACTGTGAATTTAAACACAGAAGAAAAACAAATGCCAACGACCACAGAAATGTAATTCTGAAAAAGAATCTTGGTATCATAGAATAACTCATGGGTCCCTGTCTCATCACATTGTTATCTCATAACTGTGTTCAAGGACTCATAATTCTGACATCATGAAGAGGTGATTAATGGACAAGTTGTTTCACTTATAAGTCAAGAAGAGATTAGGCATGGCTAATCCTTTTAAAGTGTTTTGCTGAATAAGGAAAACTGAACTGGGAAGGATTTAGATACTATGATGGCAAAGCTTGGTCCCTTTGATTCTGTTTGCAAACATACTAATGCCTGGACTAGACCAAACTGATAGGAAGACAATGCAGTAGACAATGGAATCTCTAGCTAAATATAACCTCTAGAAATAGAGTAGTCTGTCAACTTTGCATGCTTACAGTAGCCCTAAAATGTGAAGGCCAGTGCGTTACAAGAGATTGCATGAATGAATCTAATTGTATGGACTTAATTATTATGGCAGATGTAGAATTGGGTATGTTGACAGACCGACTTGAAAGCTCAAGTTACAAAAGAGAGTAACAATATACGAGGTCACACCATGTGATAGCCAACCTTCATTTTCCACTTGACTGGGTTTGTCACTACCTGAAGGTACCTCTAGGTGTACTTGTGATGATGCTTCTAAAGAGATTTAGCTGAGGGGAAGACCCCTGAATATCAGTAGCATCATCTCTTACTGAAGAAAAGATTGAGAAAGTATAATGGCCAATATTCACCTTTTTCTGCTTTCTGACTGTGGACACAGTACTCCAAACCCCATGCCCTTCCTCTCTGATGGACTGCATACCTTCTAAAATGGGGAGAGATAAATAAAAAAAGCTTTCTTCCCTTAAGCTTTTTTTCTAGTAGGTATATTCACAGGCTAGCAAGAAAACTAATGAGTACACATCATTTAAAAATATTTTTGATGACATATTAGAATAGTTATTGGAATGTGAACAGCCATGAGAATGAACACAAATATGATAGTGGCATAAAAGTTTAGATGAGTTCCTATAGCACTAAAAGAACACAAATCAAATATAATTTTGAAATATCAGCTATAACAATGTTGATAAGACTGAGTCTGTGCTTAGTTATACACAGGGTGACTTACAATGAACAATAGTGCTAGTGACCATGTCTGCTCCCCACTCAAATAATATAGGACAGTCCAATATAGCCAAAAATAAAAATTTTAAAGCACAAATATTTTCTTGGATATATATTGATCAAGATATTTTTGTTGATCAATGATAGACTTTTGCTGTTGGATTTTTATGAATACATAAAATAAAATTATTAAAAATAACCTACCTTCAAAGCAATTGTCAGAACTAATAGCATGTAGCCCATATTGTCTGTCAGGAGGTAGTCACTGAGGTGGGATCCTGAGGGAGCTGAACATCTTCCAGTTTTAATACAGAGGGAGCTTCTTGAGTGAGGAGCCCTTTTTTAGTTAGGAAAAGTTGGGGTCAGTGTAGGCTATCAAATTATCACAATTATAATCATATACTCACCTTTTCTAAAGCTGTTTGATGAACAAGAAAAACTGGTTTACATGTTTGCAGTCCAATGTTCCCCCAATTAAATAGGATATCGATGTAGCACTATTAAAATGACATTTTTTAAGTGCCAGAAGATCATAAGGAATAGATATATTGGCTTCTGACTATGTGCCAGGCACCAGATGTGTTATGCTTTTAACTCACAACTTTCTTCTGGTGATCTTCAGCACAGACACAGTATGGTTTATTTAATTTTGTAGATGGTGAGATGAAATCCCTTCCCCATATCATACAATAGGATTGCCCAGAGCCCTGGAGCACACATATTAGTGTGTGCTAATTAGTCTGTTAGTTTCTAGATGCTGCGCTGTCTCTCACTCTGCGGTTTCCCAGTAATCTTTTGAGTTCTCCTCAGATGTGCTTTCCAATGCAAAATGAAAACGTGGCAAGCAGAACAATAGCCTTCCAAAGATGTCTACACTCCATTTTCCAGAACCTACGGATGTGCTGCCTTGCATGGTAAATGGACTTTGCATATGTGGTTGCATTTAAGGTCTTGATTTGGAATATTGTCCCGGATTACCTGTGTGCAACTACTATATTCAATAGGGTTCTTTTAATGTGAACAAGAGCAAGGAAGCCCCCCACCCAAATGGATATGTGGAGACAGAAGGAAATGATAGCGGGATGACTTTGGAGACGGAGGAAGAAATCAAGAAGTAAAGAATACAGTTGCCTCTAGCATCTGCAAAAGGGAAACAAACAATTTCCTTCAGAATATCCAGAAAGCATGTGGCCCTGTTTACAGCTTGATCTTGCTCTATGATTCTCACAATGAATTTATGACCTCTGGGATATATAAGGAAAAAGTGTGTGTGGCTTTAAACTGCCCAGTCAGTGTTACTGACACCAAGAAGAGGAGACAAATGCAGGAAATGTAGAGGAACTCCATTTTTTTGAGATCTGGGAGAAATGTATACTAGTGGTATTTTTATGGTGACACTTTGGTGAAACCTGTTGGTAGACTTTTCTGGCCTACCTCTGAGTAGTTCAGACAAAGTAACAGTCAGGGAAGATTGTGACTGAGAATCACTACACGCTCCCTTGTGGGTATTTATCCAGTCAGATCAAATAAAACACTGCTAAGTCAGCAAATAGCAGAGTCTTGCGCCCTAGCCTGGACTACTGTCTGGATCCATTCTTCCTTCTCTACAAGGGTTCACGGGCAGCAATCAAATACATACTCAGAGTCATGGGGGAATGGATTGGGAATTGCCATTTGGGGAGATACTAAGTATCATGACCACTAATAATAACCAGTTCTGAATACAATAGAGGAGAAACCCCCGCTCACAACAAGTAGAAATGAGGAGAAAGTACTAAGCTGAGGAAGAGAGTGCTGAAAGACACAGCAGGAGGCTTAACTCTGAGACTGCCTGTTTTGCTTCTGCTATCATGACGCCATCACAATAACAGTTCTCAATTAGCTCACCAAGGGATTGTGACACCAAAGACAAATGCCAGTAAGCTTTTCCTAAAGCTAGACAAGAAGACGCTGAAAAACAGTGTGTGGATGAGAAACCATGGAAGAGGGCAGTCACAGAAGTGGGCGTTTACTGTGGGCAGACTGGTATAGCACTATGCAACATCAACAATTCACGCATCTGGGTAATGGTGCATGGACAGACAGTGCAGATGGTGGAAACGATCGCAGGAGTAGAAAGTCTGGAAGTCAATGAAACCGTATGAAGATACAGAAAATGATAATGGATGAAACCATGTGTGATGAAGAGAACTGTTTGAAAAGTCCAGAAATGGAATTTTATGCAATATTCTAGGTTATGATGATAGCTCCTGACAACTATCTCAGCTACTGCTAGGACAAAGATGGTGTGTGTATGTGTGTGTGGTGTGTGTGTGTGTGTGTGTGTGTGTGTGTGTGTGTGAAGTTCATGTGTGTTTGTGAAACAGTGAATGGTGCAACTTCAAGTGTCATTTCTTAGACACCATTCACTGTTTTTCTTTTGAGAGGGTCTTCCACTGTCCTGGACCTGATCAAATAATTTAGATTGATTAGCTATTGAGTTGCAGGGATCTATCCATCTTGGCTTTCTTCTTAGCACCGGGATTATAAACACACACTATCATGCCCAACTTTTAATTTTTTTATTTAAGTTCTGGTGATTGAACTGAGCTGTTCATGCAAAGAGAACACTTTGCCAACTGAGCCATCATTCCCCAGCCCCAAAGATGGAATTTTAAAATGCTACTGCTGGATGAACTGGAAAGCCATCTGGGCAAGATATTGTCAGATTCATTTCTCATGATATCGACAGAAATAAATTCTGAACTGGAGATGTAAATGTCAAAATAAAACTATAAACCAGATGAAGACATGAGAAAATGTCTCTATAACGTGAGCATAGCGCTCAAATGGCTCATTTTTGTCCTTCTTCCTGTTTCTTATATTTTTCTTATTTACATTTTCTCTTGTGTTTGAGTTTAGTGTTTGTTATCTAATTCATAAAACTTCTAATTAATTAGTTTGTCTTATTTATATTTATCAGTATTATAAATAATGTTAGTGTATGGAAATGCATAGTCAATGGTATATTAGTGCTATATACATAAAAACATGGACATGCATATTAAATTTTGTGATCTTGTATTTTCAGTTTTTATCCTTTAGTGATTCTTTAAAGTTTCCTACCTTAGGTGGCTGTGGAGCTGTCTCAGCTAATTTTAAAGACAGAGTGACTTTGCTTTTTTAGTTTAAAATTGAAAGATAAACACATTAGTTTCCCCATTTTTATTTATTCTTCTATTTATTTTTTCATAATCTCATACTTATATATATTTTGATCACATTTGCTTCCTATAATCCTCTCATCCCTCCCCACTGCATATAAACCCCTTCTTTGTCCCAATCAGTTTTCCTACTTTCGTGTTCCCTCTATTTTTTTTTAGTGACCCACTAGACTTAATTGGAGCTACTTCCATGAGCACGAGCATGAGGTTATTTCATGGAATGCAGAAACTTACCAGGGGTCAGACCATTGAAGCAAAACAACTCCCACTCCCCTTGCAGTCATTGGCTGCCAATAGATCCTCAGGGAGGAGTGGGCCTTCTGACTTCCTCCCCATCCTTGCTACAGTGTTGAGGGGCATCATATTGTGCAGGTATAGCTGCAGTGTGCTCATGCGTGCAACTGCCATGCACTCTCCAGAACCTAAGAAGTACTCCTTCCTACGATCTAGCTTTTATGTTTCTTCTGCTCTTTTTCTGTGTTGTTTCTTAGCCTTCACGGGACTGATACAGATGTCCCATTAGGGCTGAGAAACCAACAGTCACTTGTTCTCAACACTTTGGTCAGTTATAAGCCTCTGCTTTTACACTGCTCACTATGGAAAGCTTTTCTGACCAAGACTGAGAGCATCACTAATCTATGGATGTAACAAATATTTAGAAGGCTAGATGAAGCATGTTCACTTAGCAAAATAATACTGCTGATTCCTCCTTGGGACCTACACCATTCAAAGTCATGGACTTTTGACTAGGTTTGCAATTCCTGACCTGAAGCCAGTCACGATGTTGTTGGTTACCCCTATAATATTATGCCACTATTTCAGCACTGAATATATCTTGCATAGAAAGTCAGTATAAATTAATTTTTACTATTTTAAGATTTTTGTTTGTATTATATGAGATGATCAATTCCAGTATCCAGCAAGATACATAAAAATATAATGCAATATGATATGATATATATGCACTATACAAATATGTAATTATGATATATTATCATATACAAATTTATACATTATACATTACAACTATACATATTAAATGCAATATTATATAGATAACATAATACATATCATTAATATGTATAGCATTTAAAATAATATATACAACAAAATGCACTACATAAAAATACAGTCTGAATAAGTATATGAAAGTATGTAATTACAGATTTGCAATGTTAAATTTTGTATAAAATGCAGAACTCTGGTCAGATGATAAGGACATCTCATACAAAAATTAGTAAATAGAGAATTACATCGAAGTGAAAAGATTTTATCTTCAAAACTGACTAACTAAATGAATTTAAATTTCAATATTCTTAACCTTGTGGGTTCTAGGGGACAGAAATAAAAGGTCCAAATCCAAGTTAGTGAATCTGGTAGCAAAGTTTCTTCACCATAAAGTTAAAAAAATTCAAAATCCTAAGTGTTTTATCCATCATGCAAAGACAAACCTGAAGTAAATTTTCCTTCAATGTCATAGGACTTCCAGGAATGTTTTCTTGGTGCAGAGGCAAGCATCGTAGAGGTTGTAGCTCTCACCATAAATCACTTGTACAGACTGGTACCCAAATATCTACAGTGGGGTAATCTAAGCCACGCATGCCATTTAAAGTGGTCTGCAAACTATCCACAAATAAGCCTCATCCTTAACTGAGTAGATATCAGTCAATAATTATTGAATATTGGTGAGGGTTAATTTTGGATGTCAAGTTGGCTAGGCCACATACTACCCAGACATTTAACCAGATATTATTCTGAGTACTGCTAGAAGCTGCTTTGGGTGGGCTTAACATTTGAATTGATGGACCAGTTTAAGCAAGTCATGTTCCCTAGTGTAGGCAGACCTCACCTTACCCAAAGAAGTATAAAACTTCACAGAAAGGTGGACTATCCCCCAACTGAGGGAGTATTCTTATTGAGTGTCTTTGAATCATATTATTGGCAATTTTTTTTTGGTTTTTCAGTTTGTTGACTTTCAAACTAGACCTATACCACCAGCTCTCTCACTGGTCCCCATTTGTTATTTTATCTTCTAGATATCTGGAAATACGAGCCTCCAGAAATGTATGAATTAATATAAATCTGTCAGTCAATCAATGACTCAATCTTCATTCCACTGTTTCTGTCTTTTTGGAAACCCCTTACTAATATAGTACCTAACCCAATGAAACAAAATAACTCTCTCAACATACACACACACACACTATACTAGCCATAACACAAACAATGAGTTTAGAAACATGTCTAAGTAGACTACACTCATTGAAATTATTGCATGGGCTTTGAGAGACTATACCTATTTTGTTGATAGTGTTCAGAGGAAAAAATATAAAAAATGGTAAGCCCTGTCTGAAGGCGAAGAGCAAGTCACTTTGAGGTTGATTGTCCGGTCTCAGCAAGAGGTTGATGGGCATTCTGTATTAGTCAGGGGTCTCTAAAGGAGCAAAGTCTATACAACGAATACATCCTATTACAGAAGCGGCATCACATCGCTTTGTGTGATAGCATGAATGGTCCAGAAGAGGTTGCCTGCAACTGGAGAGATTGAGTCTATGGGTCTGGAAACCTCAGCAGCCCCAGTCTGGCACCCAGGGCCTGGAGGATTGCTAGAGCACTTCTGGGCTTTAGTCCATGTTGAAAGTCTGAGGAAGCTGTGTTTGGGATGTCAGTAAAGGATGAAAGTCTCAGCAGCAGCAAGACAGATTCAGTCCCTAGCAAGAAACCAAAGTTGAACAGGTGGTAGCATTTTTCCCTCTGACCTCTTTGTATCTGGTTCACTGCTGGGAGGTGCTGTCCATTCTGGAGAAGGGTCTTTCCCCTCATCTAATCCTTCCATTGCTTTTTCTGGAAATGTCCTTATAGACTTTCCCAGAGGCATGGGTTTTAGTTGATTCAAAATCTAACCAGGTTGGTAAGCAATATAACTGACCACACATAACATGTACTGCTTCATGTGCATAGCCATTGTTCATTTTTAGAACCATTTGCATTACATGTAAGCTTTTTGTTTGCATGTATGTGTAGAGCCAATGGAAGTCAGAAAAGAGTTTTGGACTTGCAAGGAAGTGGAGTTACAGATGCCTTTGAGCCACCATGCAGTGCTGGAAACAGAACCTGGCCCCTCTGCCAGAGCAGCAAGAGCTCGTACCATCTATCCAGTCTCTTTGCTGTGAACATTTTGCAACAAGTCAAAGCCAGGTTGTGGGTAGCCTGCTAAGGAGTAGAGAACCCAAAAGAATTTTTAGCAATCTCACAAGACAGAAAAACAAAACTTAGAGCACGAATCTTTAAGAGTACTGAGGACTTAAAACTTTAAGTTTCTAATGAGACCTAGGGTTCCCCAAACTCTGATACATCGTGACTTACTTTGCTAGGTACTTGTTATATGGGAAAGTTGTACAAGAAAGATACTGAAAGCAAGCAACCTTCCATCTCCATCCAAATGGGGTGGGATAAATTACCGCTGCGGGGATTGCTTTTCTGTCATAAACTAGACGAGTGGGAAAAACATAAAAGTCATGCATATCAGTTCAGCAGGTAACAGTATAGAGTTTCCAAAGATGACAAAAGAAAGGAACAGTATGACCTTTAAGTAAGAAAAGATTTCTCAAATGGGGCACAAAATGGAACAATAAAAGATATTAGACTACATTATACTTAAGAACTGTTTATTGAATGATGCCATTAATAACTCCCAAGAGCAAGCCACACCAAGGGAGAGCGTATCTTGCACAAACGTATCTGCAAGAGGACTCATTTCCAAAGTATGTGTGCAATAAAGACCTCATACCATATAAGAGAAATGCAGCCAATTAGGAAAACTGGCCTTGAAAGCCAAACAGGAATTTCACATAGGAAACTTTCCAAATGGCTGGTTAATGTGCAAGAAACTTCTTAGTCATAGTCATCAGCAGAGATTGCAAGTTAAGTCTTCAGTGATATACTGTTTACATGAAATCAAAATGACTAAAATAAAAGACATACAATGCTTGGCAGGTCACTTGTTTGGCAACTCAATTATTCACCACAGTAAGAATTTGGGGGTGACTTTAGTGATCTTGTTTTGTGCCCAGCTAGCAGGCTACAAAGAGTTAAACTACACTTTCCAGAAAGTCTTCCTCTGAATGGTTCGGTAACAAGACTCGGCATAGGAGACGGTTGCTCAAAATTGGAAGGCAACCATGAGGCATAGTCGCCTGTTCACATGTGAGAGATCTATGGTTCATGTTAGAACATACAAGCGATGGCGATGTTATTGGAGCGGTGGCTGGACCCACAGCACCTTCAGCTCCTACTGTGTCCCCTTCTCTGGCTTTTCTAAATCTTGTGTTGGTATGTGGGAAACTCTAAAGAAAACTGAGAGCAAATCGCACATCACCTACATCATCATCTTGATGCAGGAAGAAACAGTCAGGGTCCTGGCATGTCATGGATTCCCCACTAGAACCATGTCTTGGTCCTGCTGACTACTAGATCCAGAAACAAAAGTTTCTAGACTAGCTCCCTGATTCTATACTATTCATTGTTTTGTCTCTCTCTGATGAAGCCTTCACTGATTGGTAAATCTCTCTAATGTTGAAGATAACTTTTATTTTAAAAGGGAGATTCTAATCGATGGATGTGCATAGGGAGAGAAGAGACCAACCTTACCTCATGAAGTTCTTTCACTTAGCATGTGTGGAGATATTCCTGTTAAATGAAGCATCATTTCTGAGTAGGCCCAATGGTTTTCTAGCCTCTCTCCATTTCAATGTGTGTTTGTAGAGTTAATTGTTAAAGATTTTAGCAAATCCTTCTCTTGTACTGCTGGGAGGGGATACTACAGGCACTTTTGGAACTGTCAAAAATAGGATGATAGATTCTTGCTGACAGCATATTCTTCATGGTGGTTACTAATATATTGAAATGCGTTAAAGTTTCCAATCAGTGAACCTGACTTCACTTTGTTCTAAGGAAGACTCTTTCCATACCTCGTTCCAGGTAGCTGAATGTGTTTCAGGAAGCCATCAAATTTCAAAAGAGCTTCCTCTCTGTGAGTAGTGATGGGCTAACTCAGCTTTGGTGGATCTTTTTTCCCTCTACAGTGAAACAAAGCATCATTGGCTTAATCTCATGGGATGTCCTTTCTAAGGAGGGATCTAGTAGGTTTGCTTGACCTAAGGTAACCCATGATGTATGAACCAAAAAAATTTCATGTCTCTTGTGGAAGCAATGTCCAAATGGAAGCCTTTATAAATCTACACTTGCTCATGCTGGTCTGACTCAAAACAGTTGGGGTTTGTGTTCAGATTGGAAGACGTCAGTGAATTCACTAAAACAGAAAAAATGGGTGAACACATACTTGTACATTTCTGCTATACAAGCAGGCCTCTGAGACTATGAGGAAATCTGGGTCTCCATTTCCTCATCTATAATACGAGGGGTTTGGTGAAGGTAGTGTTGGCAGTCGCTTCTAAGAGTAACAGCTGCAAATTCCATGAAGCTACGTCTCTGGAGAGCTGGCCTCACATGCATTAGTAATTGGTGGCTCCGGCAAAGGAGGACTTGGAGAACTGCTGAGACAATGTTGGGTAACATGCTGTCCCCATCCAGGCACCGAGTTATTGCTCTGACCGGCTCTCACAGCCTTTCTGAGCTTAGGAGTTGCTCGATTCTTAAGATCTGCTCAGCATTTCTTTTTATGAAGACCATTTGAGTGTTTCTGTTATACATCTTGGTTGCCATGCAAACTTGGCTCACAGAAGCCTGCAACAAACCCCAAACACCTCCTTACATACTTGCTTTATGACATTTTATTTGAATGCCAATATAACAAGTTTATAGTAAATGGAGGATATGGCAGGAGACTAAAATAACACCATAGGCTTTGAACGCTCTAATCTGAGCTTAATAATTTTAAGATTTTTAGACATTTGTAACTCAACCTATGGGCATAATCTAGTAGTAATGGTACTGGGGTAGGGATGTACTGGATCAAATAACACAGTGGTTCCAAAGGAAACTAAATCATTTTAAACCCCTCAAACATCAGTTTAAACTGCTAACTTTAATTTTATTTCAAATTCATGTTAAAGTAATTGCATCAAGCTGGGATTAGGTACTGCCTCTAACTCTCCTTCTACAGAGGAGACCATTTAAAGCAACCAAAGTCCAACCAGAGTTAAAGGAGGTTTTGCTTGCTTTCCAAAGGAATAGCATTGGGTACTTTATCTCCAGGTTGGGTGTTATATCTTCTCTCTTCATCTGCTAAAAGAGCAAGCATCCATCTAAGCAAATTACCAAGGGGAACCCATGAAATGGTACTCAAGCCCCTAGACAGGGAGTTCTCAACTGTTCAGTGACCTCTAGCTCCAAAAATATTTACGATTCACAGTGGTAGCCAAATTATGGCTATGAAGTAGCAACGAAACTAATTTTGTGGTTGAGGAGTCACCGCAGCATGAGGAAATATACCAAATAAAGGTTATGACGTTAGGAAGGTTGAGAACCACTGCACTAGACGCAGTATTCCTTTGGCTATTACTTTTTTCATGGAGAATATGTTTTAGGAGTTGACTTGATGGTGTCCTTGAGACAGGAACTCTTGCAACAGAAGCCTGGAGCAGCATCAAGAGCACTGTAGAGGGAGTCCTTCCCTCTAGACCAGAACTCCTACAGCCGCTGATGTTCTCTAAGCCATCCACACTCAGTATCCTAAACTAGGAAGGCAGAGGCTGATAAGATCTCCAGCATCCCAGCAAAGCCTGATGTCCTAGGTACTTTCATTTCACAATACTCTGGAAGAGCAGATAGTGAGGGGCCATCCACATGCCTCCAGTTAGTGTGTCTCCCCACTATTTCTTCTATTTTTTTTTCTCCCTGACAGCATCCATCAGAATGTGGTCAGGAGGTGCACAAGTATGATAACTTTGGTAGGTTCTGGCTATTGTGCCATTAATTCTACTTTCTGTGGCAAAATAATAACCCACTTTTCTGTCTATAAGGGAGGGGTATTGCATTACCTTAGAGCTCTCCAGAAGAAGAGCTGCCAGTGGGTTCATTGAAGTCTGTATGAGCAGATGGTCCAGGAAAGCACACTAGGGGACTCAGGGTTAAATGATTGAGGAGTCAGCCAAATTAGAAGTGAGGGGAAATTCCTGGTCTTGGCCATTTGAGATCAGCCTCAATTCCGAAGCTCTTCTTCAGGGACCAGAATCATTCACTGTTCCTCACGTCCTTTCCGTTGCCTCCGATGAATCAGTATAGACAGATGAGCTATCAATAATAAGATTTGAACACCTATCTACACTTTACCTTCTAAGTTCCAAGTCAGTAATCTACCTACCTTAGACGGAAGTCACTCCTCAGAAAGGAGCTCTCCATTCCACTCCAAAGAAACCCCCACATGATCTTTCTTTAGGCTCCCTGATATGATTTTAGAGCCACCTGATTTCTCCAGTTCCCGTGCTTCATGCCGACCCCAAAGTCTTGGGTTTTCTTTTTAAGACAAACATTAAGGACTTGAACTGTAGCTTTTCCTGTGCTGTAGCTTTCACGCTGATCCTCCCAAACCATGTTTCTTCTGCTGAACATAAAGTGAAGTCGCCTGTTACATAATTTCAATTAAACTTTTTATTTATATTTAAAATGAAATAAAAATTTATCTCAATACCTTTATTGTCCATGGAGCTTTTAAAACATAAGAAAAAAAAACAAAAGTATGGATTGTTATGATATTTTTAAGCTGGCGTATTTCATTTGTCTACGTAAGACCTTATTGGGGGCAGAAAAAGACTTTTCTGAATAAAACTCCAAGAAGAAGACACTCTGAGACATTACCTGGTAACAGTGAGTACTGTATGTCATGGATTTGTGTATCCATCTAAGTTGATATTGATTGTAGAGATTCATTGTTTTAAGTTGTTGAGTGTTTGAGATAAACTCTACAGAAGAGAGATAGAAATGGGCTTGTTTTCTCTAAGGAACATAATATAAATTTCATGGCTCGGCTATAAATTATTCAGAGTTTAATACGTTCAGACTATGGTCAGTGGTGTGGATGGGAGGCCAATTTCTTGCTTTTAAGAACTTCAAGTCTACTAATGCATATGCGATGCAATCAAGAAACCATGCAAATAGTAAGTAGAGGGACAGGCTCTGGGGGAAGCCAGGGAGGATGAGTGCTTACCCTGTGGCTTGGGGTTAAGTTTGCTTGGTTTGGAGCTTTTGAACTTTGGACTAAAGGTCAGCCTTAGCTTTCTGGAACTTCAGCTTGATAACTGCAGGGCTTGGAAGTGGCTGGCCTCCTGAATTTGTGTGAGTCATTCCCTTATTATGAGGAGATGTGTTCTGTTTTTCTCGAAAACATGGTCTAACTCGAGGATCTTTGTCTTTCATTAATCAATGCCCAAAGTATATTTTTAGCACATCTCTCCAGAAATTGAGAACTGAAACTTGTTGGGCACAAGAGAATCTGTGTTTGTAAACAGGAGCCGGTGCTGGTATGGACTGGAACCTTCCAGGTTGTATAATGGCGTCCACAAAGTCTGAAGTGATACTGCCCTGCGTCTCCAGCTTTTAAGGTTAGAGGATGTAGTCGTTCACCCACACTGTGAGCCCATGCCTGGCATCAGGCAAGATCTCAGGTTCCACTAAGTGCTGCTGCTTAGACTCCACTCCGCAGCCATCTGGAGGTGGTTTGGAGCTGTTCAAAAGGTTCCCTCTGCCTGGTTTTGACAGGCGTTCCCCTCACTTCTTCTGTCCCTCGGAGGTCACAAACTGTCCACACTCTAGCCCTGGGCCGCTCCTTACATTCTGAACTTCACTTGAAGCATGTCACCCAAAACCTCATGAAGCACAATACTGTGGTTTGAATATTTGCGTTCCCTGCAAATTTCAGGTTGAAACTTAATGCAAAGGTATTAAGACATAGAGCTTTTAAGAACTAATTTTGTCATGGGAACTCCTCTTATAAAAGGCCTGGAAAGAACTAGAAAAGCACATTTTTGCCTCCTGTTCTTTCCACTCTTACGAGGACCTAGGTCTGTCCCTTCCAAAAGATGTAGCCCTTTCATCTTGCTCTTTGCAGAGAAAGCAGCCTTCTCCAAGCACCAGTTTTGCTGGTACCTTCTTCGCTCTGGACTTCCCGTACCTGTGAGAAATACATTTCTATTTATAAGGTACCACTCTGTGATATTTTGTGATAAGCACAAATGGATGAAGGCAGGAATGATGGAGAGGTGGACAGCCCCTTTTCTCCCACTCACCCAAACTCCCAACCGACCAGGCTGCTTGCATCTTCACTACCGAACTCTTAACAGGAGACAGACGTCTGAAGCAATCTGGGCTCTTTGGGACCTCAAGTATCCTCACTGGATACCAGTGACTCTGCTTCTAGTTATACAGTGTCCCAGAGGGGTGCAACCCCCAACATAGGACTTCCACACTAATCAAAGTGTACAACCACTAGTGGAGAAGTCGTTCGTTACAGGAGAGATGAAGCCAAGGACAAAAACTAGGTTCAGAAGCCTGATTGGTAGAGCCCTCTTTACAAAACAGAGTAAGCACTACTCAAAGTTACAAACTGAATTAGCTATGAATGTGAATATTCATTCAGACTGAGAAAAAAACTAAAAAAGGTGCATAGTTTTCAAAGATGGCAAATACCATATACACCACAAAACCTGGGAAAATACCTTTTGAAAATAACTAATTGCCTGATATAACTCCATAACAGATATCCCCCACACTCCCAGCTGAGCTTTCTTTGATGTAAGAAACATTTTACATAAAGAAGGGAAGGGTACTTTTGTCTTTTTCCTAACATGACTGACTAAAACTTATTTTTTTTTCAGGACTCGTTGATTGTTTAAGCAATTTTGTTTTATATTTATACTTGCTATTGGCAGTACTGAGATTCTTTTTGAGAACTAAAAAGCCCATACGGACGGTATTGCAAGTTGGAGCTATATGAAGATGACCCTGCTCAGTGCGGACGAGAGTGTTCCACCCTGCTGGGTCCTGGCTAAGGGCCTTTGCCAGTGAAGGGATTAAGCTTTGGCAGTATGGTTGCAAATCACTCCATAGATTATCTGTCCCCAGACACCTGCTCTCTGGATTCCTCAATTGTTCCTTATTTGTAGTCTGTGTTTCTTAGTTTGATGTCACTTGTCCATGAAGACCCTTCCCGAGTTGTCCTCAAGAACAAAGGAAGTGCTCTCCTCTGCCCTCCAGTAACGCCCTTGGCTGCCCTCTATGTATTTCATGCTACTCTGCCAGGCTGTGTCTATCTAGTGGCTTCACGTCTGGGCTAGAAATGCCAGGAGGGGCAAAGACTGAACATCCTTTATCAGGGGATCTCCTGGCCTTGCATCTTGCCTTGGGCAACTCAGGCAGCAATGACATCCTGTTCCAAACAAGGTGGTTTGGGTAACACTTATGACTCACTCTTTTTGAGGCTGGAAATGTAAGATCAGAGTGTGACCACAGGTGGCTTCCAGGGAGGGCCTTCTTTTTTCTAATGGATGACCATTGGGTCCTTTTGTGCCACATGGCCTTTTCAGAGAGTGTCTTGTATGTGTTTCTGTGTACATATGTGTGTTTATTTCTTGTACATGTGTGTCTATATGTGTATCAAGACCCAAGTATCCTCTTTCTTTTATATCCTATTACAGCAACACAAAATGGACTGAGAGCAAATCCCCCTTTCAAATGTCTAACGTTTGGGGTTTGGGTTTCCCAGTGGATTTAGGGATGGCACAATTCAGTCTAAAGTCCACGGTACCTGAGATTCATCCTACTTGTTAACTGTAATTGGATAAGAATAAGCAAGTGTCCCTATTGTACCTAGAGTTTAGCCATCCCACTGACCTTCCTTTGTACTCGGGCCTCACATACTTTGCACTGACTACTTATTTAATTCAAACTTGACTTCCGTCTTTGGAGTTCATTCTTCCCAAATCTCTTTGTGTTTTGGCAACATCGCCCCCCCCCCCTTCTAGCACCACTGCCTTTTGAAGGCTGGCGGGACAGGGAATAATATCCCTAAGTCTTTCTTTCTGACATGAGCCTCACTGTTAGATGCTTTCCAGTGTGCACAGCATTTTCACATTGGCGCCATTTGATCTCCTCCTTCAAAGCTGGCATGCAGCATGGCCGCAGCTATTGTGTACAGTATCATAATAGTGGGAGGGATGGGAGTGAGAGGAGAAGAAAGGGGAGATGGAAAAGAAAAGAAAGGAGAAAAATTCAGAGTGGAAATGATTTAGCCATTGTCATAAAGGGAACTGATTAAACTAAGTGAACTTCCCAAAGGAGGATTTTCCACACTTACCTGTCCCTTCAAGACAAGACAATGGAGTGCTACCATGGGCACTTTACAATCTAGTCATTGTCAACTTGACAGGATTTGGAATCATCTAGGAGACGCGTCTCTGGGCTTGTCTATGCTGCTATTACCACTGAGGTTTCACTAAATCACCCCGAATGGGCACTATCCCATGAGCTAAGTTCCCAAACTGAACAAAAGGGCAAAGAATAAGGCAAGCTGAGTACTGACATTGGCCTCGCTGCTTCCTGATGCGATCATCTGCCTGGTGCTTCTGCTCCCATCCATAGATACATTCTCACCCACACGCCTTCCCTACCATGAGGACCTGTACCCTGGACCTGAGTCACAATACACGCATCCTCCCTTAAGTTGCTTTCATTGGGTATTTTGTTACAGCATCGAGGAAAGCAGCAAACGCGCACATCATTCATTTTCAGAATGTCAAGACAGAGGCTTAAGAACTGAAATGGCCGATGAAACATTTTAGAGGAGGTAGGATTAGTTGTGGCTTGAGGTTTAGACAGGATTTGAATTTAGACAGGAATTTAGACAAGACACATTCTGGAGACAACAGGGAGTATCAAATCATTGAGGATACTGGAATGCACAGTGAGTATACATTGTCTGCACCCAAACCTTGCCCTTTCCCCATAGAGGAACTCACAAGCGTGTCAAATTATCAAACTACAGGAAGCAAAACATGTACTTTCGAGTGACAGATGCTAAAGCTGTATGCATCTTGCCTTTGTCCCCCAAATGGCAAATCCATGGTGCAACACATTCTAGCTATTTTGGGATGCACTCATAAGTAATGTGATGGGCAGATTGCTTGTTCCATGTCAGGGCCTGCCCACATTCACGAAAAAAGATGGAGGCACACAATCCACAGGAACGGAACATCTGAGGCTCCCAGTGAAGCTTAGAATTACCTTGACGTCCAGAAGCATCCCCATCCCTCTGGGAAATCCTTCTAAGCCCCTTCCTTTCTGGTTTCCTAGTACAAAGCCTAATAAATTGGAACACTCGGCTGAAACTTAGTGCCCGGCCTCATAATGGAGTAATTACATGTGTTTTGTGTGTCAGAGGCCTGACAGAAAGATTATACAGCACAGTGAAGCAATCTTTGGGGTTTTGGCAGGGGAAGAAGGAGATAAATATGTGTCCAGGGGAGAGAAATATGGCAGCTCGTGGAATGTCACTCAGTCATTCAGCAAAAACGTATTAAGTTTAGGTCAACAAACATTTATCAAGGGCCTCCCATGTGACAGGCACTGTGCTCCACACAGTGAGTACTGAGGCACATGAGACACGTCATTTATCCTTGATGCTTAGGGAGATGCTTGCTAGAAAGGATGGGCACATAAGGGATGGTTTTAACATAATCTGGCAAGTGCAAAGGTAGGGTTTGTGACTAGGGACAATGGCAATACATAAAGACACGTGGCTGAGCCTGGTGTCTCAGTGGGGGCTTAAGAAGAATGAAGTAGAGAAACACCTAGGATAAAGGGGGAGAAGCAAACTTTAAGATGGGGAAAACAAAGTAAAGAAGAAGGAAATGTTCTGGTTTGCGTGAGCTCGGGGGTAGGGGAGGGAAGAGGAGGGCATGCAGCTTGGTGCAGCTTGGATTGCTTGAGTGAAAAAATAACATTTTGAGAGGTGCTCAAAGAACAACTATAGACAGTTCTACAAAGGACCCTGTTGAGAATGGCCAAATGACCAAGTTGAGGATGCTTTCCAAGTGACTGTAATATAGAATCTTCTCATGAAGATTCTAGGACCAGTCACTAAGTGACAAGTGACACAATAAATTGGGAAATACACAGCATGGGCTGGTGGTGAGAGGAGTGGAAGACAGCTTGTGATGGAGTCAAGTGAAACTGGAGCAGAAGAGGGAACTGTGGGGGAAACTAGGAAAGACATGGAATATTGTATCAGGTCAAGAGAACTCCTTAACTATGGATCAATCAGGGAATCAACTCTAGTCATGTTCATATTGCACAGGAATTAAGGCCACATTAAAAAATATTTTAAAAAATTATAAAATGTTCAAAAAAACTAGAGTCTCCCTCCACTAAGTATTCTATATTGGAGACATATTTCCCTTAGAGGTTTGCTGGGACAGCAGTCATGCAGTGACTGATTGCAAAATTACAAGAAATGTGTGATAGGTGATGTTGTTCATGTAAGCCCAGCATCAAGCTGTAGTCAAAGAGCTCTCCTTAAAAAAAAAGAAAGAAAGAAAAGAAAAAAGAAGGAAAGAAAGAAAAAGGCAAGGAGAGAAGGCAAATGTGGTGCTGGAGTCAAGGAGAAACTCAAGGAACCTACAGCAAGAAGCCTGGCTACTCACATGTCAGTGTTACCTGTGGCACATTCATAATAGTTAAGGATGGAGACTACCTAGGGGTCCAACAACAGAGAATGGAGACAGAAAACATGGCTGCCCGCACAATGGAAAACTCCCCAGCTGTAAATAAGAATGAAATCATGCAACTTAATTGCGTTAAGTGAATTAAGCCAGTGTCAGTACGACAAACAATGTATGTGTTCTCTCATAGGTGGTTCCTAGATTTATATACACATATAAAGTCATATATTTATGTAATATATGTCATGTATATTATCAAATATATGATATGAAAGTAGAAATGAAAATGTCTGGGGAGACCAAGAAGATGAAAGGGATATCAGGGAGAATGGGGAAGGAAGAGGACTATGGGGGATGTGCTCAGTGTGTATGGAAACCCAGGGCCCATTGACAATGGATAAATTCAGTGAAAACTAAAATTTTAAAAAAGAAGGCAATACAACTGCACGTATGTATGAAACAGTGAGATCCATTATGTTGTTTGCTAATTTGAAAGTTAAAATACATAAAAAGAAGCCTACTTCATGCGGGCACTTAAAGACCTTCTCCCGTAGCCTATTGGTGGAGAACAATATACCTAAAATGACCTTACATTTGGTCATCAGAAACAGGACAGTTTTATATGGGACAAATGCTAAACTCGACAAGATGCCAGGAAAACAAGGGTGAGTGAGGACAATCTCAACACACTGGGACATACAGTTCCTGTGACAACCAGGATCTTGCCAGGAAAACAAGCCACACTGGGCAACTCAACAGGGAGAAACTGATATATAAAGTGGCTTGAATAAATGACAGAGTCATATCACTGGGTGAGGCGGGGGCACCAATGTCCAAGGGAAGAAATAAGGCACGGGTTGGTGTTCTGAACCTAGAAATTCAGAAGGTAGGCACTACAGAAAAAGTTAGACCGAGCCTTTGTAGAGCAGATGCCTTTAGAACTCAGAGGAATACGTCTATGGTGTAGGGATTCCACTGTCTGGGACAAGACATTGCCTACTTACTGGCAGTGGCATAATGGGGCAAAGGAAGACATTTGCAGACTGGACCTTGCTGGTCAAGGCCTGTCGCTCAAACTCGTGGACAGAAACAGGAGCAAACTGCCTTCTAGACTCGGCCCTATGCCCTTTACTGCAAGCCTTACAGTTTCCAGGCCTCCTCTCATCAGAGGGCAGAACTGAGCAGCCTTGTTTTTTTAAAAAAATATCCTAGTCTTATGGCATCCATCTTGAAAACAGTCCCGAATTTAAGGAGGGATTGCCACCACCCAAGACTGCTTGGTTAAAGAGGTGAAGAAACTGTAAAAGGCTAATCAACCCAATTATAAAATGGGGCACTGAGTTGAACAGAGATCTCTCAACAGAAGAAGTTCAAATGGCCAAAAGACACCTAAGGTCATGCTCAACTTCCTTAGCGATCAGGGAAATGCAAATCAAGACAACTTTAAGATACCATCTTACACCTGTCAGAATGGCGAAAATCAAAAACACCAATGATAGCCTTTGCTGGAGAGGTTGTGAAGAAAGGGGTACACTCATCCATTGCTGGTGGGAATGCAAACTTGTGCAACCACTCTGGAAAGCAGTGTGGAGGTTTCTCAGGAAATTTGGGATCAACCTACCCATGGACCCAGCAATACCACTCTTGGGAATATACCCAAGAGAGGCCTTATCACACAACAAAAGTATATGCTCTACTATGTTTATAGCAGCATTGTTTGTAATAGCCAGAACCTGGAAACAACCTAGATGCCCTTCAATTGAAGAATGGATGAAGAAAGTATGGAATATATACATATTAGAGTACTACTCAGCAGTAAAAAACAAGGACTTCTTGAAGTTTGCAGGCAAATGGATGGAAATAGAAAACACCATCCTGAGTGAGGTAAGCCAGACCCAAAAAGAGGAACATGGGATGTTCTCACTCATATTTGGTTTCTAGCCATAAATAAAGGACATTGAACCTATAATTCGGGTTCTTAGAGAAGCTAAATAAGAAGGAGAACTCAAAGAAAATCATATAGGCATCTTCCTGAATATTAAACTTCATCAGGCGATGAAAGGAGACAGAGACAGAGACCCACATTGGAGCACCGGACTGAAATCTCAAGGTCCAAATCAGGAGCAGAAGGAGAGAGAGCACAAGCAAGGAACTCAGGACCGCGAGGGGTGCACCCAAACACTGAGACAATGGGGATGTTCTATCAGGAACTCACCAAGGCCAGCTGGCCTGGGTCTGAAAAAGCCTGGGTCAAAACTGGTCTCGCTGAACATAGCGGACAAGGAGGACTACTGAGACCTCAAGAACAAGGGCAACGGGTTTTTGATTCTACTGGACCTATTGGTTTCGTGGGAGCCTAGGCAGTTTCGTGGATGCTCACCTTACTAGACCTGGATGGAGGTGGGTGGTCCTTGGACTTCCCACAGGGCAGAGAACCCTGATTGCTTTTTGGGCTGACGAGGGAGGGGGATTTGACTGGGGGAGGGGGAGGGAAAGGGGAGGCGGTGGTGGGGAAGAGACAGAAATCTTTAATAAATAAATAAATAAATTTAAAAAAAAGCAGCTAGTCTCTTTAGTCCAGAAGCTACAAATGCGGGCCAATCCATCACAACCAAACTGTAGAACATGTGCACCCGCCATTTTCAAGATGGGAATGTGGCTGGTTCAAGTGGTTAAGGAGTTTGTCCAAAACCAAGCAGCAGAAAACACACAAAGTCAGGACCGGAAACTGTCTTATACTGCCTCGAAGCCCATTGTTTTCCACCGCTTGTTGGTTTATAGGAAGAGTATTGTGGCTGGGCTCATCACGGAGGCCTAGAGCCAGTGACCTCTGCTCAGCAGTGGCCTCTTGAGCTGAACACTGAGATGCAGGAGGATGTCCATCCTGTTTCTGTGCAGCCAGACTCAACACCTAAAGATTTATTCCTGCTGGAAATGGCTTCTTTTCTTTGGGAAGAAACCAGGCTTAGTCTGAACGAGCTTGACATCTCCTGAAGGAAGCATCATGCTACAGCCACCCACAGATCTGTTCGTGTTGTGTGAAGGGTGGGTTTGTGCCTTTTTGTTCTTCTGTGACTTTTGGGGTCTCATAAAGTCAACCTTTCTCAACAGGATAACATTCTTGAATAACAGGCTATTCATCCATTTCGCCAAAAATTGCAAAGGCAGGAGTTACTTTTTTGGCTGAATCAAGTCTCTGGATTTAGCCGAAGATGGAAGCAAATTGTGCTTGTATTTTCTGGAAACGCTGACACTGAGATAGGACCTTAGCGAGGAATTCATCAAGGCCCAAGGGAGCTGAGAAGATAAATGCTACCAGGCGGCTGCAAGTTGAGCAAAATTCAAAAACAATACGATGTCAACTTGAGATCATAGAAGGCCGTGGCGAGTGTGACAGAACGCAAGGGCAGCGACTTGGTCTCCAGACAAACGAGGATGTGGGTAATGGGCGGTGGCACCACAAATGCTTTGAACGAAGCCTGAGCAGAAGAAGTTGGCTCTCCTTGGCCTGCAACCCCAGCTCATCACCAAGGAAGAAGCAAGCTCAGCCATGGGTTTGGCAGCATGCCCTCCCCAAAACCCTTGTTCCAGACTTCACAAGGTCTCCCAAGAAGCTTGGGAGGGCCAGGTATGGGTTTCTTCTGCCATGTCAGTGTTCTGAAACAGACAGCTAGGGGGCCCTTTTCGAGAGTGACTTGGCTGGAGCCACACTCTTGCCAGCATGGCAGCTGTTACCACTTACACCAGGAACATCTGGCCTGAAGATTGCAGTAAAAGTGACACTTGTCTACAGAAGAAAAATGTTGAAGTATACATTTTGGACATGAAGAAATAAGTAATGACATTTAATGTTTTCATAAAGCTGCTACAGCGAAGAGCAATCACCCAACCCCAGGCCCCCGCATGGAGGCATCGGTACATCCCTGCCTGCAGCCTACAGGGTGGTGAAGGGCCCCTCACCAGAAGCATCATTGCAGAATGTAAACCTTGTCCTCTACAAACACAGTAAACAGAGGCTATTGATGAGCCCCACCCCCTTCCAGTTCTAAATCACAAAACTGGCGAGTGTGTCCCTGAATACAAAGACTACTCGCTCACTGCAGGGAAAGTTGGTCCCGAGTTGCAGCCTGGTTTCTGGCTAAGTCATATTTCAGGCATCAAAATTCTTATCTTTGAAATGGGAATGGTAAGATGGTAAGTCTAAGGCGCCTCCAACATTTTATATACAAGGGTGTTTTATAGCGGGAATTCCATCTTTTCTATGGTTAAACATGATTCTTTCCAGATATTCCTCTTAAAATGCACAACCCCTAGATGTAGTGATGGTTGCTACTGCCCCTAAACTCCAAATAAGAGAGAGAGAGAGAGAGAGAGAGAGAGAGAGAGAGAGAGAGAACCAGAGAGAACCAGAGAGAACCAGAGAGAACCAGAGAGAACCAGAGAGAACCAGAGAGAACCATCTGAATACTCTGGGCTCTCAGATAAGGAGATATGCACAGAAAAAGGAGAAACAATACCTTCTGGACACTACCCAGACCACAGTGCCCTCAGGTGCTTTCCGTAGCCGGGTTCCTGTACTCTGCCTCAACCTAGGAATCTTCTGCATTTGATTGTAAAAAAAAAAAAAGATTGAAGAAATGGAATATACTTGTTGTAATTGACTTCCTTTTTGTTGATGAAGCATCAACTGGCAATGATATAATAAACACAGGGGATTTAATAGAGATCTGGAGATCCAAGACACAGCACACTTCCAAACCTTGTGCTATCCAAGGGTTCAGTTATTGCAGAATTTTAACACTGCTAATTAGCAATGCCTCTTGAATTTAAAAATGGTACCATGCCAAGATTATATGAAAAAGACAACCTTAACAGCATATGCGTATCATCAGTGTCTTATATGTGGCTCCCATTAAATATCTATGAGCTGGTATTTCTCCTGTTTGGAGGTGGGAGAGTGAGCAGGTCCCATTGCTACCCTGTTACCATCAGGCTGAGGGTCATCTCTGGCTCATAATTTCAGAAGTCCAAGTTCAGAAGCCTACGCTTTCTCATGTACAAGCTGCTCGTCTTTTTTCATGACTCTGATTTCCAAGTCCCAAGGATGGGCAAGGCCACTTGGGAGAAAGCCAGTCAGGTTGATGGCCAGCTAGCATTGATCGACTATTGATCAGGCCAAAGCAGAAGGGTCAACATCCTCAGGATTCGTGATTCTATAAGCACCTTCGTTTGTGGGCTTTCTAAGCTTTAGTATTTTGTTTGTTTCTCCTTCTTCTAGTCTAGAATGGAGATTAAAGCAGGGCTAATGCCTGGGGATGGGGATCAGAATGATGTGTTACAAATATCCAAGTGACGACCTATGGGTACAATGGTTTTATTAAAATTCAGTTTCCAGGAAAGTAGGTCAAGGACAGGGCCTATGCTTATGCATTGCCACAATGCTGCCTGGTAACACCGATGTTCCTAACAGACCACTAAGAATCCAGAGTGCTGCCATTAAGAACTAGTTTGAGTCCTAACTGCAGGCTTCCCAAGCTATGTAACTTCAGGACAAGCTGTATTCCATCTCTATGTTGTTCTCTGCTCAGATCTAAATAGAAACAACCACCGTGCTGGATTTCTTTGTTTGCTAAGAGAATGCACCCAGTTCATGTAGGTCTGTAGCACCTGCCCAACTCCAGAGAGGAGAAGGGCATGAACTCCATGGAAGCCCTATGTCTGGTTGCTGCTCTCTGGTACCTCATTCTACTTCTAGAACCCCATTTAACAGTTTGAACCCAGCCACCATCTCAGCCATAGCAGGGGTTCTGGTTCTCACTTCTTTTTCTATAAGAAGGGGGTCCCAGAAGGGTGACGTCTGTTACAGGCAACACACACACATGTACACAAGAAACCTGGTTGCATCAGTGACCTTGGCTCTTTTGATGACCAAAGTAACTCAGCTGGTCTTAGGGGTTGGACTGACTGACACTTTCTGTTACACTAGGATTCCTGGACAGCTCCACCCTGAGGCCATCCTTATAAATGGTTTCATAAATAATGTGTGTGTGCGTGTTGTTGTTGTTGATATCTATGTACAGGAAACATGACTAAAATAAAAAGTGTCCAACAATTTACAGCACTTCTAGAATTATAGACATGGAAGCTGAGATTTGACCAAAATGAATTTGAGAAGTACTATTAAAATAAATAAAAAAAATTAAAGCAAACAAATCCATTGGTTGTTGCCTAATGTCCTGACCCCCGCTAATGCAAGAAAAATTAGCTAGCCTAGTGTTTCCTTTTTGTTGTCTAGATTGCCTCTGTGTGGAGTGGAGAACTCTCTGCCTAAGGGAAGTTCAATGTGTGCCCCGTTCAGCTGGCTGAAAATTCCTTCATGCCGCTTTTGATAATACACAGCAAGCTGCCATGTAAGGGGGAGGTTATACCTTGGATTGTCTTAGAGATGTCTTGATCCCAACCTCCCTTGCAGTCTGGTCTACAAGCATGTATCTTCTGTCTGAACACTGTAGGCACCGATGTTCACTGCTAGTCTCCTGCATTTTTGAATTTCCGAGGGAGCTGCCCCATTCCCAAGAAACTACTTTTCCTTTTTGAACTGAGGTAGCTATTTCTCTAAGAGCCAGAATGAATCACACACATAGATAAACCCTATGCCTTGGTCACCACAGAGCCGTCTATATGATGTGGTTAGAAACAAACCTGTGTATCCCGCCTCCAAATAACAGTCTGTTCTACTTGTAGGCAGTGGAGTTTTGGAGGTTAGGAACTCAAAGAGCTTTTCATGAATGTCATGTTGAAGCTCTTTCTTTTTTATAAAGATGAGAAGCATAAGTTGTTACTCAAGAACCTTGTTTTTGAATCTCATTGATTTTTTTACTCCTCGGGATTGTCTTTAGAGAAACCTGTGTGCCTGCAGGGGTGCGGAGGGCACTTTCCAGGGACATCACTGCCAGATAGTGGACAGAGCTGTATTTGGCAGTTATTCTCCAGGTATGTGTTAGCCAGAATCACTTGTGGTCCTTTGAAAAGAGACACAGACCCCAGGGCCCACTGTGGGGTCCCTAAATCATAAATGCTGAAGATGGGGCCTGTGGACTTTGTTTTGAGAAACTGAGAGATTTAGCATCGTGAGATGTTGTCAAGTGCCTTCATAACCCCAGATTAACTCTTGGTTATCATCCCAAGCTACCTCACCGAACTGCTCTTGAGCTGAGCTAATGGGCGTGAGACTATTACTCCTTAATCTTAGTGCATGCCTTTGGTGCCAGGTTACCTACGATTGGCATATCCTGTGTTAAGCATCCTGTGCTGCTGACACCCCAAACTTTGAGTCACTTACATCCATCTGTCCATACATACATACATACATACATACATACATACATACATCATGAGCTCCCTTGTCATCCATACTAGCCAGGTGGTCTTTTACATTTTCCCCTGGCTATCAGAAAGTTAAGATGAACATCTCTTACCACCATACATGGTTGTTTCCCTTTAAGTCAATCTCTAAACTACGTATTATAGACTGAATAGCTAATAAATAAAATTATGAACCCAGTAACTCTTTTATCTATCATACACTAGTGACAATGTTTAGTTTTAAACTTTTTTAATCTTCATTTCCTTGTTGTTGATCTATCACATGCAAAATAGTACTTAAAAAGCAACAAAAGAGCAAGTGTGTCCTTTACGATTACAAACATCACGTGATACAATATTATCTTTCTTACATTTTGTATTTGCTCAAAGTGTTTCAGCAATGTTTTAGCAGAAAGATTCTCTTTAGGATACTGAATTCATTATTAGCAAATTGATTTTCCTGGGATCACCTGGGGAAACAGGCAATGTTCGGAGTGGGTATTCTGGTACCAGTTTAGACCTTGGAACAAGGTTGGTCTTTGTGAATGGTTAATATAAAGAGCTGTGATTTCTTGTTCTGTGCAGATAGATGGTTCACTGAGCTGTCATGTGACATACATAAACCATAAACATCTCCTTGTCTGATCTCACAGAAATCTCAAAGGTCATTTTTCTAGAAGAGTGGTTCCTCTCAGTTTGTCCTTCCAATCTGGGTTAACCCTTTGTTCAGTGTTCTAAATTCCAATCCCATGCTCACATCTACCCAAAGCTGGTACTCAAGTTCAAGTCTCTCTTAGTGGAGGAACACCTTGTAGAAAACACTGCACTTGGAAGGCGGATTTCCAAGCTCTAGGGTGCAGCGTGGCCTCTAGAAGCCCCCTGACTTAAGCAGTAAGGCAGAAGCATCTGCTTCCCTTCCACGGGTAGGTAATATCACCGAACCACCAAGACAAAGCACTCTGTGGGTTTGAGTTACTGAGGCATGAGTTGTGCACATAATATTTTCCTGGCCCGTCTAGCTGGGGTCCACTCCCTTGGTACCCTTTACTGAAAGTTCAAGATGAGAAAGAAATTGCCAGAGTCTACTCCTTAGAGGGGCAAAGGAAGTGATAGATACCAGGAAGGATGCTATCTAATGGTCTAAAGCAGGGCAGAGTATGCACCTTTCCCTTGCTAGAAGCTTGTCTATCCCTATGTTGTCGTGTGTGTGTGTGTGTGTGTGTGTGTGTGTGTGTGTTTCTCAATAATTTGCTCTAAGGAATAGGGTACCAGAGAACCAGAAGAATGTAAATGAACTTTTCCCCCCAGGGACTTTGTCTATGCACAGCGACTTGAAGCAAATTAAATCTTTATCTTGGTGCTCTGTCTGATTTCAACTCTGAACTTCCAGGAGTACAGGTAAAGACCTGTTTTAAGGCAGTGGATGGAGTCGAAAGAGATAACTGTTGCTACTATGTTCTCTTAGACTTTTTTCCCCCGGTATGGGGACTGTTCAGAGGTGTGCTTTAAAATGAAGAATGTTAAGGTTTCTGTCTGGGGTCTCTATCCAGAGAGCCTGAGCATTGATACCAAGGAAAAGAGGGGGTCCAGCTAGAACACACCGGGAAAACTCAACGATGGAAAGGAACCAGCAAATGGTACAGGGCAGAGGAAGGAACTGGGAGTTTCGAGAATTTAGAGAGAAATTATTCACAGAAACAGATTCTTTCCAGTTCCTATGCTTCCTCCCAAAGTCAGAAACGGATTTGTGGGGATTCTGTGCTCCAGTGGGTGCTGAGCCACCCGAGCAAAGGAGAGAAAACCTCATCTCAGGGCACCCTGGAGGGAGGCACAGCCCAGTTCAGTTCTGAGAACCCCTCCCACCCCCATCTTGGTTCATCTTGGGTCCCAAGATGAGAAGGTGTTGGTGGCAAACAATTGCCAAGGATTTCAGATTATTTAAAAAATTAAAATCAGAAATGTCTGGTTTGAAGCCGGGAAACAAAACTTTCACAGGGCATGTGTGTGCTGGGGGAGGCGAGACTGCTCCCTCAGCTCGCTTCTAGAAGAGTAAAAGTCCGCGTGATTTTAAAGGAAAAACGGCAAATTTGGTGAGTTAAAAAAGGAAAATAAAAAAGAAAACCTTTGAACCCATTACATTTAAAAATGGATAGCTGGATTCCTGGCTAAAGAAAAGGAACTGCAAGATGTGGCTTCCTCGACAGCAGGGGGCGCGTTTTCTTCAGGATTGCGTCCGGGGAACTTTGTTAAAAACTTCGCAGCCAGACGTGTTCAGAGGCCCCATCCGGAAATCGCTGTGCAGATAACAGCCCTCCAGTGTCTGGAAATGTTTAATTACCTGGAGCGCTCCATCCTCCAGCGTCCCTGGCAGGTCCGGCACGCAGGGCAGCGGGCATGGTAGGTGATTGTAATCCAGAATTCCATCCCAAACTCACGTAACTCCACCGCAGCAACTCTTCTGAACGCTCTAATGCTTTAGTAGACACCGGGTCTTTTCTGAGACACCCACTTACCACCTTGGAGGAAAGAAAATTTCAATACCGTCAGAGCACAGCTGGTTGTGTGTCAAAAACAAGGCTAACCCTTTAGATTTGTTTTATAAAAAAACAAAACAAAACAAAATGCCAACTCCTCCCCAACCTCTTCCGTGCCCTCCGAAAAGTATTTTGTACAAGTCATTATCATTTCATTTTACCGAAGAGGACGACCGGAGTTCGAGCAACCCCACGTGCATATTGTTGCTTCCCATGTATCCTTCAAACAGAAACCAAGACAAAGGTGGATACCCACGTGGGTGTCTTGCTATGTCTATTACCAGCTAGAAGATGCTAAGACTTTCACAAAGAACTTAGGACGCGGGAAATGCCTGGGAAAATGGTGCTCACTTTCCCTTTCAGTTTGTTACTTGTCTGTCGCTGTCACAACAATAAACATTCGCTGTAGCATCCATGGGTTTCTAGTCTCAGAACCCTAGCTGGGCTTGCACACTTTCAGAAGCCTTAAGGTCGCAAATGTGTACATAAGCCATGCTACCTTCCTCCGGAGTTTAACCCCACCTCTTCCGAGCTGGATTTCGACCTGATTGACTATAATGGTTCCAGAGGAACTATTAGGCCGTTACAATTCATCATCTAAATGAATACAGAGGGAAATCTAAATCTCCTCGCTATTTGAAGGCTCCGTTCATGCATACAGGGAGGGGTTAATGAGAAGACTCCCCCAGCCCTCTAACATCCACAATAGTTACAGGAAGGTTTGCTGTTCAGTAAATTCCACTTGGCCATAGATTGAAGTAGCTTCGTGATCCTGGGCAGTGTGGAGAGGCACGTTTCATGATTAAAAACAAAACAAAACAAAGCAAAAAAAAAAAAAAACAAGAAAGAAAAAAAACAAGGGGAGACCACCCAAATCAATTTCTTGTTCTTTCCTGATAAGCTGAAAGGGGTTGGGGTTAGGACGCGAGGATAAGTGGAGGTCAACACTATCCCAGGTACGTCTTGGGGTGGGGGTAAGGGGCAGCCAGGACTCCTAGCAGAGGCTGCACCGCTGTCCCTGGTGTGGTCAAAGTTCAAGAGGAGTCTCCTGAAGGGCTGGGACTCGCGCTCCTGCTGGATTCTATTGGGACCAGGATGCACAAGGCAGCACGCGGTGCGCGGGGGAAGGGGGGCGCAGAGCTAAAGCTCTTATTTCTGCAGTGGGGACCCTTTCCGGAGGGACCAAAGCAGACAGAATCTGGGACTTCTCTGGGCGTCCGCCCTGGAGTCAGGCAGCAGGCAGTGACCAAAAGAGAGGCAGAGAGGGAGTGGTGAAGCCTCTGAATCTGCTCACAGGCTGCAGACCTCAGACTCTATGCGAGCCTAAGCTACTGCCTCCATCAGTGGAAGCTCTGAGGGGCGGAGTCCTTGGACCCCAGGGATGAGACATGGGTAGGCTAGGAGTTTCCTCACCTTCACTGGTGACTCTTAGATTGGTGGGACCAACAGAACCTCTGGGTACAGACCATCTATGGCACATAAGGAGTTTGAAACGTGTGATCCTGGAGAATTCTAAACGAATGCAACTCCTTCAAAAAGTGCCCCAGTCTTCCTAGGTATTCTGGGCCCTGCCCTCCGCCCTCTCCTTCAAGTCCGGCTTAGTCTGGCCAACTTTTCTTAAACAGATAGGGGGAAGGATTCCACCATTGTTCCTTTTTGCACGGGGAATGGAGAGGACCGTGGCTTCCAGGGTTTCTTCCAGGGGTCCCACCCAGAAGAAAACAGGACCCTGGATGGCCTCCAGGACATCGGGCAGCCACACTTTGGGGGGGTTATTCACCAAGGGACTCACAGTGGGCTGGAGCACTACTCAGCCTCTAGGGTATCTTGAATTTCGTTGTTTCCTAGTATTCTGAGGCTGTGGCTCACTCAGGAAGCAGTCCCTTAGCAGCCAGGGATCTAAAGCCCATGGAGGTGACCTCAGTACCCAGCCACATACTCGTGTGCAGTCCTGTCCTACCTTGTTAAAGAGCTCCCTGAAAAGATCTGAGAGCCAAAGCCTGAGGTCCCAACTTTACCTCCCCACCCTTCTTCGGTCCTCTCCATTCTAGGGGTTGCTGAGGGGCTAGATCAGTCTTTCCAGATAACTCGGTAAAGCGGCATGAAGCAACCCACTTGCACCATCTTTGCCTTAGGACCTTAGGTGAGCACTGTCTCACCAATGTACATAACCCACTGACCCCCATATCCCCCTTCTCCCCCCACTCAGTGGAGGAGCTGACAGTGGTCTTTAGGCATCTGTAGGTCCCTGGAATTCCTAAGACATAATGACCAAGAGTCTCTTTTCTCTTTTCTTTTCTCTCTTTCCTTCCTTCCTTCCTTCCTTCCTTCCTTCCTTCCTTCCTTTTCTAAAGAAAGACAAGAAGAAAGACGATATAGCCAGAACTGAGTTGTGTGGACTCCTCAGCTAGAGAGGGGGTGTGCAAGCCCCTGGTGGGTCTTTAGTTTAGATGTGAATTGCTCTTCGTAAGTGCATGCCAGCCAATTTGGGAAACTTTGACCCTTAGTACAGAAATTCTCTGAGCTGTGCCTACTTTGGGGACCTGAGAATGGCACCCAAAAACTTCTTTAGTCAAATTGGTAGGAAGTCTGTGAAGTCCAGGAAGGGAATGCCTGACTGGATGTTGTTTCTGTGTTGTCCCGCAGCTCTTGGAAGAGGGTGATCTCAGCTTCCCTCTGCTCCAAGAGGCAGCGCTGTGGCCAGGATCCAGCCAGTACTAACAGGTGCTAAGCTTCTAGGCACATGGGGACAATTACGTGGGTTCCTTGCTTGGACCCCAATCAGTGGGATGGAAGAATATAACCCTGCTTCTCTTGCTCTTCCCTCTACTAGCCAAAGTTAGCCAGAGACTAGAAGCCCAGGTTTTGTTCTAAAGGCTTGCGAAAGTCTGTTTCAGTTATGGAAGTAGTTATGTTTCAGTTATAAAAGTAGTTATGATTCAGTTATGGTTGGTAGGGATGAAGGAGGTGTGTGGGTCATCCTCCCTAATCAGGACCTAGGTTAGGAATCAAACTCCTGCTTCCTCAAGAGAATCACAGAGACACTAAAGTTGCAGTGGGACACTTCTAAAAGGACTATATCGATGCATTAGAGAGGCTTCAGGTCCCCAGGAGGCCGTGTGTGTGTGTGTGTGTGTGTGTGTGTGTGTGTGCGCGCGCGCGCGTGCCTGCCTGCCTGTCACTCTGGAGTCCTAATTCTGAAAGTCAGAAAGTCCCGTCAGAAATCCTCACCTACTCCCCCGAAGAAGCCAGGTCAGGCATTCCAGAAAGGTGGTAGGAAGGGTTGACTGGGGTCAGCGGTAGGTCAGTCCTCGGGATCAATAGTAAAGAGTATAAGAAAGCTAGAATGTAGTTATTTTAGTCCCGACTCCTTCTGCAAACTCAACCCAAACCAGCTCCCCAAGACTCAGAGCTCTCAGCTGCCCTTCAAACTCCCAACCACCCTAAACAAGTCTGTGACCGGAGCATTAGAGCTGAATCCCGGGGTTCTGAGTTCCAGGGATCTAGCGCAGCTCCTTTCCACAAGCCCTGCCGCCGCTGTTTCTGCGGAACTCCAAACCCCAGGGTCTGTGGTCAGCCATAGGCACTCGGATGTTATGGCTCACTGCAGTCAGTAATCTCTGCCCTTCCGCACCAGGAACTAGCTAGCTCTGCCAGAGTCACCGCCCAGGACCCAAGCACTATTTGGTGTCAGAGCGTCGCTGCTCCACGCAGGGGTCTGTCTCCTCTGCGAGGAAAATCTAAGAAGAACAGCGACTTCGCCAGGCTACTAACTGCGTACAAGCCTAAGGTGCTGGTGTTGGGACACACCGGGCTCCTCCTGGCTTTCATAGGCACAAACTGAGTCCTAAAGCACCACAGCAGAAATCCTAAATGCTCGGCCCTATCCCTCTCTTGTCCGGTCGGAGCTGTTTCCTCTACTGCTTGCCCTTGCGTGTCTTAAAAAAAAGAAAAGAAAACAAAACAAAACAAAAAAAACATACAGAAAGTGTCGAGTGGGACTGTCGGGGAGTGGACACCGGTCGGGAGAAGCAGAGGCCAAGCTAGCAAAACTGCCAAAGTCGGCTGCCCGGGTCAGCAGAACTTTGTTTCTCAGTGCGCAGGCGCAGGCAGAGTTGGGGGGAAGGGGAGGGAGGGGAGGAATCGCGAGGCAAGGGGCGGGAGGGGTAGGGGGTGGTGGATTAAAATAAGTAGGCGGCTCGGTGCTAAGGGATGAGTGAGACGTAGCTCGGCCTCTCCCGAGCAAGTTCTCACCGGCTCGGGTTCAGACCCAGAAAGAGAACCAGGAGCGAAGCTCACTAGATCCCGGCGGGCAGGACTCCGAGGCTGCGGAGCGCTCCCGCCTGTGGGGCGCTTGGAGTCCCTGCGGCTAGAGGCGCATCAGAACTCCAGTTCGCCAAGGGTGTCAGTGGGCTCCAGTGTCTCTGGTTCCTAGAGTCCGACACAGCGAGCCTCAGAGACGCGCTCAGCTGGGGGGACCGCGGCAGAACAAGGTAACTGCAGCCCTGGGGCGCCTGGGCTCAGTGAGGCGAAGGCGGGCAAGACTCCTGGTTCCTTGTTGTAGCCTGTGCCTCCTCTTTTCAGTGTCCCCAAAGGAAGTTCTTGCCAAAGGCAGGCTGCAGGATCTTGGTGAAAGTGAGAGCAGTTGCAGCGTAGGGTTGATGGGGATGCTCCTTCAAGGACTTCTGACTCTGCGCCCTTGTTGGCCTCAGACCTCCGTGGAAAGGTGGGGACAGAGAGGTCTGGACCATTGAAGCCAGAAGAGTTTGGCTAGGCAGAATTCGGGTAAGGTGACCACATATTTTGTAAGGCAGTTTGCAGGCTCCCTTTAAGAAACCGTAGCAACTTCAGAGAGCACAAACTTTTTTTTTCTAGGATGCCCTTTTAATTCAGACTGGCCTGCCTTAGCTGAAGAAGAGGGGAGAGGGTGTGGATGGTCATAATCCAAGCCTACAGCACCCGGGACAGGTGCATTGCCCCAACCCTGTTGCGCTTAAATGCGAGTTGGTCTTTCGCGGAGTTGTTCTTCAGACAGGAAGCCCTCAATCCCCAGGACCACAAGGCTGCTGCCTGTCTGAAGCCTGCCTCACACTTGGGCGCTGTGGTTGGGATGATCTCTATTGGAGGGTTTCTGTGTGTCCTTAGGCCTGCAGCTCTTAACCTTCGATTGTCTCTGTTATGGGGAAGCTTGCTGGGGGCACAAACGAACATTGTTTTCTAACTGGAGACCAAACAGAACCATTATGGAGTTGCAGATGTTTCTAGGGTGGAGATTTTTTTTTGGTAGTCGCCTAACCCAGGGTTAAGTGGGAAAGATGGGAACCTAAAAAAGAGAGAAATTGAGGGCGGCTGTTTGCTGAATGAATCTTACTTTCGACCAGCAGCCCTGATAAGAATAAAAATTCTCCCGCGCAGCCCTTTCTCAGCAGCGCGAGCACAAATCCAAGCCGGGTGGGCTCCGGAACAGAGTTTAGCTGCAAGGGTTTCTTTGTCGCAAAACTCCGATGAATTTCATCCATGATGAAACCTGCAAGTTGGCTCTTTGAAGAGAACCACGTGTGCAAAGCTATCCTCCTAGTTTCACGGCCGAGCAGGGATGAAGTGGGCTGACTGACAGGGATGGGGGAACCAACGACGACTGACAACTGGTGGGTAGATGGTCTATCCCAGGCTCTTTCCAAAGTAATTGCGGTTTCATTAAGATTGGGAAGCAGACTCCTGGGGACACAGCGGGCATCCCAGTATAGTAGAATGGCGAAAGAAAGTGGATTCGTTCGATCTCGTTTGTTGGAAAAATGTAGCCAAAGTATCTGGTGCTGGTCAATCCTCTGGAGCTGGATCCCAAAGCCTGTCACCATTCAACTGGGGATTTTATGTCAAGGATGATTATTTTTTGCGGGGGGGGTGGTGCCGTTGGGCTTCTTCAGGCACAAGCTCGTGGGGTTTGTTCTGTCCTCATTAATGCAAGCAGTTAACTCGCTCACGCTCAATTAGCCCCGAATAAACCACTTTAATAGGCTACACACTTCATTAATGCCCTGCACAAGGCTGGCGGCAGACGCGGGATTGGCGGTCCACTGCAAAAGGGACATGAATGACTATGTCGCACAGGGACCCCTGCTCTGAGGCTCGAATTGAGTTCACTGCAGCGAGTCGGGACACCTACTAGTGCTTCCCAAGTCTCCAGTCTAGAGTCGCCAGGCCTGAGCTCCACGTGGAGTGGATGCTGGGCCTTAGAATAGGTGGTCGCTGTCGGATTAAGAGATGAGAAGCTCAGGTTGGAGTCTGGGAGGAGGAGTGGGGAGCGCTGGAGTTGGGAAGGCCCGATGTTGATGTTTGCTCATCTTTTCTCACCGCGGAGGCATATATGCAACTGTGTTTTTTTCTGAACTGATAGCCTGAAACCAAATCTTCCATTCTGTAGCACTGGTGTAAAGAGCCACGTTTCGAACGAAATTGGTCCGAGGGGGAAAGAGTGGATAGCATGACTCCTGGAATCTCAAGCCTCAGAAAGCTAGAGAAAGCAAACTGCTTGGTCCGCTGAGAAAAATAAATGGAGTGTTGGAGGAAATAAGATTAGGCAGATAGGCTGCAAGTACCACTTCTCCAGGATCCCAAGGCCTCTCCAGTCTCTTTTGGCTCCTCAGAGGAAGTAAGAAAAAAGTCAGGCAAAAGTTCTGCCACCATCACTCCTTGACTTCCCATAGGCCTAGCAGGAGAGGATCCAGTGTGGACTCCCCTTTGCCCAGGCTGTCTCCTATAGAGCCTAATATAGGGATCTAGTTCCCAGTGCCTGGAAGGGGTGACAAATCAAAGCGCATTCAACTAGCCTGAGCCCCATAGACCTTTGAAGTTGGCGGCTGCCTCCCTCTCCAGTCCAAATGGGTCCCCAGCTTCCTCTTCATTCCAAAGGTACTTTGCTTTCTCCTTGTCCCAGATCTCCTCCGAGGTGGCCCCTCATTTGGCTGGCACAGGTTTTGTGAGCTGAGTAGTAGAGAAGGCTGGGGCAGGCTATCATGCTAGCTAACCAAGTTGGATGACAGCAAATTTGTGCTTTCCTTATCTGGGAGGCCAAATTAATTGCAGGCAGATTTCAGCCAGCCTGCTCTCGTGTTTGGGGCACCCATCACCCCCAGCAATACATCTTTCTTTGGATCTAGCTGTACCACCCGTCACCTTTTTAGCAATCTGCTAAAGTGTCCTGGGTGATGCGTCCTCCGGTAGCCCCCCTTCCCCCCAATAAAAAAGGTTCTGCACATCTCTGAACTAGCCAGGCATTTTTAGAGCCCCAGGCGGAGGAAGGAAATTGACTCCATCCTCTCTGTCTAGCCTTTAGGGCTGAGGGTGTTGAGACCTGCAGGGGTGAGTCTGAGCTGTGAAGACAGAGGCAAAAAAGTAGATGGTACACCCCAGAGTAGAGACTGGAGAAAGAGAAAGAGAAGCATGGGGTCAAGGAAGAATCAGTAGCCAGAGGCTGGCACTGGGAAAGGGGAAGGACTTTACAAACGTTCTGCTCTGAAGACGACTTGATCCTTGCCATTAAACCCCAAGCTCAGAGGCTTCCCAAGGGTCCCTAGTGTTTGTATTTTCCCTACTCCCCCCACTTCCACTATATATTCCCAAATCAGAAATATCTGGAGGGACAAAAGATGAAAGGTATCTCTGCAGAGCCCCCCACTTTCCACGCATACTGAGGAACTTGACCAAAGTGGCCAGAAGATGACAACTCTGGAGACCCTGGTCACTTTGGTATGGCAACAACCATATTCAAGAACCCTAATCTGTATTCGGAGAATAAACAGAACCCAGCAGGCAAGGACTGGCATTAGTGCTCCTACCTACACACAATGACCTTGCCCAAGGTTTTCATAATATGTAAGAAGCCTGAACCCCCAGAAAAACAGCTCCCCCGGGGGAGGACACATGAGCTCCCTCATAAGGAATTGCAATTGTTTGACTGAACAAATGAGCAAAACGTGGATGTCAGTACCTTTCTTGAAATGAGGATCATTACCAAAGGTCAGGGAGTCAGTCTGCAAGCAGCTACCGAGAGGACAGAGTCCACGGGGTTCACCAATTGTATGGTACATAGCAAATCTAGGTCCAAATGAGAGCTTGAAAGATGGATGGCAGGATTCTTTTTGACTTCTGGAAACTAAGCCAGTTACCCCCAAACCTTAACAGGCAGGAGGTGGATGGTATGTCTGTCTGAAGGGGGTGGATGGTATGTCTGTCTGAAGGCGCCTGCATTTTGTACAGGGTTGTCCCGTAAAACACTGGCAGTTCCACTCTGCTTCCTGACCTTCTTGTTTGATGCCTCCTCAGAACATGTGAACTGAGTGTGTAAGTGTGCTCCCCCAGATCTTGTTATTGTTGCAGGACCGTGTAATTCTGTGTGGCCCAGGTTTGCCTGGGTGTGAATATCGGTGTCGGCATGCCATGCCTGTATTCCTATGTGTGCATCTTTCACAGCTGACAGCAGGCATTTAAGTTGGTTGTGTCTGTGTTTGAGGACTTAGTTTTCCATTGATGGCTCTGTCAACAATATGTGTCTTTGCCAGATACCATTTGGAGGGGGCTTGACCATCACAGAGAATTCTGGCCAGACAACCCTTCTATATCTTATGTTCTCATCTGTTTTGAGAGGGCAGTGGGGTTCATGGGTGGGGTCTTCGATTCCGACCTCCTGCCTGCCCTAAGGGAAGGAGAGTGTGTGTATAACCGGACTGGAATTCTGAATATCTCTTTGGCTCTCTCTCCCCATCCTTCTTCCTGTCTTTGCAGATCAATAATTCAAACCATTGCCGCTACCAGCTACAGAAATGGGCAGCAAAACCTTGCCAGCACCGGTGCCCATCCACCCGTCCCTGCAGCTCACCAATTACTCCTTTCTCCAGGCAGTGAATGGCCTGCCCACAGTCCCTTCGGACCACCTGCCCAACTTGTACGGCTTCAGTGCTCTGCACGCTGTACATCTGCACCAATGGACCCTGGGCTACCCAGCCATGCACTTGCCACGTTCCTCTTTTTCTAAAGTGCCAGGTGCGGTGTCCAGCCTGATGGATGCTCGCTTTCAGCTGCCCGCCTTTCCCTGGTTTCCTCACGTCATCCACCCAAAGCCAGAGATCACCGCGGGAGGCAGCGGTGTGGCGCTTAAGACCAAGCCGCGCTTTGATTTCGCTAACCTGGCCTTGGCTGCCACACAAGAAGATCCCTCCAAGCTTGGCCGAGGGGAGGGTCCTGGCTCCCCCGCTGGTGGGCTGGGCGCCCTCCTGGATGTGACCAAGCTATCCCCAGAAAAGAAGCCCACGAGGGGACGCCTGCCTTCCAAGACTAAAAAGGAATTCGTCTGCAAGTTCTGTGGCCGTCACTTCACTAAGTCCTATAACCTACTCATTCACGAGCGGACGCACACAGATGAGCGGCCATACACCTGTGACATCTGCCACAAAGCCTTCCGGAGGCAAGACCACCTACGGGACCACAGGTGCGGCACTATAGCGTCGCGGGTGGCCCCCAGAGGGGTCTGTTTTGGCTGCTCTGGCCTGGTGTGTCCCTCCCCTGCCCCCCTTTAAGGTTCCTAAGAGTCCCTGGTGGCTGTTAAGCATTCCCTTACCTCTGGGAATTCTCTACAAACCGTGAACAGCCACCCCTCCCCGTCCCTCCCGCCCCGCTCCAGGACAGGTTTTAGAACGTGGGGAAAGAAATATGGTGACGACTAGGACCTAAGATCAGGTCTTCACAAGGTTGGGTCTGTTTGCCTCCTTTCTCAGTTATCACAATGCCCGAGAGATTTGGGAAGGATCACTTGGAATAGGAACTCAGAACGTTTTAGTTTTACTTAATTTTACGCATTTCTAGTTTTCAAGAATCTCTTGGGCTAGTGCTGACTGCTCCGGCAGGGCAGATCTAGAAACTGTCTGACCCCCTAGTCTGTTGACTGACCTCCAGTGTTGACTCAGCCTTTAGAAGGAGGTCGTCCCCACTTATCAGCCTCAGGAAGGCAGGTGGTCTATCTGTCGAATCTGTTTATGAAACCAAAGCTCCCCTCCACCTTCTCACTCTTACCCACAGTCTAGGCCGGCCTGTTGCCGATCTCTCCTTTGCCCCCTTTGTCTGAACCCACAAACACCTTAACGTCAGTGGGCGGGGACCTCGTACACGCATTCATAAACAACATTGCATGATGTTGTCTGTCTCTACCCGTAGATATATTCACTCCAAAGAGAAGCCTTTCAAGTGTCAAGAGTGTGGAAAAGGATTCTGCCAGTCCCGGACTCTCGCTGTCCACAAGACTCTACACTCACAAGTGAAGGAGCTCAAAACCTCCAAGATCAAATGCTAAACAGAGCCTGCGGGGCACCAGGACCCTGGGAGGAGCTGCTGCCTTCTTTTCCAGAGGGACCCAAGCTGGAGGCGACTCTGCGGGGCAGCGGGAAGGGCTTTGGGAATCTTTCTTTCACACCAACAATGTCCCTTGGGTCCCTAGCGCTTGCGGCGTTCCTGAGCCATGCCCGGGGCCGTGACTCCTACAGCCTGGGCGGCTCCCCCAGGACGCGGCTAAACTCTTGGCCAAAAGGCGGTACTTAACTCACGTGGCGGAAGGGAAACTGCATTTTTTTAAAAAGAAGAAGAAGAAAGAAAGAAAGGAAAAAAGGGAACGAAAACTCCGCCTAGCCGCAGTGGCGCCTTTCCCAAAAGTATTACTTTTTCTATTGTTATTTTATACGTTTTCTTTATTTTTCCCCCTTTTGACCATATAAGCTTGTAAAGTCTTGACTGCGGAGAGGGGGAAAAGAAAAGATCTGCGCGCCCTGGCAATTTCTAGTCCCTCCTCCCTTTCCCATCCCCACGTGGGAAGCCTGCGAAAGTGTAATCCTTGTATCTGCTTCTGTCACCGGCCCCAGGGGCTCCTGGCTCCCTGCGACTCCTGGGCGCTCAGGCTGCGCCGCTGACCTCCCGCTCCGGGCGCGGAAACCGGGCTAAGGACCAGGCATCCCGGGCTGGCGGGACCGAGCCTCCGCTCCCCTGCTCCATCGCTGAGCGCGCGAGAGCAGCCAGCCAGGAGCCGGGCGTTGTATTGCGACTGGCACTTTATGCTGACCATCGGTAACGGACATTTATCACTGGAGTTTTTTTTTTAAACTATTAAATAAACGGTTATTTTACAGGCATGACAGAATGGATACTTTCCTCTCGGGCCGCGAGGGGGGGGGAGTTCTTTTATTTAGAGAGGAACAGATTTCTCTGTTCAGTTTCCACCTGTCAACTTTTCTCACCTCGTCCAGTTAGGATGGGATGGTGGAAGAAGCCCTGCTTCTGTGGTGTTGGTCGATCTCCGATCTCCGTATTTATGTAATCAGGGCCCGGGTCTTCTAACTCCTCAAATCCGAAAAGCTGTGGGTTGTTGCAAAGGAGGGTCTGCTGCCCTCCCATTAAGCCTTGAGAAATCCCAGCCTCTCCGAATGCAGGGGTCACGCAGGGGGGCGGGGGCAGGAGGGAACCGAGTCGTTGTCACCCCTCCCTCTAGCCCGCCCCTTATGCACACACACCAGACTTCCCCTCCCCCCATCTTTCCTACAGGCCCTTGGCTTTTGTTTTGGGGTGAGATCTTCCTTCACCGGGCCTCAAAGCCCATTTGTCCTCTGGCCCCGGCCCTCAGCACGCATCTGCAATAAGCTATCCCGTCTTCCTGAAGTCCCTCAGTCAATATCCTTCTCTGTTTCCTTTAGAAACCTCTTACTCCCAGTTCTCCCCTTGGAGCTTGTCCCCCTACACGAATCACAGCCCCAAATCCATGACGATTCTTAATTCCTCGCAATTTGGAAATCTTGTGAGGGATGGTGGGGGCGGACGCCCTGGAATCCTCACTCCTGGCTTCGAAAGGCAAAGTGAACCTACCCTTGGGCGTTTAGTTTTGCCACAATTAGAAATCTGGCGGCTGGGGCTCTTCAACTTGGGGGCGGAGCCTGACTCCCCCTTAGCTCCAGCACCCAGACTGCAGGACCGCGCAGACGGTGGCGCCCTTGGCCTTTCCCAAACCAAGTTTAGCTTTTCCCTGGCACTACGTAGGGGTGAGGACCACTGGGCTATGCTTGCCTTCATCAATGACCCAAACCCTGGCCTCAAGCAGGGTCCTGAGGACCAAGAAAGCTAGTTTGGATTGCAGTAGTTAAAACACTCTCTCCTTTCCTGGCCAGTCTTGCCCCAACCTCTTGTGGGAATTCTATCAAGCCCGGTAGAAGATGGAGACCTTTGCTTCCCAGGAGCCCAATTTAGAGTTGGAGCCTCAGCCTGGCCAGTCCTTGTGAGCACTGTCTGCCGAGCTGGAGGCCGCGCTGCCCCCTGCTGGATAGACCTGGATGGACGACCCAGGATTGGGGTACTTCCACGTGCATTTCCACACGAGAAAGGTCGCCACAGTACCTATCCGTTATTCAGCAGTGTATGTAAGGTGTGTCTCCCTCAAAAACTTCTTGAATGATCTCACGACCCATCTCCATCTGCCAGTGAGCAGTGTGCCAGGTCATGGGTGCTGGTCTGTGGGATTGCCCCTTGACTGGCAAATGCTCACTGTCTTCCATCAGGGTCTACAAGAACAAGGCCCCAAAGTGAACGAAGCCTCTCTCCAAGAGTCTTGGGGCCTCTGTCTGGGTTCATGGAAGGGCTATTGATTCGAAGTGTTGGAACTCAGATCAGGACATGAGATGGTCGACATCACAGCTTATGGTAAGACAATTTAGAGAGAGAGTGACAGTGGAGAGAGAGAGAGAGAGAGAGAGAGAGAGAGAGAGAGAGAGAGAGAGAGAGAGAAGAGAGCAAGAGCACACTATGAGCACTTTCTGAAACCTTAAGAGGCATCTTCACTTTTTTTCTGGAATTCCGTTCCCCCCAGCCCTGACTACCACAGCTGTCCCCTCACTCCTTTCAGGACACTCAGAACCTTTGCAGTTAGCCAGGCCCCCGGGACATCATTAATGCTGTGGAATGTTCCAGAAGGTTTGCTTGGGATGTTTTCCTTTTTGGCACATTCCACTTCTGGCATGGTGAATCCCAAGCCCCACCCTGGGTCCAGAGGCTGAGAGACTTTCAATATCAAACATGCATCCTCAGAAGAATGAACTCCCTGGGGCAGAAGTTTTAGCATGGTGTAAGGGAATGGGGCACCAGCCTAGACAAAAATGTCCAGACTACTGAGGGTACCACATGTTGCTCTCATGGTGTGAAACCAGAGCCCAGTTTTTAGTAACATTTGCTCCAAGGAATGGCAAGATTATGCAGTGCCAAGGATTGCAGGTGATCACTCAACAGGCTTCAATTCTGGAAGGATGTGACTGGGGACAGTTTCTCCTCTGGTACCCAGTATGCCTTTTGCACTCCTGCACACACACACACACACACACACACACACACACACACAAGAGATGAGGGATGACAGACAGACAGACAGACAAACAGACATGGGAAAGCTTTTTCTTGCCTGTTTCAACTCTTCCCTATACTTCTAGAAAACTTCCTCTCTTCTGGTTCCAATCCCCACCAAAGTAAGCTCTTCAATCTTTCCTTCTTCCTGCCTTGCCTCTCCTCTTCTCCTCTGCCCCATGCCTAACATGACCCGAGGTGAGTGCTGGGTTGATTTGGAGGGCAGAAACCTTGGGAGATCTTTGGTATAGCTTAGAGTTCCTAACTAGAAAGAGATCAGAAGCATCCTGGGAGACAGACCAGCTTTCAAGGATTCCTTAAGAGGAAGAAGTTTAGGTTTCTCCAGTTTCCAGAACTTTGGAGTTTGCAGCACTATAGAAAGCCTTTTTCTAGCCGCTGAGTTCTCTGTTCATAGGAGAGAGGAAAGGATTAACTAGAAGATATGGAGATTCTTGGAGTCACCCCAGTTTCAAGAATGCAAGACCCGCGACGTTAAAAAAAAATCCTCTAGAATTGGCCTGTCTCAAAGAGCGCTCCTTCCACCTTCCAAGGCTTTAGGTCGTTGTGACGTCATTGTCTCCTCTTTTAGGCACAGTGATATCACATCGGCCACTTGTCAGAACCCAAAGGCACCATAACATCTACGGCTGCAACGCATTAACCGTAGCTTTGTGGAACCACAGACCGGTTCTGCCTGGAGCAGCGATGCCCACTCATCCCATACACGCCCCGAAAATAGTGCCCTCGGGGGCACCGCACCACGAATAGTTCGGTTCCCACCAACGTGATCCGTAGACCAAAGCACTGGCAGGTGCCCTGTGTGAGGAGCAGTGGCGGTTGCAATTCTCATAGCGATTCCGTGGTGGTGGTTTAAGCAGTCTCAGACCACACGGGCTCCAGAGCCAACTACCGCTGTGCACCCGCCCAGTACACGCAGACCACGCCCAACTTGCCGGCCTTCCCCCCCCCCCCCACACCGCACAAGCTCTGTGTGCGCAGGCGCAAGAGGAACTCTCCAGCCTCTGCGAAGGCAGCTGAAACACTGTACCCAGCCTAGGGAGGTTGGGGTAGTTGTTGCTGCATTTGGTGTTCCATCTTCAGGGATGGGGCGGGACGCTGCATCGGTATCCTGCCATAATCCTCTGCGCTAGAGGTGCACGTTTACTTCGTCGTTAATGCAGCTTGCAGACTGTTGAGACCCTAGGAAGTCTTTAGTCCAACTTGTCGCTGACAGAAGCCCTGCAGATTCAAGCTTTAAGGAGGGTATGGTGGGGGCTTCGGAGCACTAGAAAGTCCATTGCCGACCAGGCCCTTCCGGATAGGGTGTCTAAGGCAGAGGTCTCCACCAGAGCCCTTAGGGGGACTCTTGAAAGTAAGGCAAGGACTGCCTGAGTTTTCTACCTACCCAACCTAGTTTTCTTTATAGCTCACCAGGCCCAGTTATCACATTTCATGTGGAAAAATTCACCAGGGATATGAAATATTAGTTGGGGGTCAAAACTCATGTCGGTGGCAGAGGAAGAATTAGAAGCTCCATTTTCTCTGAGGCTCTAGGCCAGGAAACTTACTTTTCTTAAAATACACAAGTTTGGGGCAAGTTCCTGTGTTTGTGAGCCTCAGTTTTCCACCAGCACTAGGGCCAATGCTCTCCCATTGAAGCAGGGATAATGCTCTCCCATTGTCTCATTCAGCTGATGTTGAGAGGAAAATCCTACATTTCTAATATCACGTTTATTGCTTTAACCAAAAACTGTGTCCTAATGCGATGTGGACTCACCAATCCCATCATTTATGAACCACATAGATGTAGTGCTTTGTCAGTTCCCTGCAGTTACTGCCTTTTCAGCTGCATTATTCCTAAAAGAGTCCACCCCATTTTAACTTTTTGGAGGAGATTCCAAAATCGTGTGTGAGGTGAGAGAAGACAGCTTGGATTGGTGGTCTGTGTGTGTGTGTGTGTGTATGTGTGTGTGTGCATGTGCACCTGTGTGTGTGTGAGCCGTGTGTGTTTGTGTATGCATGTGCACCTCTGTGTGTGTGCACGTGTGCATGTGCACCTGTGTGTGTGCCTGTGCACATGTAAGTGTGTGTGTGAGCTTGTGTGTGTGTGTGTGCACCTGTGCATACACATTCGGAGGTGTGAGAGGAGGGCTTGGATGTTTTTCTTTAACACCTCCTTAGTGTTTGAGACAGGGTCTCTCACTGGAACTTGAAGCTTGCTCTTTTTTGCTGGAACAGGCTAGTAGTTACTGAGAGCTCCCTAGTCTGGGGAAAAAGGAGTTCACAGGGCGTTCTAGCAAAACCATATATAACCCATTGATCATATCCATAGTCGTAGCTATTTGCTGTCAGCCTAGGACAAGGTTCCTAGCTAGTGCTAATTTCAGTCGCAGAGATGAGAGAGAATACAGGATGGACCCCGAACAGTGGCGTGAAGAGACGAAGAGTTGAGAGGTTTGTGTTTTTCTTTTTCAAATACTGAAATTAGCAGTTCAACTGTCAGTAGAGATTTTATATATATATATACACAATTAATGCATTTAAAATAATTTATCTGCATTGAACTGTCCTATGACCTAGAAAATGTTACCTTTTTTTTTCATGATAATGGTACAGTTAGATTACTTTCAGTCACTTGTAGGAGATGGTGCCATTGAGAGGAGGGATGGTTAACTGTTTGGCTCCTCTGGGATACTCTGAGTGAAGAATTGTCGTGGACTATACATTGCAGGTGATTTATGTATTGTGTAAACATGCAAGCTTATTTTGCTCTGCATTGTGACAGGACATTGTCATCTACAAAATTTATATTCTAGAACCATGCAATTGCATTATGAAAAAATATCACAGTCTATTGTTTTAAGAACGTTTAGGATATCTGCTGAGAGCCGATTTGAATGGCTGCCATTACAAGATGGCATTTGGCCCTGGCCTCGCTTGATAAATAACTCAATATTAAGGTTGCAGTTCTTCCACCAGAAAATGGTGAGTTGTTGTGATCTAGCTGCCCACACTCCCCTTGACCAGCAGGGGAACTTCCTTGTGGTCTGTAATTGACAAGGATGTTCCCCTGCTTTCTTTCCTGCCGGTGGGTCTCCAGAAAAGCAGTTAAAGTATCAAAGTATCAAAGGTTGCTAGGCAGACTCCAGCTCAGGGCCCCTAGCTTCTGCTCTCTCTATAACCAAGAGGCTCCAATAAAGCGTGATTTGGGAAGAATCCTAGTCTGGTGGCTGTTCTTTCCTGCTGGTCAGGGAGTTCGCCGCAGATATCCTGGGCTATTTGTGGCCCCCAGGCTATGGGATTGAACACCTTCGACTTGAAACTTGCAAGTATGTAGTGAAATGGGATGAGAAATTATGGAAACTTGGGGTGGGAAGGATGGTTAGACTTCTAAAGTGACCAAAGAGACAAAAGACTTCCATAGAATATGGTTCTTACATAATTAAATTTACTTGTAAGCTTAGTTCTCATCTTGTTTGCTTAAGTAGACTCTGTGCAAGCAGACATTGATAACTTTAGTACCTCCAAGGTCACACCAGCTTCTGCAGGCATCCAGCAGAACAAGACATGAACTTTAGTGCCTGGACTATAAAGAACAGTCTCTATGGCCAGGCTGCAGAGGTCAGTTAGCAATGATATATCTGATCAAGGACACTCTAAGATATTGGGAGAAACTAGAAGAGTTAGTATTACCTGTTAGGTAAGTCTATGTATTCATATCTCTCTCTCTCTCTGTCTCTGTCTCTGTCTCTGTCTCTGTCTCTCTCTCTCTCTCTCTCTCTCACACACACACACCGGATAAACAACTGTAATAATAAAATCTTAGGAGCTGGAGAGATGGATCACGTGTTAAGAGTACATTCTGTTCTAACAGAGGACTGAGTTTGATCTCCAGCGCCCCCACCAGACAGCCGACAAGTGTCCGAAAGTACAGCTCCAGGGAATCCAAAGCTCATGGACTCTATAGGCACCTTCACTTACATTCATATTCCTCCTTCCACATAAATAATTCAAAATAAAAAAATTAAAGTGAAAACATACAAACATACCAATCTTGGGAATTAATTTGACATTGAGAAATTTCTTTTATCATATTGGCCTGATAGCATGTCTCTAGGGCATTTTCTTGATTGCCAGTTGATGTTGGAGGGTCCAGCCCAAGTGGGTGGTACTAGCCCAAGTCAGGCATTGCTGGGTGGTATAGGAAAAGCAGCTGAGTCTAAGCCTAGATGCAAACCACCACCCATCCACGGTTATCACTTCAGTTCCTGCTTCTAAGTTCCTGCCCTGGCTTCCCTTGATGATGGACTATAACCTGCAAGCTAACACAAACCCTTTGCTCCCCAACTCACTTTTGGTCTTGGTGGTTCTCATAGCAATAGAGAAACAAATTAGGACATAAATTGGTAACGAGAGGGGTATGTAAGAAGTGTTTGGAGCTTTGGGCTGGAAAAGCCAGTGCATGCTCAGAGCTTTAATGGGCCGTCCTGTGAGAGCTTGGAAGTTGAATCTACTGACAGAAATGCGGCAAACGGAAGAGTGACTTGTGGAGTTTCAGAGGGCGGTTGAGAGTCCCTCAAAGATGCTATCAGGGCTGTTTATATGAATGAAGAATCAGTGGTTTATGCTCAGTTGCAGCCGAAGAATCAGCTATGATTCACGGGAGCCCAGAATCACTGAAGTGAAACCTTTGCTTTGTCCAAGTGGGACCGATCAGCTGTGATTAAGAAGAGCCCCACATCACTGAGGTGAAGTCCTCTGGGAAGCGTTTCCTCAGGGTCAGCACACAGAAGCTGTGGTCCACTGGGAGGGAACGAGGCTGAGCAGGAAGCTGGCAGCGGAGCTTGGCAAATAACGTGTAAGTGTCTCCCACCTGGGACTGGTTCTGAAGGCATGAAAGGGTTACGGACAGCGGCTGAGGCTTGGCACTATGTGGCAGATTCGGAGTCTCCCTGAAGGGGGCCCAAAAGAGGGGCAACGGCAAGGGTACAACCTCAGTTGCTGCAGAAACCCTGGGATTGAAGGCATCATGGGGAGACCTTGGCCCCATGTGGTAGTGTTAGTGTCCCCAGGGAGAGGCTGCAAAGCTACCAGTCGCAGTGGAGATCCTAGAATATTGAGATGTTTCTTCTTTTCTGTCGTACTACAACCCAGTCAATGGATCCCTGAACCAAAACAAAGCATATGGGCTGTCATGACCTTGGCATCAGAATGGTAGCCAAATAAAATTCCTTTCTTTAGCTTTCAACATTTTGTTATGACAATGTAAAACAGACCAACACATTGTGCCATTAAAGACATTATCCTGCCATATTGTTACACTAAATAAAATTAATACATTTTTGGTCATTTAGCATGCCCACCTTCAGATTTCCCAGAATTTGTGTTTTTTCACAAGACTGTGACTAATTGCCTGACACAGACTAGTTATGAAGTAACGATGGATTTATCTTAGCTCATAGTTCTATGGGATGACAGTGCCTGGAATCTATGTTATGGTAATATAATCCTTTTTATTTATGCCCCCAAATAAACAAAGGACCTTTCACTAGCCCTCATGTTTTAAAGATCACCAGCTCCTCTCAGTACCACTGTCATGGGGACCAAGTATTTACACAGATTCAACCAATGGACACGATCACATTCCATACCACATTACATCTTGGCTTATCACACATATCAGAACCAGAAAATTGATATTATCACAGTGTGTGTGTATGGATTTATATACTTTATTGTGTAAAGAAATTTCTGGAATTGCAACCATATTCAAAACTTCAAATTATTTCATCACCATTAAGAGATGTCAACATTTTATCAAACTAATTATAAATGTTTTTGTGTCTTATTAAGTCCCTTTATTCTCCTGCTTCTGGTGTGGTTTTAACCATTTCCTATGCATGTTTGAGATCCACACAAAATGATGCCGTTTGGCTTTAACAAGTAAGTATAATTTAGACTCTCACAGGCCAGTGACTCTTCCCTGTAGTTGACCCTGCTTCTGCTTTCCCCCTTGCTCACTGGTCCCTGGTGTCCCAAAATGTCCTTATTTTATTTCCTTTCCATTTGAGATCCTTTAAAGTTAATTTATTGGTATAAGCCCTGCCGGAATAAAATTTAGTTTTTCTTAATCTGTCTGCCATCCCTGCAGGAAAATGTCACCAGGTCCAAAATTCTGGGTCGATGGTTATTTTATTTCGGCACGTGGAAAACAATACTGGGTCCTTTAATTCACATGGTTTCTAATGGTGAGCCCACTGTCATCAGAACTATTCTTCCTTACTATATATAAAGTGGACTTTCTTGGGCTGGGGAGATGGCTCAGTGAGTTAAAGCATTTGGCATTCATGCTCAAGGACATGAATTCTGATGCCCAGAACCCAACCCTCCATATGTTGACAAAGTACTCTGGAGTCTTATGACACTATACAACTTTCACCTGTTCACAGCTATTGGTACTTAAGGTCTTGGGGATAAAAGCAAAAAATTAATACACCCCCCAAATCTATTTTCAATAATCCCATCCCTCCATTTCTCAAATTCCCATCTATCCCACCTCCCATTTTTTTTCCCCTTATCCACCCCTCCTCCGTTTCCCTTCAGAAATGAGCAGGCCTTCAGAAATTAGCACATGACATAATAAGACTGGACAAAATTATGCACAAAATCTCATATCAAGGCTGGGCAAGGCAAGCCAGTAGGAAGAAAAGGGTCCCAAGAGCAGACAAAAGAGTCAGAGACACCCCTGCTTCCACTGTTATGGGTTCACACAAAAATATTGAACCAACAACCATAGCATATATGCCGAGGGCCTAGCACAGCCTGCTGCAGGCTTTGTGGTTACCACCGCTTCTGTCTATGAGTCCCTACGTGCCCTGCTTAGTTGAAGTCTGTTGCTTGTGTTCTCCTGGTGTCCCCACCCCCTGTGTCTCCTACATTTCTTCCTTAGTATTTTTAGGTTAGCTGCACCCTCTTCAGGTTTAAGTCATTAAAAGTGTGTCTTCTAGTGTTTTGTTATGGTCAGGGGAATGGCTTTCTTTTATGTGCTGGTTCCTGGTCTGTTACACAGATATAATTTTAAACATAAATTTGTGTGTAGAATTTTAAGCCTCATTACACTTTTGGCAGTGGGAATTTTAGGAATCGCTTCAAAGTTGTCGAGAGTATGTTTCCTTTAGCATCAAAATATTTCCTAAAGGAATAAATTCCTTCCTAGAATTATTCCATATGTATTTCTCAGTGTTGCTTTGCTTAGAAAGATGAAGTTACTGAAACAGAGCTTTTCTGCAGTCAATATTATTTCCTGGGTAAAGTCTGCTGATGGAGAAAGTGCCTGGCTCCTCCATACACAGGTTACTCTAACAGTTTTTCCTGCAGCCAGTCCTGCCAGATTAAAGTACACAGCATGAGAGAAACTGGAAAGTGGCAATCCCTTACTTAGGACAAACTTCACACAGAACATTATGTGTGTGTGTGGGTGGGGGGGGCATTTAGTCAAATCCTGTAGGGTCTCAGTTTTTACCTGTAAATGAGAATTAAAAATACCAGTCTGCTCTTTCCAACATTTTTCTTTTTTTTACAAATCAAAGTTCAGTGTGCACTATGGATGTAGGCGATATTGCTGACTCTATCTACTTTCTGCTTAGTTCAACACATCCTTGAACATTGCTAGCTTTGGAGCTGACATTCATCTAGAAAACTGGAATATGTATAAAATTATTTCAGAACTAATTTCTAGGATCGGCTAAGTTCACTTTTTAATCAGTAATAAACAAAACTATTATTTCTTCCTAGGCACTCTGATTTTGAGTCCGGTGAGGTGGTTTATGCCTATAATTCCAACACTTAGGAAGCAGAGGTAGAAAATTAAAGTGTGTTCTACATAGCAAGTTCAAGTCCAACCAGCACTACACATATCCTTGGAAATGAAGCAATGCAGAAAATTCCAAATCAAACACAACAAACAAACCAACAAACACAAATCAACATCACCCACACCCCCAACTCTGACTCCTTAGTCCTCTTAGGTATAGATACAGTACTGTGGATATATATGGATTCCAGCAGAGAGGAGCCCTGACATGAACCGTGTGCCAGACAGACACGGATTAAAATAGCTCCAATTAGTAAATCAATTTCACATTTGGGAAGCACGCTGGAGCATGTGCCTCTTCTCACTGGTCTCAGGCGTACACGAAAACAAAAGCAACTGCTCTCAAAGCAAGGACAATGACAAAGCCCCCAGAATTTTGAAATAATTAGCATAAAGGTTCGAGTTGTAAATATTTGTTTCTAGAGAAACAGATGAAGTCCAACTCATTTCAGATTTCAAGGGCTCCTGGTAGTTAGGCAGGGCTGACCATACTGCTGTGTTGAAATGGAAATGCTTGCAGGCGCCCCAGCCACACTCTCAGGGTGGGGAGGGACTCTCCCTTCAACTCTAGACTGGATCTTAGATGCGGTAGGGGACTCTCGCAGAATCTATGCATAGTTTCACCCCTATTTATTTGAAACTAGAGATGAGCCAATGCCAAGTATTACATGGCTTCAGCTGTGGATGTTGGAGGCTTCTCATGGGTTACTAGATGAACTTGGGACTGAACACTAACAAATGATGTCTAGAGTTTATGTGTGTAACATTGATGTCATTCCTGGTGTTAGGCACAGAGAAGTTATCTCCAGATTGTCCTGTATCAACCAAGAAACCAGGGGCAAGCCTGCGCTCATTTCGGCTGGCAGATCTCACTGTCTTCTACAGTCGGTACTTGTTTTTACCCTGTCTGGCTGACACTTGGCTCTCTGCAATGTGGGAAACCATCCTAGCAAGCACACAGCCAGAAACATGGGTCCACAGCTGACCCTGCATCTCAGATGGGCTTTGACGCATGTGCGACTCTGGCCTAGGAAGGTGTCTCTGGTACAGAACAGAAACATCTCGCCTTAAAGTCTCTTGTTGAAAAAAGGATATCACAGACACTGTGCAATTCTTCTCTTTCTCTTTGAAAATCAGCTGACCAACAAACTGAGCAACCAGCGCCTGCCTGTCCTCTTGGAGGTTAGCGCTCCTTGCTTTCTACTGAGTCTCTTCTCTCTTGGTGAGAGATGTTGTTGAGAATGAGAAATTCTGGGGAGAGGATATCTTATATAGCTCTAGCCGCATCCAAAATATGCTGTGAGATTGTCAACCACAGACTGAATTTTCCTTTTATTTCAATGAGGATATGGAGAGATATATGCTTTCCCCCAAGGCGATAAACTTAGCTGCTTTGGGTAAAAGAGAAATTTGGGTTTTCTAACATGGTCTGTTAATAAGAAGACAGCATGTTTTTTTTTTTTTCATTTTTTACCATGTCTTTCAGAGGACACATTTCAAATAAACCTGCTGGAAACTTATAGGGCAAATTAGAGTAGTCCAGCTAATAAATGAAGATGGGGCTGTAGACATGGCTTTTATGAAGTGTCAAGCACTCTCTGAAGAACTGGGTGGAAGAGGTAAGGCAGGGGAAGGAGGACCTAAAGCAGTGGTTCTCAACCTGTGGGTCGCGACCTCAATGGTTTGTATATCATATGTACACATTTTATAGTTATGAAGTAGCAACATAATAATTTTATGGCTGGGATCACTACGACATGAGGAACTGTATTAAAGGGCCACTATATTAGGGAGGTTGAAAATCACTGCTCTGGAGACTCATTCTGAGTCAGGAACTTTTTAGTTCAGAGGAGCAGGGGCTCTGCTAGGAGGAAATAACCCCAAGCCATCAGTCCCACGGATTTCTTTCTTAACTTTCTTTCTTTCTTTCTTTCTTTCTTTCTTTCTTTCTTTCTTTCTTTCTTTCTTTCTTTCTTTCTTTCTTTCTTTTTTCATAGTGAGATTTGAAGAGTGGCCTGGTCAACACTTGGGGTGGGTGGACTTCTCTGTTACCTGATGCCAAGAGGTTGGTGTTGAGGACAAGCTTCTGCTGGTGCCCTCTGTGGTATGCGGCGTATCTCCAAAGCTGGAGTAGGGGGAAGGCTCTGTCCTCTTGGGTGTCCTTTCAGTAATCCCTCATCACAGCCACCTCTTGAGGCTTTCGCCCCGACACAGGGCTATGATGGGCAGCCTGTCAAGGAGATTGGGAGTGCATTAGTAGGATTAACAGAGAAGGCTAATATTGTAGTGTTTCCAGAGTTCAGCTGCAGTGGCAGGCTGTGCGCCTGCCAGACTGGGCAGGCAGAGGCATCGGGATTGATGTCACACCTGGGACTGGCCCCATCGTGGTCAGAGGCATAACAGCCCCATTGTGCTGAACTTGTGTGTATGTATTTTTCTTCCATAACAGAGTTTATTATATAATTTTAGTCTGAAGATGATAAGTGTTCTTTCCTATCTCATTGATTAAGTAGCTGGCATATATTGGTAGTCTTCAAAGCTAGATTCTTATCTTGATGGTTGTACAAATATGGCTAGTTTTGTTTCTTTTTGCTAATTTTGGAAAGGAATGGATAAGAAAGCATGTGAGTATAAATATCCAATCCTTTCATCTGATATAACATTGAGGCCATCTTGATGTATTCCCATGTAGCATGCATATTTAATAAAATTGTATTAATGCAATATATTTGTATTTAAAATATTATATTATAAACATTTTTATTTTATTTCATATATATAACTGTGTGTGTGTGTGTGTTTGAGACAGTGTTTTTCTGTGTAACAGCTTTGACTGTCCTGAAGCTCACTTTATAGACCAAGTTGGGATTGAACTCAGAGAACTACCTGCCTCTGTCTCCCACATGCTCAGATTGAAGGCATGCACCATCATGCCAGGCCCAGCTTTAATTTTTTCAATCACCAGAGGAATTTTTATGTGCCTGTGTTTACATTATTTTATTATCGATAAACAATAAACTGCCACAAAATTTGAGGGCACTTCTAGTGGTTTAACACCTGCTGTCTTTCTTTTGATGTTTTCTTCTTTGTCCTCACACCAGGAGAGGTGCCCTGAGTTATTGGGTCTTCGGCTTCCTCCTCTGTAATCTGCTGGAGAGGACTCTCTAAAGAGCACACATGATCAGGTTAGGTCCAGCGAACAGTCTTTGCCTCAGTGTAAGCTGCAGTTGTGGTAGATAAGCCCACATGATCAGGGAAGTAAAAGCTATCACAGAAATCATTCCCAGAACTCCATGTGGATAAAAAGAGGGGCAAGACATCATGGAGCTTATTTTTGCATAGCATAACGCTGTCATTTCCTGAACAATTTTAATATATTAAAATCTGAGTTTGTTTCAAGACTTTTATTAGTAGTATAAGAAATGTTCTTGGAAGGGTATGTAATTAGTATTAATTTAACAGATGAAAACAATGCTGTAGATTATTCTTTATTTTTAATAAATTTCAACATAGATTTTTATAATTGAGTGATGATTTGAATTTTGTATGAATGGTTCCTAGTTTTCTATTTTATATGTATATTTTTCTAGTTGATATACCATGTGCCTACAGTCCTAAGAACATGTGCTCTTTTTGCATTATTTTGTCTAAAATATTTGTGAAAACAACTTAAGACAAGCAGGATTTATTTTGGCTCATGGTTTCAGAGGATTCAGTAAATGCTCACTTGGACCCATCTTCTGGTCCTGTATTAAGGCAGCATGCCATGATGGCAAGAATTCCTGGAGGAAGTCTTTAGTTTGTGACAGTCAGGAAGCCCAGAGAAAGACAGGAAGGATCCAGGGAAAGACACATCTTTCAAAGATAGTTCCAGCAACCTATTTCCTCCAGCCATGCTCCATGTTACAGTTATAGATATACCCAGAAGTACTTTATCAATCTCCTAGGTATTTAACAGTCAAGGAATGACTTGATAATTGAAATTAATTGTCATAAAAATAATGTTCTGTTTTTCTACAAATATCTCATCTGCACACTTATTGATATACAAATGCTTTATATATACACATACAACTGTCCTTTTGTTGCTTCTAAAACCTTCAGGTTTTAGATTTATTTATGTTTCTCAGGGTTTTTAATACATGGATCCATTATTTGCATTTAAGCATCATGTACATAGAAGTTACCTTGGCATTGTGCTGGTTAATTATGATTGTCAAATTGACAGGATTTAGAATGATCATGGGAAGAAACCTCTGGGCATTTCTATGATTGATCGTCTAGTTTAGGTGAATGAAGTATAAAGATCTACCAAAAACATGAATGGTTCCTTTCCATGGTTTGTAGTCCTGAACTGAATAAAAAGGAAGAAGTGAGGTGAGCACAGACATCCATTGATTTTTGCTTCCAGAGTGTGGATGCATAGTGACCAGCTGTATCCTTCTCCTGCTCTCATATCCTCCCTGCGTGATGGAGTATAACACTGGACCTCAGAGCCAAAATAAACCCCGCCTCCCTCAGATTGGTTAGCGTGGGTCTTCCCACATGAAAGTATCTGATCAATAAAACGAGTCACAGAAGTGCCCACCATCTTGCTTTAAAGTTGATTTCAGTTATAGTCAAGCTGACAACCAGGATTAGCTGTCACAGTTCCCAAAAGGGTTCTTTAGAGTCAACACTTGTGTGATCTCAGGCAGCAACTGGATTCGTCTTCCTTGGCTTCATTCATTCCTTCACTTTGCAATTACTTCTGCAGTACTTATGTATCAGAGAATGTTCTAGGTCCTGGGGGTTATGACACTATAAGAGAAAACTTCTGGAACTTTGTGTCAAATTGTGTGCCAAAATACCTATCTAAAGCAGCTCTATAAGAGAAAACTTCTGGAACTTTGTGTCAAATTGTGTGCCAAAATACCTATTTAAAGCAGCTCAGGGAAGATGGAGTTTATTCTGGTTTAAAGTCTAAGGGGCTGGGTGGTGGTGGCGCATGCCTTTAATCTCAGACTCAGACGTAGGCAGATCTCTGTGAGTTTGAGGCCATCTTGGTCTACAGAGAAAGTTCCAGGACAGGCTCCATAACTTCTGTAAAACTCTGTCTCAAAAAAAAAAAAAAAGTCTGAAGGGAAGCCCATCATAAAAGGGAAGACACTGTACCAGGAGTATAGAGTAGTTGTTCTCTTACATCCATCCTCAGGAGGCAGAGAGTAATACATGCCAGTGGCTCATTTTCTGCATTTTGAGGAATCCAGTGTTCTAGTCCATGGCATGGTGCTGTTCACACTCTGGGAGGTTCTTTGTATCTGAACTAACCTAACATAGATAAGGCAGGCATGCCAGGAGGCTAACCAGAGCTAGACAGTTCTTCCCAGGTGTGCTCACAGGCTTGTGTCCTAGGTAATAATCTATCCCGTGAAGTCAGCAATCAGTTGCCACCACAACTGTGTTTTAGGACTCCTCGGCTTTATTATGTATAAAATAGGGAATGTGAAAGTGTAGGCTTACTTGAGCTGTTTCAAGAGAAATGCTGGCCATGTGGTGTGCTCAGTACAGCTTAAGCACTACAGAACCTGCAGTAGGTGTTTTCTATATGAAACACCTATGAACACATATGAAAAATATGACAGGCTTACTATTGGCTCCCATGGCAATGCAATGATCCAGAATATCTAGGTGTCTTAGTTACTTTTCTATTACTGTGAAGGGGCACCATGAGCAAGGCGACTTATAAAAAAACATTTAATTGTGGGCCTGCTTACAGTTTGAGAGGGCGAGTCCAAGGACAATCATGGCAGGGGGCATGACAACAGTCAGGCAGGCATGATGCTGCAATAGTAGCAAAAAGCCTACATATTGTCTGCAATTTGGAGGCAGAGAGTGTGAGACAGGGCCTGGCCTGGGCTTTTGAGACCTCAAGGTCCACACCATAGTGCAATGGTTCTCAGCCCATGGCTTGTGACCCTTGGGGTCGAATGACTCTTTTACAGGTCACCTAATACCACCGGAAAATACAAATATTTAAATTATAATCCATAACAGTAGCAAACTTATAGTTATGAAGTAGCAGAAAACACATATATTTATATCACAGTCCATAAACAGTAGTGCAATTACAGTTATGAAGTATTAACAAAAATTATTTTATGGTTGGGGGTCACCAAAACCTGAACTGTATTAAAGGGTTTTAGCATTAAGAAGACTGCAAACTATTTCCCTAGTGACACACCTCTTCCAACAAAACCACGCCTTCTAATACTTCCCAAAATAGTTACAACCAGAGACCAAGCATTCAAATATGAGCCTATGAAGACTATTCTCATGCAAACCACTCCAGTGAGGAAGCAGGCACTGGAGGAGAGGGTTGCCATCATGAAAACACATCTTTCTCAGATTGAGTATTTCAAAACAAAGCAGTAATATGGTAGCCTCATGAGGATGTGGCAGGATATCCCACAGGGGAGGGCCTGAAAGACAGACAAGAACATCACCGTCTTGTCCAACACACACTCCTCTGTTCTGCCCAGAGCTTCAGGCCAAATGCCGAAATCCTCACTGCACAACTAAGACGCAAAAGAGGATGATCCAAAGCAAATGAAGACGTTTTGGTGTGTGGAGGGCATCACTATTTTAACTTTTGGATTGCCTAAATAGATCTTCATACTTAATGATGTCACAAATTCTTTTTTTTATTTTTATTTTTATTTATTTATTTATTTTATTGAGAATAAGAAAAAAAGTTTCCGCCTCCTCCCAGCCTCCCATTTCCCTCCCCCTCCCCCCACTCTTCTCCCCCTCCCCCCACTCCTCTCCCCCTCCCTCTCCAATCCAAAGAGCAGTCAGGGTTCCCTGCCC
>NW_026067922.1:4661188-4693020 GCF_014885135.2 Alexandromys fortis
TTTCAGTCACAGTCCAGCTGGCCTTGGTGAGCTCCCAATAGATCAGCCCCACTGTCTCAGTGGGTGGGTGCACCCCCCGTGGTCCTGACATCCTTGCTCGTGTTCTCCCTCCATCTGCTTCTCATTGGGACCTTGGGAGCTCAGTCCAGTACTCCAGTGTGCGTCTCTGTCTCTATCTCCATCCATCACCAGATGAAGGTTCTATGGTGATATGAAAGATATTCGTCAGTCCAGTGCTCCAGTGTGGGTCTCTGTCTCTATCTCCATCCATCACCAGATGAAGGTTCTATGGTGATATGAAAGATATTCGTCAGTAGTGCTATAGGATAGGGTCATTTCAGGTTCCCTATCCTCAGCTTCCCAAGGGACTAACTGGGGTGATGTCACAAATTCTTATATCTTAACTTTCAGTATTAGCACCAATGGAAAACATGCAATGAGTCAAGAGCCATCATGACTTAAGAAATGTCATGTTTAAAAGGCATCACATTTTAGAAGCTCGTTTTCTTGATGTGAAATGGATCAGACACTCGTGGACTTCACTTTGCCTTGGGGACACACTTGTGAGAGCTGGATATTTTTGGAACTATAATTTTGGCTAATTTTCTCAGAGTTATCCCTGTAACATCCTTAACTGGCATTTGCTGTTCTGACAGGAAACCCTTACTGTATCAATAGAGGAACATTTTGATTCTATACTGTAATGTGTGGTCAAATTGAGATCACTCCTTTCATCTTAGAGAAAAGTTATAACGTGTAGGACTAGAATGTGAGGACACCACAGGTTTCAAGAATTCATAGGTGAATCAGACATATTCGCTATTCTTAAGAAACCAAACACCAGATTGCAATGAAAGTATATTGTACATTCACTCACACATATACCTGCTCATGCATACTAACACACATATCTTACTTTCTATATAAACATATATTTGTATTTGTGTTTGGGGGGAACAGTGTGCTAAAAAAAAAAAGAGAATCCAACACCAGAGACCCAAAGTTGTGAATGTGTTAGTATGATGAGCCCTATGTCGGATTAGGGACTCATCATGATTTTACAAGAGATCTGTTGAAAATCAAAGGAATGATGCTTAAAGTTCATTTTGTTGTTCCAGTGGTGAGGCTATCTTCTTAAGTGCGGCTTCCTGTAGAGTGGGCTTTCCTGAAGATCAGAAAAGCAATACAGTTATCCACTAACTCTTACTTCTACCTCAGACCAAAATGGCTGTCCTGCCTCTATGAATCTTCAGACTGAGCCTGAAACCTGTCTCTTCCCATCTAATATTTCTCTCTAGTGCTAAAATTAAAGGCATGCACTACCACCACCCAGCATCTATGGCTAACTAGTGTGATTGCTGGAATTAAAAGTGTGGTGGTACCACTCTCTGGCTTGTGTGGCTGACTAGTGTGGCTATTTTGCACCCTGATCTTCAGGCAAGCTTTATTTATTATAATACAAATAAAATATCACTATATTCCCATCTCTGATTTATAGTCTACTTAAAGAGATTGTCATAGTCCTATGTTTTGGTTAAAGAGAGTACAAGCTTATATATGTCATGGAGGTATGACTAGGATCCAGTTAGAGTTCACTGTTCAGAGCTGTCGCACATGCGGAACAGGAGGGAGAGGGCTCAGGGTCCCAGTGTAGAGAAGGAATCCTTAGAAGGGAACACCGGGTCGGGAAGGATATTGTCCAAAGACCTGGCCACAACCTTGTCCAAGTGGGGAGATCAAAGCACTTCTGCTAGATTTAAGATGAGGCCCACATCCTTGAGAGCCAGGTGCTCCTGTGGCCAAGGACCCTGTTGCTTGTCTGGCTGCCTCTCAGATACATCGCTGAGAATAGACATGTGGGACTGATTAGGAAACTGAGATGCTTGGGAAAAATGTAGACATCAGAGACATGAAAACAAAAACACATTCAAGTGTTTATATGTGGAATGTGCCTATCACAGAGATTTATGTGCCCAAAAGACCTCATGTTGAGCTACCTGTACATCTTCCTGGGGAGAGGACTTGTCTTCAGAGGCCCCCACTCTCTCTCACACTTCTTAATGGTTTTCCTTGTACATACCTAATGGTTATCACGTTTCCCTCTATGGGATAGAGCATTAGAAGCTCCCTTAACTGGGGCCTGCACAACACTCCTGAAGGCAGGCTTGGGGAATATGTGTGTGTTGTGCACACACGTGTGTTTGCACAGATGTAAAACACAGGAATGAAGGATTTGTCATGAGCTTATTAGGCTTCACAAGACTCCCTGAAAGCAGGCTGTGTGTGTGTGTGTGTGTGTGTGTGTGTGTGTGTGTGTGTGTGTGTGTGTTTATTTGCACAGATGTAAAATACAGGGATGAAGGACTTGGCTTGAACTTACTAGTTATCACCATTTGGTAAGTTACATAATTTCTCAAGAGCCAGGTGAATTGACCTTTCCCAACACAAAAACAGATAAATTAGAGTAAAACTCAGCATTGTATTCAATTTGTCTCACATATTATTATCATTGCTATATTTTTGGCATGTGATAATGGAATATGGATGTAGGGGAAACTCAGAATATTTTTTTGCGTGGGGGGGCATGAACGCATGCATTGCTGTCCACAGTGCTGAACTATCATTGCACCTGGCTTGGCTTTGGGTTTTAACCCCTACAGCCGCCGTTCATGACTTTTAATCTTTCTTCCAGAGAATTCTAAGACAGGGATGGTGGATAAAGTGACCAGGATGGCAGAGAATCAACTAACAATAGAGTCTGGTCACACTGAGAAAAGACTATGGAGAAAGAAAGAACCTTTCAGTCCATTTTAGGTATTTGTGTTATCCAAACTCCAAACACATGACTGAATAAAAGGTAAAGTTTAAATGTACTACACGATAGAGGGATGGTGAAGTGTTCTAGTAGAACACAACCTTGGAGACTTAGAAGATCCCAGAGGAACAGGGATTATTTAAGATATGTATTAGTATTAGTTGTGTTATGGTGATGCTATGTGTAAGAAATATTTCTAGAACTTGGTATAAAAAAGCATTTAATCTTTTAATTTTTCATAGAACAGGTAAAACCTTATGCTACGATATATGAACAAGTCCATGCAGTACTGAAAACTTCAACATTTCTCAATATAGGATTTTAAAAACTTTTGGTTGTGTTGTATATGTATGATGGTGAGGGAGAAGGAGAGAGAACAGGAACGGATATACCATCGTAGACATAAAATGTAGAGGTCAAAGGACAGCCACAGCTCTCAGTCCTCAGCTTCCTCCTTGTCCGGAAAGGTCTCTTTAGTTGTTTGTAGATGCACAGGCCATTCGATCAGGCTCACAAATTTGCAAGAATTCCATTTCCATATTCTCCTCCTCTATCACCGCAGAATGTTGGGATTATACATGCGGGCACATGTGTCCAGCATTTACCTGAGTTTTGAGGATTCAAATTCAGGTCCTCAGGCTTTTATAGCAAGCACTTTACCCACCAATCCATCTCCTCAACTTCAAGTTTGTGTGTGTGTGTGTGTGTGTGCATGTATTTGTATGTTTGTGCAGTTGTATGTGTGCATGTGTATGTATGCATGTATGTATGCTTGTGTGTGTATATGTGTATGTGGTATATGTATGTTTAATTTACACACTTTGGATGAAAGGTGTCTTTATCACATCCTTCTTTTGTATTTTGGTGATAATTTCTAGAATATGTCTTTGGGTCCTCTTTAGTCATCATCCCCCTTTTATATTAGGATGTCTTCCAACTGGTCTGTTCATCTATAGATCTCTCAGCCTGTCTATCTCTTCATCTGTCCACCAATCCAACCGACCAATTAGACATTTAAAAGCATACACTGCATGTTATAGGTAATGGCACTCTGTTGGTATTTTTCACTAGGGCACGTTATTTGGTTCACCATCTATCACGATAAGCTCTGCTAGTCTGTGTGTTCTGTATCAATTCCCTGACTCAGCGTTTGCCCAGTCTTTAGTATAGGACAGATATGTTTGTTGATACAGGGGAAACAGAAGTAAATGTTACCATCAAGTATGTGGATAATCGAAATAGCCTTGTGATTTGTTTCCAGCTTTTTTCATTCATCTTGGGTGGGGCTTCTTAACATACTATCAAGAGCTGGTAGTAAGGGTTGTAATTTCATGTCAAATATCCATCCAATTTTATCATTTAACCATTGTGCTGGTTAACATTTGCCAGCTTGAAGCAAACTAGCTCCCCTGTAAAAAGGCACGTTATGTGATTTGCCTCCATTAGATTGACCTGTGGGACATTGTCTCTATTGATGATTCATGTGGGTGAACTTTAGCCTCGCCCTGGGTTGTGTAAGAAAGCTGGCTGAGCAGGAGCATGGCAGGAAGACAGGAAAGCAGCATTCTTCCTCGACGGTCCCTACTTTCGGTCCTGCCCTGACTTCTTGCAGAGTTGAACCAGAAGTATGTGATGAACAATCCCCCTCTTATCCTAAGCTGATTTTTGGCCATCGTGTTTATCACAGCAACAGGAAGCAAAGTAGAAAAACAAGTCATAAGTCTGAGAGCTGGGCGCTTGAATAGGCATCTGATAGATACTGTAGCTTAGAGAAAACTGCTGTCCTTTTGAAAACTGGGGAGACCCTGTCTTAACATTTTTTTCATGTGGACAGAATTTTAAAAACCTATCGAAGGACAAGAATGTGAAATGATTTTGCAGACAGGATGCCCCGATAAGATGAAAAGGCTGCTTTCCCCAAAGACTCCTATGTGGCACGACACTATGCTCTTCCGTTTATCCTCCCTTCTCTTTCAAGGTGGGAGACCAAGCATGGCATCTCTGGGGCCTTGTGTAGTTCTGAGAAGCTTGGTATCTTCACAATGACCGGGCTCTCCTGACTTTCCTCCTGAGTGCCAGTGACTTTCCTCCCTGTCGCCTGTGGGGTGGGGGGACTTACTTCATTCGGAAGGAAGCAAGGTGCAGTGTGAGGTCACCCTTTGGTTCCTGCTCAACCTTAATCTTTAATTCTCAGAAACATTTCAGAAATGTTTCCTAAACATTTACAAGAAACAAGAGGTATTTTGATAGGCTTATAAACTTTATTCGCTTTTCACAAATACTGAAGTTACTGCTTTATTATAGTAATAGGAATTACATGTTGTGCTATAAAGGCAAAGGGCAGAATAGTTCAGGGATAGCTGTGACTCTAATTAGGACTTCAGAACACCAAGGAGTGTAGGGACAGTAACACTGTACAACCCATGGCTGAATCCTTTAAAAACTCTTGAGCTACTCCAGTTCCATTTTATTTAATAGAAGCCCTTTATGGAAAACTTAGAGTACATTGGATTCATTAGCAACATTTGCAGGTTTCCATGAGAAGCAGATGGATCCACTGGGAAGGGCAAAGAGCAAGTGTGACTGGATACTGGGCTCCAGAATTAAGAGTCTTCTTGAAACCTGCGAGCTTGACAACATTCTACCCATAAGCTTTAACCTTAGTTAGAATTAAAGGCTTATGTCTTCTATTCCCAATATCCTCATCTTTCTTAGTTTCTAGCACACACTCATATTCTTATGCAGTTCCACACCCTATCTTACTGTGACTTTTTCTACTAGTGTTTGAATGCATATTATCGCTTGCATGTATTTTCCTTTGACGGTGATGGTGACAATGTTGATGACAACCATTCTAAACAGAGGCTCGTCTGTAAGGGTGTCATGTTTTTCCACACTCCTCTAGATAATTGCCTTGGATTTTAAAATTCCTCCTAGCACAATGCATCTAAGCTAAAGAGGTAGCTAAGATATACAAGAAGGCTTTCTATACTTACACTTTTGCAAATAATTTATGTGTAAGAATATTTTGCATGAATGTACATATGTGTACTCCATGTGTACCTGGCACAGAGGAAGCAGAGGTCATTGGAAAACAAAGTGCAGATGGATGTAAGCTGCCCTGGGAGTGCTGGGCATTGAACCCAGATCTTCTGCTAAAGGAGCAATTATTCTTAATTACCGAGCCATCTCTCCAGGTCCATGCAAAGTTTTTGAGATCAATTTTTAAAAATAATCTTACAAACCAACTACTATAGAATCATACGCACACACACACACACAGACACAGACATACACAGACACACACAGACACACACACACACACACACACATGGGCAAAAATGCCCTTAGAGGACACAAGAGGCTAATAATACTACTAATAAAAAGCCCAGTGGCAGGAATGAGTTATTTCTTTTGGAGTTATTGGGTAATTAGGTCCCATAGAGTTCCTAAACATGAAAAACTATTGTTCTTGGTTACCCTTCAGAACTTGACAGTAAGACCCTATTGCTGAACACACCACATACATGAGTTTAGAACATGGTGAGGTCAAACTAGTATGGACCTTGTCCATACTAGCTGGCTTTCATGGTACTGGTAAGGGTTACACAAGCTACTGGAGGTGGAAATACTTGTCAATAATTCTTTCCGGTGGCCTCTTCAAGCTATAATAATGACTGGCCTGGCAAGAGGTGCCCCGTTGTACAATAGTGGCACAAACAGCATGAGACTCACCATCCACTTTCTGATTAGATTTAAGTCCTGCTTCCCAAGATGAAAACACACCTGATACCATATCAAGCAAAGGATAAGCCTGATAATGACAGATCGCAGGCCCTAGGGGAGAGCCCACTACTATTATGCTAATATATGGATGTAGTATTAAACTACGAATGGCATCATTGTCCCCATAGATTAAGGCATCTCACAGCCCTCCTCTGAGAAGCTTTTATTTACAGTAGATGGTGAGTAAAACAGAGGCTCATGCCTGGAAAAATGCAGAGAATAAGAAAGTGTAGAAGGCTCAGTCCTAAAAGGAACATATGTACTTTCCCCTCTCTCCCAATGCTCAGGGATTATTGTGAAAAGGGGATGAAAAGGGTTCAAGAACCATCAATAGTAGATGACTAAAAAGAAACCTTGTCTTCTGAACACAACAGGGAAGCCATATGAAGCCAGGGAGTTTGTGACATAATAGACAAAGCTCGTGCAACCCAAGCTAAACCACATAGCTGCACAGACAGGGGATTTGGGCACACTATCCTATTCCTAGTGGTGGAGCCATTGGCAATGGTCAGTTTATGGGTGAGAAAGAAACAATTTCCTATAGGCATGTAGCCCTAATCAGTTGACTATACTTTAGCGTAAGATGACCACATAGCCAAGAATATTTTTTTATTCATTTATTAAAGATTTCTCAGCATATATTGGCCTTAAAGGAGGGGGGGCGATAATGTATCTGGGAAAAGTAGGGGAGTGAATATGATCAAAATATGTAAGAAATTCTCAAAGAACTAACAGTTAAAAACTAATTAAAAAACTGGGCAGTGGTGGCGACTCACACCTTCAATGCCAGTTTTTGGGAGGCAGAGGCAGGCAGATCTCCGTGAGTTTAAGGCCAGCCTCGGCTACAAGAGTGAGTTCCAGGTGTGGTGGTTACACAGAGAAACCCTGTCTCAAGAAACAATGTTGATTTAAAAAGTCAAGGATATAAATGAAATGGTGGACTGGGGCTTCCCAGTGTGATTCTTAAGGGATTTTCAGCAGTGAGACACTTCTAAAAATTATGAATTAAATATTTTTTAAACTACCAGCTTTCATTCTTTTTTTTGTATTTTCTTCCTCCATCTCTTCCTTAGTATTATTTATTTGATATTTAGAGCCAGGAAGTTGATGATGTTCATCTTTCTTAAGTGAGAGACAATCACTCTACCACGATCTGCAAGCCCCAGCCTTGCATACTCTTGACTTGAATAGCTCCTATGCCAAAACTTTCCCTGGAGGTGTGCATCTCTTTTGTTAGGTTTTAAGTGTGAAGTGCCATCACCCCCAAATGTTTACATCTCAGTCCCTGGCTGTTGAGTTTCCATAGGGAGGACCGATGGGCTCGTGAGGGCTCCTACCTATCAGTGTATTATTTCGCTGTTGCATTCATACATGATGGTGGGATTTGGAGACACTGAAAATTAGGTAAATTCCAGTTGGAAGAAGTGCGTCGGGGGTGCTTTCATGGGGGTTGTGTGTTTATGTGTGCATCAACAAATGTATACCTTTTCATCCGTTTCCTTTCTTTCCTATCCATTCCCCTACTTTTGTATCACTTTCGTGTCCTCCAGATATTGTGTAGGTAGCCACCAACACTCTTGTGTTTATGATTATGACTATGCCATGTACTGCACACATACCGCTCCTCCCCGTAATCTAGCTCTTGCAAACTTTCCCTTCCCTCCTCCATAATATTCTCTGGGCCTCCCAGGGGGCAATATTGATGCCCTGTTTAGGACCAAGCATGTAATCAATCTCTGTCTCTCTCTCTCTCTCACCTACCCACACACACATCATCATCATCATCATCATCTAGAATTTAGTGAGTTGAGTAGCTTTGCTCCAACCTTACCTGCCCTTCTGCCATGATGCTCTGCTTCCTCACAGGCTGGGGGGGGGAGGGAGTAAGCCTAATCATGGAATGAAATCTTTGAAACCATGAGACAAAACAAATCCCCTTACCATCAAATTGTTTGTGGTGGTTTGAATGAGGAATGTCCTCCATAGGCTCAGATATTTGAACCCTTGGACTCCTGGACCAAGGAGTGCTATTTAGATGGAAAATTTAGGAGGAAGTAAATCACTAGGGGTAGTCTTTGAGAGTTTGCAGCCTTGCCCAACTTCCATTTTGCTCTCTGTCCATATTTAACATTGAAGATGGTGTTGAATATCTCAGCTTCCTGCTCTGACCACCAGCACTTTCTTCCCTCATTAGGCTGGCCTGTAGGCGTGTTTGTATGGTAATAGCTTTATTATGTCATTTGTGTGAAAGGAAGGATGAAAGGAAGGATCTGCCTAAAAGTAGGTTCCATCATTCCCTGGGTTTGGGTCCTGGACACAACACACGTACATGTACATGTTCATTCTCTCTCTCTGTCTCTCCTTCTCTCTGTGTCTGTTTGTGTTAGTAGTAGGTAAGCTGAGTTATAAGCACACATGTATTCATTCTGCTTCTACTTTTGACTGTGGGTTTAGGTTCCTGACTCCTTCACTTCACTTTCCCACAGTGAATGACTAAAACTTGAAACTGTGAGCTAAGTAAATCTTTCTTCCTTTAGTAAGGTGCTTTTGTTTGAGCATGTATTAAAGCACCAGGAAATAAAACAAAGACAAAATGTAATGGATAATAGCTAGTTGGGGAAAAAAATCCTCTGTTGGGAACATTTACCTAACAAAATGATATATTGTTAGACCACAACTTTCTTATGCATAAATTATTCATCCCCATTTCTGAATGCTTCCTTGGAGCTTGGCTTCCGAAGAAGCCTCGCCACTTTGTTGCAGACCGGCAACTGCTCCTCGCTCCTCCAGGGCTGCTTCTCTGCTCTTTGGAGAGTCCTGTTTCTCTTTCATTTAGTTTTGGGTTAAAGAAAGTTCTTCAGAAAGACAGGAGGGCAGGAGCTTCCGAGTTGTTGATTGGATGGTGAAAGAGAAATAATGACAGCCTCTACCCCAGGAGACTTTAATACAGGAAAAGAGTGGGTTCTGTTTGGGGCTTGGTGGGTAAAGCAGAGAGGGTCGAACCTTTGCACCGTGAGTTCTGTTGCTGCTGGGAATCTCCCTCCACTCCCCAAGGCTTTCCGTGCTGGATTTTATAGGATTACAGTTGAGTTCATAGCTCAAGCTCAGCCAGAAACAATCCTGTCTGTATCCCCTTGAGCCACAATGTTGTCTTACCGTGAAGAGTGGGAGCTGCAACCCTCAGGGCTGTTAGCTGCTCTAACTTTTGAGTGGATAGCCTGTGAAACGTTCGGGAAGACCTGAAACCCTCCTCCCAGGGCGGATATCACCTTCTTCCTTTGGATTTTATATAGAACCTGATCCTCTTTGCCCAAATGCAGCCAAATAAACAGGCGTCTCAGAGGAACCCGATGGCTCAGCTGTGGAAGTCCCACAGCGAGGTCTGGTTTTGATGTATTGCTGAAGGATACGATCATGGCTAGAGAGCTGGATGGCTTTTGCCAGTTTGAGAGAGAGGTCATGTTTTTAATTTAACTTAATTTCCTACACCAAAGAAAATGTTCAATAGGATATTCGACTTTTGCACCTTTAATGAGACCAGATGCTCTGGGGCCTGCAGCCACGAAGAGAAAACAGATTTTCTCGTTTACACTTCTGCTACGTGCATTTTCTAAACCGGGCATGCGCAGCTCCGAAAGGATGCCGGTCTCATTTTGCGATGCCCTTTCTCCTTTCCTGTCTACTCTAGCTTCCTTCCTCTTTCCTTCATTGCTTGCCTCCTTCCTCCCACCGCCCTTTCCTCCCAGGTCTGCTCTTTCCTTAGTGTTGCCATCTTTTTATTCTTTGAAAGCTTCATTGTGTATACAATGCGTCTTAATCATATCCATTCCCCTTAGTGTTATCTTTGATTGTGTTTTTATAAGCAAATCAGTGTGCTTAGAGATTTACAGCCATATATTTAATTTTCCCCTTATAGATGATATGATATTTGGTGAGATGGAAAAGTCTAGGACATATCATTCTGTAAATTGATATGCCAAAGAACATAATGATTAAAACTCTGATATTGAAAGTGGATTATCTGAGTTTAAGTCCAGGTTTTGGATAGTTAAATGGAGTGATCTGGAAAAAGTTAAACATTTTGATGAGTGATCTGTGTTGGTTGTTTTGAAGTTGCAGGTTGAGTTCTAGTTCTGCTGATGGTCATATGCAAACGAAGGGGAATAGTAGGTTATAGTTTATGAAATAGTAAATACCTGGTTTCTGTTCCTGTACAAACATTTGCACACTCCAATTCTGATACTTAATTCTTCATCATAAAATGAGGCCTGGTGGGGAGACTATGAAAGCAGAATCCTTAAAAGAGGTTTTGTGGTCTTTATAAAACACAACCGTTCTGTAGGGCGTTATGATAACCTTCTGGCCTGCATCTCTAAAGACAGCCCTCACTGGATGCAACTGTGTTGCATTCTAACTTTGGACTTCCCATCCTTGGAACCATGAGGAATTTCTTATTGTTGGTAAGCCATTTTGTGAGTGCAACCTGAACATTCAGTTACAGCAACTCTGCTTGCGTTTCAGACATACAGACTCAACTTTACGCTCGGCTGCTTTTAAAGTTTACTGTAACCCAACTATTCCTGGTTGGTAGAATAGAGAGCGCTTCCATTATTGAATTTCTCCCCCAATATTTTACTTCAAAATTTCCACGAAGTAGTGAGTGTAAAGTATCATACATTGTCTTAACTAGGGCTTTTCATTTCTGTTGACATTGGGCAACTTTAAATAGGCATATAGTTTTTGAGTTTCTCTTAGGTAAAATTCTTGCTAGTTAATTTGCCTAATTCTCCTCTTACAATCCCCTACTTATCCCAGTTATTAATTGAGAAAATGGTCTTTACAGCTTCATGCTCTGTGATTCAAAAACTGATATTTTGATGGAAATAGCTCTGTGTGGTTTTTCACACAAACTCCATGTGGTTTTTCTTTTTTCAACAGTCTGCTTCTGTGCTTTAGGGATTGATGTTCCCTCAAGACACTGTCCTTTAGGCTAACATGCGAGGATAGCGTAGGAAAGACCCTTCCCAGCAGAGCTCAGGAGAATTTTCTGACTTTATTTGATTATTTTAAAATTTAATTGCCAGTTAAAATGAATACACTTCAGTTAAAATTATATATGCCACAAAGGAATGAAGCTTAACAGGTACGCCTTTCCTGTTTCTTCACATCAAATATATGATCATAATTGATTTTCCAAAGTTAATAAGATATAATCCATTGCTACATTCTATCTCATGAGTTTCTTCAGATCGATGATAAAAATAAAACAAAAACCATAAACAAATAAAAAAACCTTGAAATTAAATGAAGCCAGCAGGCAAATGACCAATTAATTACTACTTCCACCACCAACAAAACCCAAACTCATTCTTTCACAATTAATGTCTTACTTTACTGTTTGCGTCAGGCACTATCATAAAACTTACTAAAATTTTGTGTACAATTGTCTTGTCTCTTTTAAAATATTTTTTTCTCTTTTTTTCCTCCCTCCCTTCCTGCCTCCATCCTTTCCTTCCTTCTCTCTTAACAGAGCAATGATTTCTTGATTATAGGGAATAATAGAACATCAAAAGTCTTGGGGTATGTCAATTGATTAAATAATGCTCTGACATCTTCCAGAGGTCAATCAAGATTCAGACATCTCTTCACAGCACTTTGACCTTGGAGGGTTTCATCCTGCCTTAGAGAAACCTATAAGACACACAAAGTATCTTTCTTCAGCTACCTTCAGACTTCAGAACAAAATTAGGGGTCAGATCAGAAAGTTATACCAAATCCTCAGAAGAAGGGATTATTTTTTTTTACAGGGTTGACTAGGATAGAGGTAGAGTAAGCAAGGTTTATGAGTCTGTTGGTTGAATATGGTGAGCCAAATGTTTGAGAAATACAGGTTTGTATCATTACATTCCCTATTTATTTTAGTATTGGAAATTGAACCAGGGTGCTTGTGCATGCCAGGCAAATTCCCTATCACTTAGCTACCCCCATAGCCTTCTTTAGTTTCATGGTATAAATTTTCTTGGTGTTCTATTGAACACATTCAAGGCTTCAAAGAGATGTTGGTGCCCAACTGCCTTCTTTAGCCAACGAAGCTGGCTTACCTCTTGATTAATTACTTGTCTGTTTGTGTAAAAGTACCTGATGAATGCAGTTGGAAGAAGGGAGGGTTTATCCTGACCTATAGTTGCAGGAGATGCAGTCCACCACATGGAAGGTATGGCGACAGGAACAGGATTGGCTGCTCACAGTGCCCCCACAGTGGGGAAACACTCATCTTTATTCAGCTCAAGATCAGAGCCCTTGAATGCTTCCACCCATATTTAGGGTAAGGATTCCCACTTCAGTTAACCAAGTATATAGTTTATCCCTCACAAATATGACCAGAGATTTTTTTCTTACTGTGATACTAAATGGCATCAGATCAACAAAGTTAACCAACATACATTTATGCTACACATTTTTGCCTCCAGTTAAAATGCCATCTAAGCACCAAGCTTTAACATTTAAAAGAGAAATAAGTAGACGTAAAATTAAAACATAGGTAGGTGATTCTATCTATCTATCTATCTATCTATCTATCTATCTATCTATCTATCTACCATCTGTCAGTCATTATCTATTTGTCATCTATCAATCATCTAGTTATCTATCTATACACAAAACCTTGATTGGTTAGTGCTCCCCACTGTGGAGTCTTATTTAAGGATAAGAGTTTATCCTTAAATTGATTGGAGGTATTTGCATGATATCCAAAATGAACAAGATATAAGCATTAAAAAATTTACATATGTGAATCCTCTATGATTTAACTCTTGCCAAATCTTGTATCAACTTCCCATTCATTCTCTACTTCACCGTCTACCAGCTCTTCCACCCTAATCCCACCATTCCCAATCCACTCATGTTCTCAAGCGCTTATGACTCTCCGTGACATGGTACTGTGCAGTCTATTCCCAATCCTTAGCTCTCCTGATATTCCTGAAGGAAAAGAAAGGCACATGGTTTGGGATAACTTATTGACTAGGATTTTTGCTTCTTTTTGTCTAGAGAATACCTAGCAGCTAGGTGAATGCTTCTGGGCTTAAAATAAGCAACATCTGGAGAGCTTTAGCACCCATAGATGCCAGGACCCTGTTCTTAGCAAATATGGAGGAAGGTTGGAGAAATTTTCCTTATAACAATATACTAATGTGGTTAGTTTGTGGCTTTTAATTTGCTTACCATTCTTATCAATGGAACTTCAAAAATCAGTGGAATTTATTTACATGCCTGTTAGAACATGCAGTTGTCTTGTGGTTCCTAGTTAAGTAATATATTGCTAAGAAAATTTCAAATCACTTGTTATTTCTCAATAAGTTATTGACTCTCTCTGGGCCAACTGCTGGCCTTATTCTTACTCATGGGTAGTCAGTTCCCATGGTGGGCAGGAGGCATATGTTGACTGAAAAGAACGAGAAGGAAGACCATGATCCGTGGGTGAAAGCTCACAGCATGGAGGCTTCACCCTTCGCACCCTTATGCCACATTTTATCCAAACTCAGGAAAGTGCTCCCTCTCACTTCCTGTTGCAATCCACTGGCAGCCTGGGGACCACCCTGTCTTAGGCTGAGAAGTGAGAAATTCTGAAGGCAATCGAACACTGTAAATTTCCGCAGCAGTTCCACAGAAAGCTGTTGGGCACAGATGTTTCTGTAATTGTGATATGCTGGGAACATTCTCTAGGCTCCCAGCGCAGAGGGCCTGCGTCTCATTCTCCACCTGGGTGCCTCAGTGGGCGAATCGCTGCTACAGCAAGGCTGTAATGGGAACCACGTGGCAACATGTGGCTGCCTTAAAAGAACTGAGCAAGATTCACGTCGCAGATCTGGTCCCCACTTCTGTCTTTCTCCAGCTAGTTCCCATCGGAGTTGGCTTTGGTGATAGCAGACCCCTCAGCTCATTCCAAAGGTGGGGGTGGGAGAGGCTGGGGTTTGTTCATGGCTCTTTGTTGAGATGGGAGTAGACTCTCGTGTTTTATTCTGGGTGGAGCTATAGAGGCCTTCCAGCTGTTCATGGATGAGTTTTAAGAGAAGCAACAGGAAAAGGCTTTGGGGCTATGAAAGGCTATGACTATTCCAATTGACCTCCACGCAAGGTAGGTCATGGCATTGATTTAAAAATTGGCAGAAGGATTTTGAAACTGTGACATAGTCCCTGTAAATGGATAATTTTCTTTTGCGGTATAATATTGCTGCTTTAGCTGGAGATAGGCTCGTTTGCTTCAAGGCTCTTCCTGTCCATGGTAACACGAGGGGAGCACAGGGGAAACATCTGCCACTTTTGAAAAGCTGATGAAAAGCGCAGTGAACCTGGAACACTTTTCACAACTGTTTCCTGCTAAAGGGCTTTAACCTGGGCAGCCAGTATTAGCCCAGGACACAAGAGGACGAAGGATGACGGATGCGGAAGCACAGAAGTGGGTATAGGACACCATGTGGCATTAGACACGGACAACATTCTGGCGTTAGTTTGAAGCTCAGAAGACTCTGAGTGCCTCCTGCTTACAACTGTCAGTGGTGCCACGGAGCAAACGCTCTTCCGCTTTGTTTCGTGAGGAATTTGCTTAACGTAAATTCTAGAAAGACTTGTATTTGTGAGCCTTCATTATAGCCTTTATGTCCCACTTCTCTGTGTGTATCACTATCTCCATTGTGAGAAATGCAGGTTTAGGGAACCTAGTAGTTATTTACAAGTTTATCAAGGGTCCAGGTGAAGTACTCATTTTCAGTTGTAACTTCCTTGTAGAATACATTGCACACTAAAATAGATCTTCCTTCTGAGTTCACATAATAATAACAATGTGTATTATTATTATTGCGACTATTATAGTCTGTATTAGTATTTTCACATTGCATTCACAGTCTAGAAGCAGAAACAATAAAACCAAAAAACAAAGTTAAAATCTATGATTAACTAACTCAACCTTCAAACAAACAGGCAAAAAGAACAACAAAAGAATAGTTTTCGGCCTAGAGATTAATCTACATAATAATACCCTGTAGTCACTAAGATAGTTCTTTTGAAAAATTTCCATTAAAAATCTAAAAGAAGTGCTTTCCATAACCCAATGTCTTAGTTATTTTTGTATTTCTGTGAAAAGATACCATGGCCAAGACAACTTATAAAGGAAGACATTTAATTGGGGCTTGCCTATTGTTTCAAAGGGTTAGCCCATGATCATCATTGTAGAAAGCATAGGTATGACCCTGAAGAAGGAACTGAGAATTTACATCTAATCTACAAGCAGGAGGCAGAGAGAGAAATTGGGTCTGGCCTCAGCTATTGAAACCTCAAAGCTCATCCCAGGTGACATGCCCCCTCCAATAAGATCACACCTCCTAATCCTTCCCAATAGAGTTCTACCAACTAGGGATCAAGGATTCAATTATTTGAGCCCATGGAGGTCATTTTCATTAAATCCACCATACTTATGAAATAATGGATAAGATTAAGAACAAAGAAAAACTTCTGTGGGCAAAATGGACAAATCCAGATATACTGTTATAAATAATGAGCAAGTCCAATAAATTTGCTGGATCGCAGATTAACTTAAATATATTCAATGCTATTTGTGGAAGGAGTGACCAATGGTCAGGTAAAAAAAAGTTATAAAATGTGGATGAAAAGCTTTCAAATTTCTAAAAATATACCACATCTCTGAGTTAACTTAAACAATTATATTAAAGATTTATACAAAATCTTTAAATTGTGTTAAAGCGTGAAGATGTTGGTAGCAGCTCTATTCCTAATAGCCAGAACTTGAAAACAACCTAGATGCCTCTCAACTGAAGAACAGATAAAGAAAATGTGGTACATTTACACAAAAGAGTATTAGCTCTTAAAAACAATGACATCAGAAAATTTGAAGGCAAATGGATGGAACTAGAAAAAAAATCATACTAAGTGAGGTATCACAGACCTAGAAAGACAAACATGGTGTGTACTCACTCGTAGGTGGATATTAGCTGTAAAATAAAGAATAATATGCTGCAATTCACAGACCCAGAGAGACTAAGTTAACAAGGAGGGTTCAAGTGGGGGGGGGGATGCCTGGATCTCCCTGGGGAGAGGAAATGGAAGAGATTTCATGAGAAAACTGTGGGCGGGTAGGGATGGGAACATGAGAGATCAGGTTGTAGGGGCTGGAGAGAGAGACTACTGAAAAGGGGGTATATTTCTGGGTCAGGTAAAATCCTGGCTCAAGGAATCTCCCAGGAATCTACACGGATGACCTCAGTTAAGACTTCAGCAATAGTGAATATATAGCTTGATATATATAAGTTGATATATAGCTTGAACTGGATATCTCCTGTGACCAGATTGGAGTTTAGCCCAATTGTCATCAGAGATGCTTCATCCAGCAATTGATGGAGGCAGATGCAGACTCAAAGCCAAACATTAGGCAAAGCTTGGGGAATCCTGCAGAAGAGGAGAAGAAAAACTATAAGAGTCAGAGGGGTCAAATATACCACAAGAAAACCCACAGAATCAACTAACCTGGGCTTATAGAGGCTTAAAGACATTTAACTGACAACCAGGGATCCTGCATGGGACTGACCTAGGTACTCTGCATATGTTACCATTATGTAGCTTAGTTCCCCTGTGGGACTCCTAACAATGGGAGCAGGGGCTGTCTCTGACTCTTTTACTGGCTTTGGGGATCCTTCTCCTCATACTGGGTCACCTTTCCCAACCTTAATACATGGGGAGGTACATAGTCTTACTGCAACTTAATATCCACCTACCCTTTTCTAAACAGAAATGGAGGAGGAGTGGATGGGGGGGGTAAGAACAGAGGACTGGGTGGGGGAAGACTGGAAGGAGAGCAGGGAGGGGAAACTGCACCTGGAATGTAAAAAATATCCTTCTGGAGGCCTGGACAAAGTACACAGGTCCAGTTGCACAAACAGGAAACTAGGGTTCAGACAGACCCTAGAAAGAGGCTGTTGATCACATATGATTACAGTCTAGAAGCAGACCCCCCCAAAAAAAACCCAACAAAAACAGATTTAAAATCTATGATTACCTAACTCAACCTTCAAACAAGCAAACAAAAACAGCCACAGAAGAATAGTTTTCTGCCTAGAGATTAAGACAGGCTACAGAGTGTTTGTATTTGATCTTTTGATAAATTTTATTTACTTATATGTTTGTTTAGTGTATGTGTCCTTTTTCCCCCCTGAGCCAGGGTTTCCCTGTGTAGCCCTGGCTGACCGGGAACTCATTCTGTAGACCATGCTGTCTTTGAACTCCGAGATCTGTGTGCCTCTACCTCTCAAGTGCTGGGATTAAAGATGTGCAGCACACTTGCCTGACTGTGTATGTGTCTGTATGCACCTGTCTGTACATGTGTGTTCAGGTGCATGCGTGAACCTGGGGCTCCTGCTTTCTAGGCTAGACTATAAGCCAGAACTATGTCTGTGCTCTAAGGTTCATCACACAATGCTTACCTAAATTCATGGGCAACCTAAGATATGACATGGTAGAATTGGTGTTGTAGAAAATGTTGGAGGCACCGTGATTCAAATGAGAATGAGATTCCCTTGCTGCCACTTACTTTGGAGTTCTAAATTTGGATTGACTCCTTTGGTGTGATAAAACACTGGATAATTCTGGATAGAGGGATTTCCAACAAAAAGAAAATGGACCTACCGATGATTAGGATATGTGAGAGACTTCAGTAGCTAGGAAAAGTCACACATGAGCATGCCAATGGACTCCACTGTGAATAGCCTATAGATGGCTATCCCACAGGCAGACTCACTACTGTGCAGAAATAGTCCAGCCTTAACCTCCCAGACATTTCCTTACTTGTGCCTGTTGGGGAGCTTTGTGCTTGATGTTTGGAGACACCTGGCCAGTGGTGTTGCCTTACATTGCTTAAGCCCTGCTGTAGCAGAGTCAGGGAACAAACTGGAAGAGCACCTCTGGAGGAATCATCTTACTCTTCTTGCAGCAAAAGGCTTCACCTTGAAGGGACCTCTCTGGTGCTCTTTGGTCTACTTGCTGCCCTCTTGTTTATCATTCCCATTAAAGACAACATAGATGACTGATTGTGTAATCACCAATGACATCATAATCAATTCCAACTCCAGGTCAATCTCTAAATTAATCTTTGCTTCAGCTTATAAAGATCTCCACTAGGAAGGGGTGTGGACTCTTTCCCTCCTTTGCTAAACCATGCCAGCAATGATCACTTCGCCATCATCACACTGCTTGATATTGGGCATCAGGCAGTAAGGAAGAGAAAGGAATTCTGGGATTCCTGAATTTCTGGGAGAAAGTATCAGATGGAATTGAAAGGTATTTTCATTTTGCATGCTGTGGGAAAAGCTACAGGACTTTCTTCCTCTCTTGAAAGCATCTATTTTTGCCTCTTATCATGACCCTTCTTGGGTCAGGACTTAAGTAGAGAAGTTGAAGTGTGCCCTGCAAATCATATTCTAAATTAAGTGATAGTAAGTAGCCCTGGGTTAGTGTTCAAGAGGGAACGATGATAGGAATCTTGTGAGTGAACGAAGACAGATAGCTTTATCAAGAAGTGACTAGAAATCCCAGGAGTCTGGTCTCAAAGGCGGAAGAGGCACCAATATTTTTTTGAGAGTATGAAGACTATAATGTCATGTTGTCATGTGTGTGTGCGCATGTGCATACACATGTGCATACATGTACATTTGTGCAGACGCGTGGTGTGCTCGTGTATGTGTGCATGCAGAAGATAAAGGCTGAAGTTAAGTGTCTTTCTACCAGTTTTTTGATATATTTTATTTGAGTTAAAGTCTCTCACTGAATCTAGGCATACTAGTTAGACTTAGCTGGCTAGCAAGTCCCTAGGATTTTTATGTCGTTACCTCTCCAGCACCGAAATTATAGGCATGTGTTGATATACGTGGCTTCTTATGTGGACACTGGAGGTCTAAGGGCAGGTCTAAGGCTTGTGTGGTAGGTACTTTACTGACTGAGCTCCCCTCCAGAACCTGTGATTTTTTTCCCCATGAATTCAATTTACAAAGCTGGTATTGACACCTTTGAGGGATGGAGCGCATTGTGCCCCCATTTCAGCTTGGTCCTGTGTAGTGCTTGGTATGGGTACATCTATATGGTGTATATACTTCTGTAGAAGAATTAACTGTATGAATGTGGGAAGAAGGAATTCTAATGATTTTTTATGGAGGGGAATAGAAATTTGTACTCAGAAAATCCCAGAGCAAGATCCCCCTTGGACTTTTAGTGTGTATTGCCAGTTCTGTCTAGTCTGTGGCTCAAGCCTTGTGATGGCTACACTCATGCCTACTTGACACAAGCTAGAGTTATCTGAAGGGGGGAAACACAGCTGAAAAAAATACCTCCATAAGGTCCCGCTGTAATGCATTTTCTTAATTGGTGATTGATGGGAAGGTCCCGACCCATTGTGGGTGGTGCCAACCCTGGGCTGAAGGGCCTGGGTTTTATAAGAATGCAGACTGAGTAAGCCATGGGAAGCAAGTCAGTAAGCAGCACTCCTCCATGGACTCTGCATCAGCTCCTGCCTCCAGGTTTCCACCCTGCTTGAGTTTCTGTCTTGACTTCCTTCAATGATGAATGGCAATACAGAAGTGTAAGCCAAATAAATCCTTGCCTTCCCAGTTGCGTTTTGGTCATGGTGTTTCGTAGTAGCAATAGAAACCCTGACTAAGACAAGCCTCTAACTTCTTCAGTTCTCAATTTGGTCTCTCTCAGTCTCCATGGAGACATAAAGAATCTTACTATTGCCTTCTTTCTCCTCCTCACCCCATTCCTTAGCTTTCTGAGAGTCTAGCTTAATGGCAGAGGTAATGGCTGGAGCAGTGTTTATTGCCACAACTCTATGGACTTTCAAGGTCCCTGACACTACTAAAAAGCATGTGATTGCCATTTAAGTGTTTTGTGGTGGGGCCTCTTAAAGGAGCTGCTAGGATTTTGCAGCTAAAGCTGAGTCAGGAAGCCTCTCTTAAATGAGATGTGCTTGCCTCTAGCAAGCAGAGACCACCCGAGAAAGTGCTGCTATCAATAAGCTGTGCTTAACTCTGTTCTTTTGTGCCTAGAATTCCTTCTCAAATTCTCAGATTTTATGTGGATGCAATTGTCCATGATGGCACCATTTGTTGACTGAGATTTCTGACCTGTCTGTCCCACAGCCATTCAATTCCAAATAAACACACAGAGGTCTACATAAATTATAAACTGATTGACCTATTAGCTCAGGCTTCTTATTAACTCTTATAACTTATATTAGCTCATAATTCTTGTCTGTCTCAGCCACATTGCATGGTACCTGTTATCAGTAAGGCATTCTCATCTTGCTTCCTCTGCATCTGGGTGACAGCTGCAGACTGACTCTTTTCTCTTCCCAGATTTCTCCTGTTCTCATTGTCCCACCTCTACTTCCTGTCTGATTGCCCCGCCTATACTTCCTGCCAGGCTACTGGCCATTCAGCCTTTTATTAAAATAATACAAGTGACAGGATACAAGACCATTGTCCCACAGCAGTTATACTTTGTCATTTAAGGAAAAATAGTTTGTAAGCCTAAATAATAACCATATTCAATAGACTAGATTCGAAGGCACGCTGTCTTCCAGTTTTTTTAAAAATAGGACTCAATTCCTTTAGTTCTTGTAAGTAAAATCTTCTGTGGAAGGAAATTTAGCATTTGCTGATCCTCCTCAACCCTCCTTCCCTACTTTGATCATGTCTCCTTGCTATTTCGTTTCTACGTTAGTATGCACTTTGGAGTTCACTCCCCTATTAAGAACGTTCTAAAGTGCACTTTAAAGAGGTTAGTCATGTGGGTTAGAGCAACAGGATTTAGTCCATTTTACAAGCTTTTTTGACACAGTTTAGAAAAGGTAACATTAAGTGTCAGATTGGTTTTTTCGTGATTGGGGTCTTCATAGTGCTTATAACCTCAATCGTACTCCTAACATCTGGGAATTTCCACAAAAGACATTTGAAATAAAATTAATCCATCATTTTGGGTTCACGGAGGTAGCCAAGACCTAAGGGATAATTTCTGTTTAATATTAAACTTCACATTTCCCCATTCTTCCAGGGAAGGCTTTTTATATATCAATACAAAGCAACTACAAAAAGTGAGTCTGAGACAGTTGGCACAACCATAATCTTCTCTTGTCAGTCCTTAACAAAAGGCAGGACTTCTGCTATTACTGTCTTTTCTATTGGCTCTCATAGGTACCATTGTTTGAATTTGGATTTCTGGCAGTATACACAGTATCCTCTTAGTTTGGCTGTGATAGCCATTAAATTTGCTGTTCTTATTACTTTAAGAAGTTAGTGTACAAGAATTTCTTTTCTGCAATAAATCAAGCGATGGGCCAATTTAATGAATACTCAGGCCATGTTTCAGGGAATCCTGGTATTTTTTGAGTATGTTTCATCTGCCCACAGTCATAGGAGACCTTTGCTTTCTCTATAACTCTCTTTCTCTGGGTAGGGGAGCTTGTACTACATACATTCTTCACGTAGAATCTGACTGTCTCAGCTCATGTTTTTGGTTGGGTCATGTTAGATGTGACTAGACATTCTGTTAGCACACTTCCTTTGTATCCATTCCACTTTCTGAACCAATCATTAGGGGCTATTTACTGACAGAAGAAAAAGAAACCATCAAAAAGGTATGTGTACATGGCATATAGTTTCAGCGGATCTTGGTGTTATGACATATAACCCTGGCAGCCTCGCAGACATTTTCCCAGCTCGGATCTTTGCACTGTCTCTTTTGATTGTCCATGACAGGATATACAGATGATAGATATATGGTGAGACCTTTTTATTACAGTGTGATAGGAAAGGATAAAACAAAGAGCCCACATGTTTATAAAGTAGGTGCGCTTCTAAGTATAAGAGAACAGATGTCAGAAATAACCCCTTTAAAATAGTGATAAGAAAGAGACCCAGAGGAGGGCCTTAGATGTCCTATAGGCAAATGACATCAAATGTACCAGACTTCATATGAAGTAAGGGCAATGGTATGTGTATGAAGGAGATGATGCTAAAGAGGATACATGACTTGTCACACACAGTACTAGTGAGTGAGAAAGGCTTGACTTGTCCTCAGGTAAGAAAGTCCCCACAGCAGGAAGGGAGGGTATAAGGCAAGAAGTAGCTGAAGTTCTGTTTTCCAGAAAGGCCCATCTCTCTGCTTGGGTCCTTGTGTGCCTTTCAAAGAGTGTTGGGGAAGAATGAGAAAAGAGGCCTTGCAAAAGACTGGAGAAATCGGGCCCCTTGTGTGGGGTGGGGTTGTAACCTGAGGCTGGCAGATTCCTAGACACAGGGCTGTGCTTGTGACTGGAGCTGAGCTGATGCTTTCTTTCATGAAAAGGGGCTTAGGTGCCAGGTGTTTGTTCATTGCATTTGTTAGTTTCCAGGATTCCGTCTTTGTTACTCAACCTCCTTCTTAACCTCTGACTCCCTTGCTGGCTTACGCTTCATGTGACTCCCAGAAGGACCTCCTAAACTTTTGGTCTCTCAGATCACTGTTACTTAAAGCCTTCCAAAGGCTCTTTTGAGCTCTGTGAACTAAGTCTAACTTTAGAATTATACTCAGTAAACTTTCAGCTTAGTGTTCATCTACACCCATGTCCTTTTCTTGATGTTTGATGCGCTCAAGCCCCATTGAACCACTTTTCCTTCCCAAACAGGACATCTGGGATTGATACTCATAGTTTTGCTCTGCCTGGAATACTTTTTGTCGAATTAGCTTGATAATCTTTCCAACTTTGTCAATCATACTATTATTTCCATTTTATAGTAAGAAAACTAAAGCTAATAAAGGAGTAAAAATGCTTGTTTTGTGTTCCCACACTGGTAGGATTCGAGATAGGATTCAAACTCTAATCCAGGACTCTTCGTTACCATCCTATTGTGCATCAATGGGCTCTTCTTTGTTCCATACAGTGCAGATCCACCGTCTATTCTATTTCCCTTGATTACCCTCCTTCACACTGCAAGCTACCCTGTGAGACGAGCCACTCTGTGAGGGCTTTATTAAATTCAGTAACACGCCTTAACTATTCATTTTATGGAGTTCTGTGGTTTGCTTGAAAAAAAAAATTCAAGTTCTGAAACTCCAGTTCTCTATTATCAGTATTTAGAGTTAAGGCTTCCATGAAGTTAATCAACGTTAAGGTCAGAAGAGTTTAACTCTGACCCAGTAGAGTTTTAGAATTTGGATCCTTTCTAACAAGTAACACTAGTTTGCCCTTTGTCTTACCATGTGAGAACCCAGTAAGGTTATGACTTTCTATAAGTCATGAAGAGATCCAACTGAGAAACCAGCATTGCGGGACCTTGAGCCAGAACTTACAACTCGCTGAACTACCAAAAAAAAAAAAAAAAATCAAACAAACAAAAATCACCCCAAACCAAAACAACAACAACAACAACAAAAAAAACAAAGCCACCCCCCAAGAAAAACAACCCCCCAAATCCACCATCACCAACACCATCAAAAAAACAAAGAAAATGGATGCTTTTTCATTTAGTGGTCTAGTGTATGGTGTTTTGTTTGGGATTGGCAAAACCTCATTCTTTGATGAATGGGTCTTCCAGAATATGGCCATCTATACAAACTAGTAGCAATCTATTTTAGTGCCCCTGCATTCCTAACGTCTGGCATGGTGCCCCACTGAATGCCTGGCATGCAGAAGGCTCCTCAGAGGGTTCTCTAGGAATACTTTACTGTACTGCCAACGCCTATGCCCCAGGGTTCCACACCTAAAAAACTAAAGCAATCTCTTCTCTACTCCCTTGTTCACCTGTGCCCTGGGTTCTCGAGGACCTTCTGGATATGGGGGTGGCTGTGCAAACTTTCACTGGCTGATGTTTTACTAGCTTTTTTTTTTCTGAGTGCTCCGAAGCCTGCTGTCTCCTCAGGCTCTCATAAAGTAGCTCCCTCCCCACGCTCAGAGACAGCAGCCACCCAGACTGACTCCTTGGGTTGAATTTATGGCAAGGATTCATCAGATTAGGAGGGTTTGGACCTAGTCCTCCTCCCATTTTGTGTGCAGATTGTAGTGCAATGGTAACCTAGTCTTCTTTTCACTGGGTGCAGAATGTAGCAGAACAGCCTTATTGTCGCCACAGCTGCTGAGGGAGGCAATGTGGTCATGCTTGGCATTTTCTGACCTGAGGAGCCACTTACAAACATTTTGATTTAACATGCAATAACTAAAAAACCAAGGAGTTCAATATAAGTAAAGATTTTCAGGTCTCACTTGCATTCAAGGCTACCTCTATGTAAGCCGGGAGCTGCCCAACAGTACCAACTTCTATCTGCTGGCTGCTTATCAGGATGAAGATAGATGGGGGGGGGGGGTTGCTTCACACTCTGCTTTCTCCTCTAAGATTGAATTAGTCCCACCCTGCTCTGAAAAGCACTCATTTTTCCGCTGCTGGAAGGCCAGATTTCATAATGGTTCTTCAAAAATCTCCCCTTATCAGATTTTATACTTCACAGAAAGCTTTATAATAAGTTGAAAGTTTTATTTATTATTTTTTGCATCCACTGGCCTTTGTTTTGTCACCTTGGGTCGCAAGCAAATAACAAGCATTTCCCCCATCTTTTTCACAGAGACTTTTCTTCATGTTTATAGATGGCAGTGGGTTTAATCCATGAAGCATTAGTCAAGGGACTGCGTTTCTGTGCACAGTGGCTCTTGGGTGAGATGAACACAGAGTAACCGAATGAGATTTGTGAAGCTATGTACTGCAAAATTTGAGAAATTTCTTTACCAGAGAACACAGTCTGTCAGTTATAAGGGACTGTCCTGCATGGACATCATACTGTTCCTCTCATTGAGCTACTTACAGATCACTTAGAGGTCACAGATCACTTAGAGGTCTTCCAGTTTTCACCTGGATGGACTTGCCTTTTCAGTTATAACCCCTTAGACAGGGAAAGCTTTCCATTTGCTATCTTCATTTTAATCTGTTAAGGGCATTTGTCTGTTTTGAAACCCTTTAAATCTGTTGAGGGCATTTGTCTGTTTTGAAACCCTTAAGCATAGTCTGAGCACATCAGACTGATTTAGGGCAGAGACTTCCAGTGGAGAGTATGAGCTGCCATTGGTTCAGCTCTGAGAAAGAGTCATTGCTAACATCTTGGTTTGATGAATGCTTTTCCTGGAGACTTTTGGAATGGATTAGGGGAAAGAGAAACTACCTCTTGGCTATATTCAACCAGGATTACATGAAAGGCTCATCCATCTCCTGTGATGAATGTCTTCACAGGAGTGACTGCATCTTCAGATATAGTTGAGTGCTTGGTCTAGCATCTCAGTGACTATGCAACAAAACATGTCTACCGTTATGTGACTGCATCCTCAGATATAGTTGAGTGTTTGGTCTAGCATCTGACCACATAACAAAGCATGTCTACTGTGTTGCTGTTTATTGGATGTGCTTGGTGCATAAGAGTCAAAATGGAGAGAGCTTAAAACCTGCCCTTTTAAAGGCTGAGAGATGTACTCCGTCAATAAGGGGGTGAAGTTTGAGTTACTTTTTTGGAAGCAGGGGTGCTCCTCAGCCCAGAGTGTTTGCTACCTGTGTTCCAGTGGAAGGACATTGTATTTCCAGCAGGGTGGGATACTTCTTAGACCAGAGCAGTGAGTACAGTTAGAGGAGAGGAACTTGAGGCCTTTTCTGCAAAGACTAGACTCATAGAGGCTATTGGAAACCCCAAGAAGAAATGGTTTTGCACGACTTGGCTTCATTTGAACTCCAGTGTCTCCAGAGACTTGAACATCAGGTTTTGAGGGGCTAAAGGTCTTACGGGCATGAGAAGATTTATATGTGATTAGACTCTGTTGAAGATCACAAAGGTGTACCCATTTTCTGCTCAACAATATAAGCCCTGATACTTATTTGATAAAAGTATCAGACTCATCAAACATGTCAAAGTTAAAAAATAGAGAAAACAAACAAACAAAAAAACAGAGAATGAGACTTTCCAGAGAGAAGGCAGACAAGCTCAGAGGGAGGAAGGTGCCAATTCTGCCTCCTAGGGGAAAGCTGACCTGGTCACTGGGCCCTAGAAGTGCTTTCCTGGTGACTCAGGATCAGCTACAAACTGTAACAGCTTGCCCTGTCTCCACTTTAGCTAATTCCTTCCTGGTGCTCCAGAGAGTGGCAGAGCCAGACATTGGCTCCAGTCCTCTTGCCCTTCAGGCCAGAGTTTTCCCTCCTCACAGATGTGATCTTGCTTTCTATTGGCTCCTGGCATTTATGCCAGGTCTGGGAAGACATTCTCAGTCACCTAGGCTAAAGAAAGCCCACTGGACTCTAGTTTATAATGACAAAACAAAGCAGCTTCAATTTTTAGTGTTTTCTTTCCTTCCATGTGTCTTATCCACTGCTTTTTCTGATTTGTCCCAGAATTCCTCTAAACTCATTTTTTTTGTGGCGCTTTGTAAATTTAACTTGAGGTTGAATTTATTACAGTATTTGGAAGCTACCTTAATTTTATAATTAAGATTAAATGATTCATTCAGCCTTCTGTTTCTCGATGGCTAATCTGGCACTCGGACAGATCTCCACTATTAAGTGGTATTTATTTAATTATGATTTGCTGTAGAGCTGTTTAAGAGAAGGTCACTAGGTTAAAACCATTGTGCTGGTGCTCGGAGCCGAGGGGGTTTGTGCTGACTTACATTTGGGTGTGCTTTCCCTGACGCTGAGCTAACACAGCCATGTTTATATTACACACACTCTCAGCACTGCTGACCTCCTCCTCCTCCTCCTTCTTTTTTTTTTTTTTTTAAATCCCTCCAAGAAAGAGAAAGATGCAACTCAGACAAATGACTCTATTTGATGTGATAGGTCAGGTCAAGATGGTCTGATGGCAAATACTTTCCACTTGATTTAACTGTAGTGGTTTCCGATCCTTTCTCCTCTCTCTTGCTCCCAAATTAACACAGAAGAAGCAGCCAGTAACTTTAGAAGACCCGGAGTCTTTATGGCCCTTCCCAAGTCTTTCAGGCTGGATGGAGTCTCAAGGGGCTAAATGAATGGATGTCCGGGACACTAAAAACACCCCGAGAGTCCCCACTTTGTTTATGAATGAGTAGGAGGTTGGAAATCTGTGTAGAACCTGCTTGACATGTTGAAAAAAGACAGAATTTGATAGCAATAAATATGAATGTGAAAGCTAGAGCAAGGATCGGCATAAAATCCCCACTGGAGACTCCCTTCAACTGACTTGTCCAGAGTTTCTTGCCTTCCCATTCAGAGCTGGCTTGGCTTTGCGTTCTCTGGGCAAATGTGATGAATGCCAGTCTTTTTGCCAAAGTGGAACTGAGCAAGGTAGATGGCATCTGTCTAGGCAGGATACCTTGATGGCAACCTTATCTAGAGCCACATTGGAGCTACCCATTGCCTGTTTGTTTATTTGTTCTCCTCCTGTTTGGAGACTTTCCCTGATTAATTACTTTCGAGCAATAGAGGCTAACTAATGTCTTGTCTGATTAACCAGTAATTTAGCCCTTGGTCCCAGAGAGGGGGCACGCCATCCTGTCCGGGGAATGAAGGAGGAGGTCATTGGCTAGGGGCCTTTGGGATGCCAGTTCTGGCCTGGTTTATTTACTTTTAGGTCTTGTTTGCTATTCCTGCTGCAGTGACTGGAGACAGCTCCCCCCACCAAGTCCCATCCACTCTAACCGGCCTGCTGAAACAGCAGTGGACACAAGATTTAAGAAATGTTTTCTTTGAAAACTTCTGGTTCGACAGACACTTTGAGCTCACATTTCCCTCTGTTTCGATTGCACACCCTTCCCTGGGACTTCTGGGAGACCTTTCCTGAATCTCCCAGGAGAGCAGCTGTTCTGTGACTTGGGGGAATCGTGGAAGGAGGGGGCTGATGGGCTGGAGGTTGAAGGGGAGGTTTTGCCCAGGCAGCCCTGCATCTTCAGAATCTCCAGAGCATGCCAACGTTAACACATCTGAGGAGGTATTCAGTATCAAAGTCTCTAATATTTGGCTCCATAAACACGATACCGGTTGCAAAAACAAAGCTAAGGAGCTCGTGCTGATCACTTCAATAAGGGCTGTTTAATTATGAACGTTTGGGAAATGAAGTTACCAACAGGACCAGGAGTGCGCTGGTGTCCAAGCATTTCTGCCCTCGGCATCCCGCTGCCAAGCCAGATTGTCCAGTCAGCTGAAAAGTCTGACCTTGAGCAGGCCTTGCCCTCAGCCCCACAGGAAACTACTGCCTTCCCAACAATCCCCTCCCACTGCAATGGCAGTGTTCAGGAACTGATTAGCCGCAGAACCATCAACCTCTGTCAGTACCATTCCCAGGCCCTCTGAGAGCTAGTTTCGGCGGCGACCAGAGCTCCTGGCGACTGGCACGTGGGAAACCAATTACTGTTGGAGGGTAGTCTGTTGACCCTTTTCCTCTGAAAGCCAGGGTTCCAGGGTTGAGTGATGCAGAGCTCAGTTGTGAACAGAGAGACACTGGGTGTGACCATAGCACTCTTCTGTCTTAGGAGAGCAGAAGTGGAGAAACAACATTTTTGTGAATGTTTCTGAATTACTCTTCCTGTACTTGTGTGTTTAGGTATTTACTTCAAATGCAGTAAGTTGAGTTAGCCATACAAAATTTTAACAAAAATTGTACTTAATTTTGTGAATGAAACAAAGACTATAAGGGTATACACAATGTCAAGGAATAAGATTTCTGTCATGGAAATATATGTATATATGCATATATATTATACTGTATATATTATATGTGATAATAAGTTCGTAGATATGTTGTTTTATCATTTTATGACTGTTTTATGTCTTATTTTTGTTAAAGCCCTTGAATAGACACATATTCATCAGCAGATAGTGATAACATTCCTGCCCAAACTTGATAGTTGGGATTTATAAGATAGGGAAAAGCCCATGAACTACCAATGGACATATGGCTATTAAACCTGTGCATGGAAAGCTATGCAACATCGTTTTGCTTCTTTTTGGAAAGCAAGACATGTGCAGCTGCTCCGTGGCGTAACGAGAAAGGTAATGAGACTAGACATGATGACTGTGAAAGTATACCAGGTACAATATAGGGCCTGGAGAAATAGCACACGGGGAAACAATAATTGCTGTATAGCCAAGAGTGCTTGAGTTTGAATTCCCAGTGCCCCAAAATAAGCCAGGCATGGCCATCTATGCCTGTAACCCCAAGGGCAAGGTGTGAAGAAAAGCTGATACCAGGAGCTCCCAGGCCAGTCTGTACTACCCAAATTGTGAGTTTCAAATTCCTTGAGAGGCATGGACTCAAAAGTTAAAGTGGAATATGCTAGATACACATGGTTTTCTCCAGCAGATGTCTCACATGCGTGCACACCCTCAGGCATGTTTATACACCACATTCATACACATGCACAGCATACACACTAAAGCAAAAAGGCAACACACCCTGTAGCAAGAAAACCACACTTTTAAATGTGTTTTCAGTGAGGTTAGGAAGATGGTTTTGCTATTGCCTATAACTAACTAATTCTTTATTTTATGATTTAAGTCATGAATTGAGGTCACTAAACAAGTAATAGAATATTTGAGTCACTGGGACTACCCTTGACCAGGGAATACTGTACAAAACAGAGGAAGAACCATAGACTGTGGGTTCAGGTCTTCCTCAGAGTTGCAGGCTTCTGGACCATGATCATCCCTAAAATTAGTTTTCATGTCCTATATGATATAGAAGACACGAGAAACATTTTGCGAAGCCTCAGTTTTGCAGGTCAGTCTAAAAGGATGCTAGGTATAAGTAGGCATTTCATCCAGATAGACATTGCAATTATGTTTTGGATCATAAGTGTGTTCCAAAGAGCAATATGGTAAAGACTTTGTTCTGGCATGGCACATCATAGGGAAATAGTAAAAATTAATAAAAAAAAGATCAGGATAGATATAGTAGCAAAACAGCATGCAATTGTGTTGAGAGCTCTGAAGTGAGAATGGTATTTTATCCCCTTTTCTTTTCCTACCAAGGAGATGAGCCCCTTTGCTGTACCCCATGTTCCCAACATGATATAGCATAAACACTAATGCAACTGAGCAAAATGACCAAGGAGAGTGAGAGATGGAACATAATTTTCTCCTTACTATAGAAGACTTAGAGTGAGAGGAAGCAGGCTACCCAAAGAACTTCTGGGAGTCACAAATGGCTGGAGAGATAAAAGGCTAAAAGGAAGAGAACCTTGGGTTTGTGGAAGATGAAGAAGGGATAGATAGGGGAGGAGAGTTGGAGGGAGGATCTCCTGGAGCTAAGCTTCAGGCCTTGGTGCATCTGCCTGGGGAACATATGCCTAAAACTTTTTTTTTTGTCTGACTTATTTAAAAATTCAGGTTCACTTAACTTTTTATGCATGGTAAGCAAAGTTAAAACAACACCTTAAATTCCTCTGGGCGTGGATTTGTTTTCTCTCCAAATGATTGGAGTTACCAAGGGAAGCTTAAACAGAATGAAGGTTATTTGAGGTTCACTAGACCCAGTGGGAAAAGCCCACTTAATCCAACAAGCTACTGGGACCTGGGGAAAGGCAGTGGAGTATTATTACCTATCCTAATGGTCAGAGGACCTCACTTGGTGCCTAGGAGCTGTCCTGTGCCAATTTTGACTGCAAATACCAGCTCTAACTTTCGAGATTCAGGAAAGGTGACCAGGCTTAAAAATCCAGATACCTTGTTCTTGATCCAAACTCTCTTAATGCTTATGTTTCCAGATCAGATTCATTCGCTTCCCTTAGTATGTTCTTTTATTTATTGAATGAATAATACAATGCTACTATGATGAGTAATACCAGTGCCCCAAGACCACAGATGGAACAAATGAACAAGCTTAACACAACGTAAGAGAATTTTGCAAATATTGAAAGATGCTACAAAGCCACGGTCTTCGTTCTACACAATTTTGATGGAGGTGGGTCTTGTATCTTATCTGTTGATTTCATTGGTTAATAATAAAGAAACTGCCTCGGCCCTCATAGGACAGAAAATTAGGTAGGCGGAGTAGACAGAGGAGAATGCTGGGAAAAAGAAGCTGAGTGAGAGAGTCGCCATGATCCTCCCACTCCAGACAGACGCAGGTTAAGATCCTCTCTGGTAAGCCAGCTCATGGGCTACACAGAATATTAGAAATGGGTTAGAACAATATGTAAGAG
>NW_026067922.1:4695559-4716462 GCF_014885135.2 Alexandromys fortis
GGGGGGGGGGGGGGGGGGGGGAGGGGGGGGGACAGGGGGGAGGGGGAGGCAAATGGGGGGCGGGGAGGAGGCGGAAATCTTTTTTTTTCAATAAAAAAATTATATTTAAAAAAAAAAGAAAAAGGGGAAATGATGGAGGTGGGTCTTGTATCTTATCTGTTGATTTCATTGGTTAATAATAAAGAAACTGCCTCGGCCCTCATAGGACAGAAAATTAGGTAGGCGGAGTAGACAGAGGAAAATGCTGGGAAAAAGAAGCTGAGTGAGAGAGTTGCCATGATCCTCCCACTCCAGACAGACGCAGGTTAAGATCCTCCCTGGTAAGCCAGCTCGTGGGCTACACAGAATATTAGAAATGGGTTAGAACAATATGTAAGAGCTAGCCAATAAGAAGCTGGAACTAGCCAGGCCAGGCAGTGTTTGAAAGAATACAGTTTCCATGTAATTATTTCTGGGCATAAGCTAGCCATGCAGGCGGCCGGGTGCTGGGGACGCAGACCCGCCGCTCCTATTTCAACACAATTTAATCACATTTAAATCCCTCCTGACTCCATACATGGTACAGAACAATGATAGGCTTGGTTGTTGTATCTTTATGCATCTTGTCCTTTCATAGAAGAGGCATGAGGGAAGACAGAAAGAGGAAGGAGCTTGTCCACAAAGTTACATGGCATGTTCGTGCCATGGTTAAAAGTACCGTGGCATGGAGGGCTGGCTCCCATAGCTGATCTTTTTTCTTGTCATGCAACTGTCTTTGATGGCCAAGACACAAAATTAGTAAAGTGGAATTCTTGTAATGGCTCCTTGGGGAGTGGCAACAGGTCACCGAAGGTCAGGTACGGATGCCTAGAGAATACAGGTTTCAGGCCAGCCTGCCTGCCTTGGTATCAATCCTTCTAGGGATGCTCTCCATCTGCTGAACTCATTTGTGGTGCAAGGTTTGGAGGACTATAGGCCACACAGGGCTTTCACTGGGTATTTTATATGAACAGACCTTATCTCTGTTTTGTAAAGGGAAATGTGACAATGTGGCTATAGCATTGCAGGAAACTCTTGGAGTCCACAGGTGCCCAGGGAGGCGAAGCAGTGAAGAGGAGAGACTATAGTGTCCGTGAGAGATGGGGAGGGCCAAAGTAAGATAGTGTTACTGGTTTGTGGGAGAATCCAGGATTGGAATTCAGGTCATACAGCATTTATTTTATCTGACTTGTTTGAAATTCAAGTTCTTGTAACTTTTTCAGTCCCTCAAAAAAGACCAGCCATTGGTAAAGGTTCTAGGCTGGAATAGTATCATGGACAGAGGATATTGTTTTCTATATCAGGAAGGGCTCCAGAGAGCCAAAATTGGAGCAATTTCCTGCCCTTTGATCCAGGTTTGGTTTTCCTTAATGGACTGTGTTTATTGGTCTAGAGGTGGAGGGACCTGGGAGAATAGAGCTGACAAATGAGACAGAATGAAATCTCATGCGATAGTCAACTTTATTTAGAGCATCAGACATTTTATACACCAACAGTTAAGAGAAATCACATGAGTAAAGTTCTCAGGAGTTTGAGCTGAATACAACCACAAGGGTAAGTTGTACATGACAAAAACATATGTTCTTCTATAGAGACAACTGAGTAACAACAGAGAGCAAAAATGAGTCATCTGAAGTAAACTCACTCCCATCTGCTACACCCAAGAGGAGCATGGAACACATTTTGTCAACAATTCTGTTTCAAAGAAACTGAGGTCACAAGTCTCTTGTCTTTTTCTTTCTTGGAGTTTTTTCAACAAGTACTCACAATTCCCCTCACAGGACTCCATTCTTGGACCATGTCCCCACAGATTTGTAGGTACAAAGACTTCTGATCCAGGCATTGTACATGTGTCATAACAGGCAATTAACAACTAGCAGAGAGGAGGATCTACATTTCAATATCTATATTCTATTTGATTGATTTTTCTGCATTTAATGTGTATCCTTACATAGGATTTGTGCTTCATTTGTCCTTTATTTTCTACTTTCTCTTGGCTTTTACTCATGTAAACTTTATTTTTCAAAATACTTTCACGAGACAGATTAACTTAATATTTATATATGTAGATCCTAAAGTTAGTCTTTTTCAGAGAAGGATACAGAACATATGGAAGTATGTTCCATAATACTGGGAGTTAGTCCTAGGCATCTGGGCTCAGAGCTTGTAATCTAGTCACTAAATTGTACAACTGAGGCAGTTGTACAATCTAGTCACTAAATTGTACAGCTGAGGCAGGCAGCAAATGTACAGCAGGTGCAGACTCCTTGATTCTAATCCTGGACCTGCTCTTGATGACTTACCTTAGAAAAGGGACCTTCTTCATGCCCGTCTCGTCATCTAATGCAAGAGAATTATTTTTGACTCTAGGTTAATTCTGAGGATTAAATTATTACATGCAAAGAAAATGTATGGCACCTCACTTGGGTTGTGATGTGTAATTTGGACATCAGCCTGTTGGTAGTTGGCTGTAAGTATGAGCACTCTGACTATATAATGTGGGTTTGGATGCATGCTGTAGCATGTCTGAACTATTGAAAAACTATAAATTCATGTGGCATGAGTCTAAAAAATTTTCTTCCCATCCATGGTGTCTTTAAGTTTACCTGGTGGCAACTTTATCATAATTTCTGGGAAAAGGTATTATGTCTCTCTCAGTTAAAATATTCTGATCAATTTATGTCTTATAAACATGTCTATGTTGATTCTTTGAAAATTATTTTGGTCACATTTACTTCCTATTGTCCCCCAACTCCTCCCAGATACACCTAATACCCACCCAACTTCCATATAAGTTTAAAAAATAGTTCAGTGAGTCTGACTTGTGTTGCCCATAAACTAGTAGATGTGAGGTCAACCTAACAAGGGCGTGCACTTAAAGAAAACTGACTTTACCTCCCCAAGAAGCCATGAGTTCTCAATAACTTCACAGCCATGGGTAGGTGGAGAGTCCATGAGCCCTGATCCCTCTATGCTACAATATTGATTATTGTCTGCAAGTCTTATGCAGACAGCTGCAGCTGCTATGAGATCATAAATATAGTCCTACAATGTACAGAAAACACTTCTTTTCTGGTCCTTTCCACCCTCTGACCCTTATAATCTTTCTTTTCCCATCATTTTTCTATGGTGGTTCCCAAAACTGGGGGAAGGGATATGTTATAGATGTTGCATTTGTGGCTGAGCATGCTGAAGACACTTATTTTTTATACTTTGGCCAATTATAAGTTTCTGTCTTAATTGCTGTCTCCTGCACAGAAAAACTTATCTGATAAAGTATAAATGTGAATTTAGAGGGCAGTTTGAGACTACATTATTGAAAAATAATACTAGTAGGTTCAGTCCTAATGCCTGTGAGCTCCCGTGGGTTCTTGGTTAGAGTTTTAGCATCAGACATGCATTTCCTCCTGTGGAGCGGATCCTAAATCAAATTAGAAAGCAGCTAGTTACCCTTTAATATTTGCGCCACCTTTGCACCCATGGCTGCATCTTGCCATATCAGTTATAATTGTGTTTTATAGGGTTTATAGATGGGTGAGACCATTGTTGATGACTTTCCTCCAGTACCCTGTGTAGCACTTTCTAATATGAAAACTAGACAGGAAGGTTCCTGGTCAACACCAACTTAATTTCTTCACATCCTCTGACCAACGTGTGTGGCATAATCAACAGCATGGTCTTAACCTCAAATTCTGGTAGCATCCAAGAGCAATGCAATAGTCTGTATTATCTTCATTTTGCTCTGGACCTTTCTGACTCAAAGGGAGATATTCCTGACTTGGCATTGGACCTTTTATTTGGCAACCCCTGGCTTCTGGGAGAAGCATTGCCCTCCATGTAGAATAGGTCCAGTCTAACCTTTTTTTATATGTGTATGTTTAGAAAGTTTACAAGGCAATAGATTTACATATGACTTTTAAAAACAATTCTTAGTAGTGGTTATCTTGCCTCACTCCCTCAGCTGCCCCACCTTTGTGTACCTTCCCCCCACCCCACTTAAACCTCCTTCTTTAGTATGCTTCCCCCCACCATCTCACCTGTGTCCCACTATCCCTTCTCCATTAAGATCTTTGTTCTCCCTCCCTACTAATTATACCTCTCTAGTTTTCTGGTTTCTATAAGGACTCCAATATGGGGTGCTGAGCATATTGTCTGAGATGTTATTTTATTCTAGGTCTTTGCACTCTCAGATATTTTCATGCTCTCAGTAGGTGATAGACGGCAAATTTGATTTTCAAAATCTTTCTTTTGCATGTACAGCTTGGGTGGACCAGCACCCTTTATTATGTAATATTTGGAAAAATCATATTTTAATCCATGCTGCCCCTACATGTGAGGAGAAGGTAAGAATGTTGGAGTCTTCCTTGTCTACCTGAAAGTATCGGTATAGGGCGGTCATGAAAGTGATAACTGGGAGGAGAAAAAGTGTTGGAAACTAATACCCTAGGGAAATATTATCATTAATACTCTTCTTTAAAATGTAAATCAGAAAATCTGAATTCATTAAACAAACAAGAATTTCTGTCTTTTAAAATAAGTTTGTTGAATCTTAAATGGATATTGATTGATGTTTTGGTCACTTAGACAATTCTCTAGCCAGCAGTAACTTCCAAGATCAAGGGTCAAACCACATGACTTTTTATTTAACCAAAATTTTACTTTTATTAATACTCAAGTATCTCCATGTTTTCTAAAATGGTGACTCAGAAAAAGTTACTCACGGACATAGGTCGGGAATATTTCACTTTGTCTTTTGGTATGAACTTTAGACCCTACAAAGAGGAAATATAAATTTTTTTGCTTGCAAAGGAATTCAAGACCTCTATGAGAACCAAGAACTAATGAAACCAGTGATATATAAAAATGATGGTTGCTTTCGGTATTCCACAAGCCAGTGTCTGATGAAAGATGTTTGGGAAGTACATACAAATAGTTAGAATTTTTGGTTTGAGAATATCTAGTGTCTGTTTGGTAGTAGGACTCATCCCCAAATACTTATGTCCTTTTCTATGATTGTGCTAGAATAGAGAAAAAACATGGAATTATGAATAGTTACATTTTATATCTTAATTTGGCATCTAACAAGTAAGCAACAAAATATATTTAAAGGGCAGAGAGTTGAACGTATGATTCCAATTCCCATGCTTTTTTTTTTTTGGAAAAGAGACTTATTTATTTTTATTTTATGAGTAGATGTGAACATGTACTTTGTCTGTGCCTAGTGCATTCAGAGGCCTGAAGAGGGAGAGGGCATTGGGTGCCAGGAATGAGGTTATAGTTGGTTTTAAGCTGCTATGTAGATGCTGGGAACCAAACTCAGGTCCTCTCTAAGAGCAGCAAATACTTTTTATTACAAATTTTCTCTCCAGCACTCCATTGTAAGTCCATTTGAAGTTTCAAATTATGAACTAAAGCTATTACATAGCACTGAGTATTGCTACTTCTACTTTTCCTAAACCCACCATCTCTTAGGACAAGACTGCACAGGTAAGAAGTTTGAGCCTTCCTTTACCTTTTTGGATTGTAATTCCAGACACAAAACCATATCTGGTGTTTGAATATAACATCCTGGAAAAGTTGACTATATGTGCACACGTGTGTACGTGTGTTTATGCATAGGGAGCAAGAGGGTATGGGGTGTGGGTGCTACTATTATTTAATGTTGGCACAGAGGACTTATTGTGTGGGCCCCCTAGTGTGTTTCTGTCTTCCATTTGGTCTTTGGACAAATATTTATGGTCTTCCATTTTCCAGGAATTCTACTAGTTTCTGAGTCTATGCAGTTAATTAAATCCTGGTTCCTCCAGGTGCTTATATTGGAATCTCTTCCATTTGGAATACAAGAGTATAACATTTTAAAATTATTCATTATTATACAAAAATTATTCCTTATTTGATACCCAAACAATGAGATAATCCATGTTTAAATGCTTTTTTTTTTTAAAAAAAATTTCATTTGGAAGTGCTTTTTCTATATAACATTCCTGCACATGGTGGTCTTGGTTTTATAGGAAAGGGGTTTTTATGCAGATTTTCTTTATATGTTTGGAGTCACTGATGAAGTGGCAAGGTTGGGTGATTTAGTGGGTGGCAGAGAGATATACACAAGATCTCTAGAAGGTGCCAGAATCAATATGAACAAGATATTCACGATCATAAGTTTCAACATTTGGATTCATAAAAGCTCTGTGATTATGTTTAGGACCAAAAGGCACTGGTTTTTTATTTAATTATAATATCGTGGATTGAGCCATTGGCAGCAGAGCTTATCATAGCATTCTCTTGCAAGGTAAAATAAAATGTGGTTCCTTCCACTGCATTCTACAGTGAGTTTGTCTGTGGTCTGGGGTAGATTAACTCTGCTGATGAACATCTAGGGCTAACGAGTCTTTAGTGGCAGTTCTGATTCTTAATTAGATCTCAATCACTCTCACATGAAGGCAAGAGGGTTTCATCTTCATCAGTGGATGCCTCAACTGTGGGCCAACAATGCTCACGGAGAGAATCATCAGAAGACAAGGAAGAGAGGGAAGCGATGAGGCTCTGGCTTGTCCCAACACCTTCCCAGAGGAGGGATTCATTGTACTGTGTGCACTGACTTTATCTGTATAAAGTCGTTGTTCATTTCTCAGGCTTTTGTGAAATGAACTGTGTAAGTCTGGTAGACTGCAGCTCGCTCTAATAATGCCCAGGGGTCATACTGGAAGCTTATTTCTTTGTTTTACTGAAATAAATGGATCATGTAACACACTACCCACTCAAGTTTATAATCCAGTTAGTCTTACATGTTCTTATGGTTATACAATACATGCCCTAATTATCTTAGACTATTTTTAATCACGTCAAGAAGGAATCTCTAAACCATTAGTGATTAGTCCCTACCCCATTCTTCTCTACCTTCTCTCTTGTCTCCTTACCTTGAATCTCTCCTCTTCATGTTTCTGGCTCCAAGAAATTGATCAACCACTTTCATCTTTATATATTTGTCTTCTGACATCTTCCATCAGTGGTGGTGACCAAGTCTAGCCTCAAGGGATGAATCTGTTTTTAAAATATAAGCTAGTAACATTGCCATTTATTACTATCAAATACCATGCACAGTATGTACACAGTTTTCTGTGCCATGCCTCATGACTGATAAGCAGTAGACTTGTGTGGCTTTTTTTTAAAAAAAAATAAAAGTATTACTATGAATAGGTGAGTAACACATTGTATTATGACCTTACAATAACTAAGCCATCACTTGGCAATGGGAATATTTTAGCTGCATTATAATCTTGTGTGGCTGCCATTGCATCTGTGTTCTAGCATTGCCCAAGACATTGCTGTATAGCATGTGTCATGCTTGCTATATCAGTTCAAACTGACTAAGGCATACCCCTAATGTCGATTCATTTTCTGGAGACAGGGATTAGATCCATCCTTCTCTACAGATCCCTTGTGTACAGTAGAGGTTTGTTAGGCTAACATGATATGCATAAATTGAAAAGGAGAATTTTTGCACAAAAGACTTATTGTATAAACTGAAAAACAACAATAATTTGACATCAGAACGGAGATGTGGATCTAGTCTTCCTATAGGTGAGTTTATGACCCTGTCCAGTAGTGTGTTCACATAGTCCTTTCAGAAAGATCAAAACTGGCTAAGAAATAAAGGGCCATGGAATAGAATTTTACTCACAGTAATTATTTCAGGAAAGCTCCAACACTGTGGGCATTGACCATGACATGGCCTGGTGAAGGTTGGTTCTTAATCAGTCTCACATAAGATATGTTAAACCAGCATGGCATAGTTATGACTTTGTTATTCATCGGTAAGCAGTACTATGAGCTGATATTTTCTATTATATAGTCTTTATCAGCGGGATGTGCTTTCCATTCTCTTGAAGTTTCTCTAGTTTATTAGTGTATATCAATTATGCAAAATTGTGGGTTTCAACGTAATATTTCATCCATGTACATACCACATTTCCACATGTGACTACCTACTTACATTCTTCATCTCTTGCCTCCTGTCTGTATGCTACATCTCCTAAACACTCCATATTCTTTAATTTTCTCCTCTCCACCTAGTTGTCCTTCCTGTATTTCCTCCGCCCTCTTTTCCTGCTCTTCCTCCTTCTATATACCTTTCACACGAGAGAGAAAGCATGAAGTATTTCTTTCTCAGTCTGCCTTATTTAACTTAACATGATTTCCCAGTTATATCTTCCCCACCCCCAAAATGTCCCAATTTCACTCATTATGACTAAATAAGCCTCATTGTCTATGTATACCAGCCTTTCTTTGTACATTCATGTGTTGATGGATGTCTAGGCTGAGTCTATAACTTAGTTATTGTGACTCGTACCTGGGTACTAGGTCTTGATTTCTTCCCATGATGCTGCTGGTGGTGTGGTAATTCCACTGCCAGCACTGGCTGACACTCCATCAGGGCAGGTTGTTAGTTGATAGTTGTAGTTTGGACTTAGATATCCTGTTTGAATCAAAGATCTCAGAAAGCAGACTTTTAGAGTATACTTTCCCCAAGGCGACCCAAGCTTGTAAGAAACCCTTATATATGATTTTTCTTAATATCTTGAACTTTGCACAGTGAACTTCTTGGATAAAATGATATTACTCCAACAAAACCAGCTTCTTGCCAAGATCTTCCATAAAATACTTAATAGAACTGCCCTGTAAACATTAACCATATGTGGCTTTTCTGTTGGGGAAGTATTCACGGAAGGGCTCATTTTTCTAGGAAGGTAGGACACGGGTTGGCAATTTATTGGCTGCACTTAATTGAAGTGAGCAAAGAGAATAATAAACAAGTATTGGAAATTTGCTAAAGGATTCATGTACTTACTGGCTCTGTAGGAGGAAGGAGGGGCAGGTAAGGAGTTGTGGTGATGTGCTCTTTTTCAATGCAATACTGAGGCCATTGTTCAGTTATTCTTTATATTTTGAAAGGAGACTGCCTATTACACAGTTAGAGTGTAGGAAAGTGACTAAGTGACTCCCAAAGACCCCATTTCTAACTGAATCAAAGCTATAGTTAGAAGAACTACCACCCCTTTCTTTCTTCTTCTCAGGTGCTTGCGGGTATGAATAAGGGTAGTGGAAGGAATAGTTCCCGATTCTGATCTGATACAGATCAGCCAAACCCATTCCAAAGCAGATGCCTGAGACCAAAGGGCTCCCGGAAGCAAAATCTGGATACACCAGTAACATGATGTATACTTGGAGGATGCTTTGGTCTGACATGGACAGAAAGCTTAGGAGGCTGCTGCACCCCCCAGAACCTCAGAATCACCAGCACCCCAATCAGAATGTAAAAAGCTCTGAATTTGACAGTTGATGTTAGGTGTTGTGTATGGAGCATTTGTACCTCTGTGTGTGTTAGCCTGAGATGTCTGTGCATTGATTAGCATCTTTTAACCACCTGTGCACAGAGCATCATTGTGGGGCTTGTGTAGTCCCGAGCCACACTTCCAAAGGGATCGATCTGGAATATGGGAACACAAAACACCATAGAGGAATCCCCTGCATTTCTGACAATAGAGAGATGGGTCAGTGGAGGCAGCATTTGTCAGGGAAGACTTCAGAGGAGTTAATGTAGGGATGATGAAGACATGAAGCAGAAGGTGGACCTTGTCTCTTTACATAAGCAGCTGGAGCTAGGACAGCACCATGGTGGGGCTGGAATTCTTACCTAAGGTCATCACCTTGAATTTGTAGATGAGTGTTTACCTCCCTGTGGTGCAGACAGATGGCTTCTATATATCTCTTATGGCCCCAATTGTTAGTTATTATATGCTTCTGCAGGCTTAGAGAATCCACGGTTCAGGGTCTATTCTCTCTGTTTACCTTGAGCAGCCATGTTTGATCTCTCTAGATTTTCCCTGAACCATTTCAGAGACAAGAGGGAATTTCTTAATGGGGTTAGAGACTGTATTTTTAAAAAGTAAGATATTAAGAAAATAAGACAACTACTGCAAGATTTTGAAATTTGACAGAAGCAGACAACATTCTCCATCGCTACGATGAAACTTTGCCCAATTTCTTGAACCTTTAAATACCACAGATAAGCTTAGCTTTCTGGCTGTCGAGGAAGGGGTGCACATAGAGATCTGTGGAGGCTCAAAGTGACACCTGGACAGAGGCTGCCAGGGATTGGGGTTTCAAGTCCAAACCCCCCCTTTCTACTAATTAGATTGATGTTAACCCTCTGCTGTAAGATTTGGCTTCAGTAAATCCAGTTGTATTAATAAATTTAGCTTCAAACTCATCCTTACCGTGTGATAGTTTCATAGGTAAGTTCACCTCTCTAAATTCACGTTCCCTTCTTTGTAATGTCAGAAGAAATGCCATCTAGAACCCAAGAGGGTTTGTAGGGCTCACACTTGGTTTTATTGGCTGCATTTTATCCTAAGAATAATCAGAAAGACATGTCTTAGTACCTTTAATTTTCACAGAGGAACATCCAATGAATGTTTCAGACACACAGAGAGGAATAGGAAGCTGCATTAACAATGATTCATTAATTGACATGTACATAGGGCAGTGCATCCACCAAGGACCAGGAGAGAGGTATGGCAAAGATCAAATCAATGGATCAAAAAATCTTATAGTTTTTTGAGTCCTTCTAGGTTGCCAAATGGCAGTGCAATGAAAGGACAGATATTAGGTATCTATAATAACCCAAAGATCACTATACATACATCTTGTGGAAACCCCATCAGATTCTAGCCATATCTGATTTCTATACTAGCCATATTTCTTACTTTATTTTAATTTTTAACAAATTCATACATGTGTACTGTATTAGGGTTTCTATTGCTGTGAAGAGACACCATGACCACAACAACTCTTACATAAGGGATACATTTAACATGGGTGGCTTATATTTTTAGAGGTTTAGTCCATTATCATCATGGTGTTCTGTGGTGGTGTGCAGGCAGATTTGGTGTTGGAGAAGGAGTCCTACATCTTGACCTGCAAGAAACAAAAAGTGAACTGAGACATTGGGTGTAGCTTGAGCATAAGAGACCTCAAAGTCTGCCCCCACAGTGACACACTTCCTCCAACAAGGCCACACCTACTCCAAAAAACCACAGCTTCTAATAGTGCCACTCCCAGTGAACTTATGGGGTCAATTACATACAAACTACCAAATATACAATATACTGTGACATTCAGTTCCCTATACCTTGTCCTTTCCCATCCTACTCTTGTTGCTCCCCAATCTCTTACTCTTTCATGCCTTCTTTTGTGCAGGTGGCCACAGCTGCTGTGTGTTCATGATTGTAATGGCCATGAAATCTAGAAGATACAATTTAATAGCATTCTTCTCTGTTTTTTTTTCCCTCAGATTCTCTCCACTTCCTCTTCCACAAAATTCTACCAGTCTTGTAGGCAATAGTATAGGTATCTCAGTTTTGACTCAGAACCCAGTAGTAGCTTATTCTCAGCACTTAGACAAGTTATGAGTCTCTGAATTAACTCTTTCCTGCCACAATGAAGCCTCTCAAACAAAGGCAGAGAGTGGCACCAGCCCATTGGCATAATGATAAATATCTAGGAAGCAGTTTGGATACATGTGCACTTATCAAAACATAAATAGTGTATTCTGCTCTAGGGCCTGTGATCCCCCTCATCACAGTCACAGGCTTTTGACTGTGTTACATCGTCAGGGTGTATTCCATTCCATGGAACAGGCTTTATTAAATATTTGTAAAAAACACTATTCAGTGAATCTTATTACTCTATTTGCTTTTATTCACATCTCTTTTAGCTTTGATGTCTCTTGAGGGTTACCTCTGTTACCTAAGGCTTCTGGAAATCTTTTCCATGGCTAAGGATCTAGGTCTGATTGACTGGAGAAGAATTTAATAAAGAAAGTGAATTTAGAGGAGGGTGATTGTACAGGCAGCCAGCTGTTCCTGTCATTTCTCACAATTTTTCAGAAGTCGTTTGCTCACACTTCCTGCTTACTCAATAATATTTTACTCTTGGCTCTCTGAGGGCGTTGAAGACTAGATAGTTATAATTATAGTTTTCCTTATTCAGCAGACACAAAAATCATTTTATGATAGGAAGTAAATTAGGTAAAAGACTTTGACTAATAAGATAGGATAGACATGGAATATTTTCTCTGAATTTGTCAAATGCAAATGGAATAGACATTGTTGATGAATTTATTTCCTGTATTTATTATATGTACTTATTATACTTATTGTATATATTTTTCTTATATTAGTTATAGCTTTCTTTCTTTATTTTAGACAAAAAGGGAAATATCACGACATTTTATTTATGTTTTAATAAAGTTTGCCTGAAGATCAGAGGGTAAAACTAAGCCACTAGAGGTTAGGCAGTGGTGTCACACACTTTTAATCCCAGGTTTTGGGAGACAGAGGCAGATGGAGTTTTGTGAGTTCATGGCCACCTTGACTACACAAGATCAATTCAGAAACTGATCCAGGTGATGGCTCATACTTTTAATTCCAGTACTAAGGAGTCACACCCCTTTAATCCAGCACTAGAGGGAATATAAGACTGGAGAAGACAGAGGCTCAGGGCTTAGTATGCAGTCGCCCAGCCTTGGTAAATTTAAGACTTCTCTAGTGGCTTGACTGTTTTGCTTTCTGATCTTCAGCTTGAACCCCAATATTTGTCTCAGGGTTTTTATTATTCATGCTCAGAACAGAACCTCAGTTTTTTTTTCTATTGTATCTGTGGTAAACTCCAGTGAAAGCTAATATGGGGAGTGGGAATATGGAAAGAAATATAGAAATAATATCAAAAGAAAGGCCCGGTTTCATTGTTTCTATGCCTAACTTGTGGTCTAGGCAGACCTGCCCAAGAAAGCTAAGAAATTTCATCTTTCTGGAGTGGAAGCTCTGGGCATTTGTCATTTACTGAAATTGAATACTCTTAGGTATCTTCCATTGCCTGCTTAACATCTTTTAACTGGCATATATGAGTTAAACAGAATACTCCAAAGAAAAGCTAAGTTGCAAATAGCAAAGTGTCATTTAAGTCACTTTCTCCTTTTGCAGGTTGAGCAACTGCACAGTGCTCCATAGTGAGTGTGAAGAGAGAGGCAGGAGTGTGTTAATGGTTGCAAAGCTGGCTGGCCATTGCCAAATGACTCAGTGAGATCACCAGGGCACCCACACTACTCTTGGGATGCTTTCACTGGCAGGTGGATGTTTTCTGAATAGAAACTGCCAAACATCATTCTGCTATTCTCAAGGGTGCTCATTCTTTCTGGATGCTCCAAGAAGAATGGGACATTTCTCTCAGCTCATGGAGTTCAGGTGGCGAACTTCTGCGGCTCTTGCTTAGTGACTCAGTCTGCTTCAATACTCATAACTTCACCACGAAGCCAAACACTCTCTCCTTGCAATAATGGAAAAGGAGTTGGCTTTTTGTGGGAACCGACCACAAACTAGTCATTGTTTTGAGCAATTTACATTGACTAATTGAGTTCTCAGGCACACCCTATGAGATAGATACTCTTATTATGTCTGCTTTTCCTCACGAGGAACCTAAGCTAAGGCTTGCTCAAATTCACCGTGTTAGTAATTAGATATGCTGAAATTTCAATTTCAGTATTTTATTGCTCAGCCCTTTTTCTTGACCATGGTGCCCTGGGTGCCTCTTTTTTCAGTATTCCCTCAGTCTTTTGTCATATTACCATATCAATAAAGACTATTTTTCTCTTCTGGGTCTCCTCTAATACTTAGCTCTAATTAACTCCTGTCTATTCACAACATAGAGATTAGCCTTGGTATTAAAGTGACTGATTACTCTCTATGCTGTGTCATCTTCAGCCTCTAATTGTGGCCTCAGACTTGACAGATGAATAGGCTTTCACCAGCCCCTTAACTGGACAGCTTAATGCAGAGAACAAATTGCAGCTTAATGCAGAGAACAAAGTGTACTAATTTGGTTGGACCAGTAAACATTACACCATGTTCTGAGGCATGGTAGAACCTAGCCAAGATTTTCCAGGAAGACCATCATTTAGCTATTGTTAAAATGTGGGAAAACACAGTATCTATAGCAAAACTTTTTTTTTTTTTGGCCTCACATGGCACCGACAGAAGAACGCAATACTTTCTCATCTATCTTAGCTGAGAAACAGAAATTTAGCAAAGGGCTTGTATCAACTTAAAAGCCAGGAGCTTCGAGTTTGTTAGCTTGGCTCTGTTCACAATTACCTGTATGGTCGTGGTATTGCCCCCACCCCTATCTGAAGCTCGAAGATTCTTGGATTCCTGAGTTCTTTATCAGCTTTAAGATTCTATAACTTATCAGGATGAAAACAAATTGGCCCTAATTAAGGTGTTTGGTAGAAGTTCCAAGACAGATTTAAATCAGGAAATTAAAGATAAGAATAGAATTAAAAATATCAAATAGCAGCAGGAAAGATGCCCTGGGTACCAAGACTGAGCAGTCATTAATAATAAGTACTGTGTTTAGAATCCCTCGACCCCCCCCCCCCCCGTGGTGCAGCTAACATCCATCTGACATTCCATGGACTATGTGTCTCAGAGTTTTAACATTTACCTTTAGAGCATGAGTAAGAACATGCTATTTCCAAATGAAGCCTACCTGGAGATATTTCAGTGACTCATGGGCTTGGTGAATTCAGAGCATCTGGGCTGCTGAGACAGGATGAGACCGAGTCTATCAGCCAGGACTCCTGACGATCAATTCAGTACATTGTCCATGCATCATTCCACTTCTGCCAATGGCAGTGACCCCTCATCCTGCCATGCAGATAGGAGTCTGTAGTATAGACTTTTCTTTATAACCACAACCCTCTTGGCTCCCTTTGTCCCTGTTGGGAAGGAGAAATGGTAGAAATGTTGCCATAGTAATAGTAAACAAGGAGGGAAATGTTTTGCCCAAGAGCATCGCTAGCTAGGGGAGAGCTGTGCTGGTACTTCCCTCAGCTTTCTGGGACTGTGACAAAACACCCAAGGAATCAGTGGAGGAAGGGAAGACTGAGTCTGGTCCTCGGTATCAGAGTTTGCAGCTCCTGGGTCTGTTGTTTATGGTCCTGTGGCGAGGCTGGACATTAGTGCAGAAAGCTGTGGTAGAAAAAAAAGATTCTTACTCTTACCGGATGGCAACCTTGGTGGGGGCAGAGAGAGAGGGTGAGAGGAAGAGAGGAGGGAGGGAGGAAGAGAGAAAGAATAAAAAATGGAAGAGAAGGAGGAAGAAGGAGAGAGGAAGGAGGAGGGAGGAAGGGAGGGGAGAGAAAGTGAGGGCAGGAGGAAGAGAGTGAGGTAGGGAGAGAGAGGAAGAGAGAGAGGAAGAGAGGGAGGAATGGAGAGATACAGAGAAAAAGAGAGAGGAAGGTAGGAACAGAGAAAGGAAGGGAGGAAAAGGTGGAGGGGGGAAGAAAGGAAAAGGGAGAGGATTGACTGGGGCCAGGAAGGAGGAGGGAGAGGGAGAAAGAACAGAGCACCAGCTTGAATGACCCTGAGGACCTAAACCTCCCAGTGAGCCCCTTGTATTTGTTTCCACCACCTCTCAGGGGTTGATTCCATGAAAGGCTGAAACCATTGCTTATGATCCAGTCACCTTCCAGAGGCTCTGCTCCCGAATACTGCTGCACGAGGCGGGGGTGGAGGTGGGTGGGGGGAAGGGGTGAATCTTCAGCACAGGAGCCTTTGGAGAATGTTTCAGATCTAAGCCATTGTAGCCTGGATCTCAATTTGGCAACACCTGGCAACTAGTGTTTGCCTAGTAACATCGTGGTGATCAGGGCTCTGAGGCAATCCAGTGGTTTATTCCAATATCCCGGTGGTTCATGTTTCTCAGGCGATGAAGTCAATGCAGAATGTTCCAGAAAGCGCATCGCGCATGTGTCACAGTGACTAACTGATGGAAGTTCTGAGAGCAGAGTACCTGAGGGTGCCAGTGCATTAGCCTCGCTGTGGGCTTGAGGATGGACTCTCAGTATCTCAGTCTCAGATATTGTTTGTTAATTAAAAATTATCATTATGCATGGTTTTTGTGTGATGTGTATATAGGTGTGGCCTGGTGTGTGTGGGAGTCAGAGGACAACTTTTGGAACAATTCAGGTTGTTAGATTTGAGGTGAAGTCTTACATGTCCTGGGTCAACATAAAGTATTCCTCCCTTTTTGAGTTAATTTTTAAGGTTATCATATAGACAATGGGTTTCATTATGACATTTTCATACATATATGTCATTATACCTTGTTCTCATTCACTCTTTTCCTCACTGCCTTCCACTCACTGTCTCCCCCTCTCCCTCCGACTGGTCTTGTTACTCCTTACCCCAATTTGTTTTGGAGAAGTTTGGAGAAGGTACTACAGGGTGCTAAGAATAGTGCATATTCATATTTGTTGAATGTAATATTCTGTAGTTATTTCTGAAGTCTGGCTTACTAATGATGTGCTTAGAATCTGAAGTTTACTTGTTGATTTTAGTTGAATGAAGTTTTAGTTGACTTAGTTGAATCAAGATAAAAATGGGGTGTTGATAAACTATAATTATCAGGGATTATATGACTTTTGTATCTACTGGTGATTTGGATACAAAATTATGAAAGTGAACACCCTAAAATTTGGTGGCTATATATTTAAAATTAATATATATATTCCTGATGATTTTTGCTTATTAATTTGTCATAGTCTCATTTATCTCTTTGGCTTACTGTGGTATGACATCTACTATATAGTTATAGTAGCTATAACAGGTTGTCTTCATGCCCAATTTTCTTGATAGCTTGAATTCTGTTCTTCTGTTTGTTGTATTACTTGACTGGTAGAATTATTATTGTTCTATATTCTCCCATGCCCCAAACATTATTAGAGGGGTTGCTGGTTTTCTGTTTCAGACATTGCCCTAGTTTTATGTCAACTGGACACCAGCTGGAGTCATTAGAGAGAAGAGAGCCTGAACTGAGAAAATGCCTCCCTAAAATCTAGCCACAAGCATTTTCTTGACTAGTGATTGATGTGGGAAGTCCCAGTCCATTGTGGTTCTAGTTTCTGTAAGTAAGCAGGCTGAGCAAGCCAGGAAGCAGCTTACTCCCTCCACGGCGTCTGCATCAGCACCTACCTCCAGGCTCCTGCTTTTCTTCAGGTCCTTCCATCCCTGGTTTTGATGATGAATGATTACATGGAAAAGTGAGTGACATAAACCTATTCCTTCCCAAGCTGATTTTGGTCATGGTGTTTCATCACAGCAATGATAACTCTCACGAAGACAGATATGATGAATTCTGTGGTTATTTCGTGTTCATCAATTTTTCTAATAAAATGTATTACTTTCCGTGCTCTTCCAGTGGAGACTCCAGGTATGGTATTCCTTTAAGTGTTTTCTGAAGTCCTGGCTTGGTAATTCCATTCCTTAGCTTGTACTGTAATTCAAATGTTCCATTTCCCCATCAATTTTAGAAGAAAGCTTTGCTGGATTTAGTCATCACAGTTGTAGCTGGTTGTCCCATCCTTTCCAGGCCTTCTGAGTTTCTAATGAGAGATCTGACGCTATCTATACTCACCTATTTGTCTTTGTAGGTGAACTGGCCATTTTCCTTTACAGATTTGATATTGTTTGTTTTCCATCTTTGATAACTTGACCATAGTACTCTGTGGAGAGTCTACTTCATTTGGACTTCACAGCTAGGCAAACCTTCCCATTATGTATCATGCGAGTCCTGGGACTCAGACAGATGATTTTTTTCTGAGGAAATGAGATTTTGAAGCAGCTTTAGCTCTTTTGAGCACAGCAGGGACCTTTCATCAAATTTAGCTGTGGGAACCCTTTTCCTGGACCACATTGCTACTGAAAATGTCATCAATCAATCAACAAATATTTCTCAGGACAGCAACTTGAGAATTAAATGAGGTCATGGAAGTGGCAAGTTAGAAGGCAGTATGGTACAGAGTAAGGGCATGGGCTTTGGAGACATTCATAAATATGTTTGAAGTCTAGTACTACTTCTTGTAAGCCATGTAAGCTTGACAGAATCATTTAAGTTTACCAGTCTCTGCTATTCTGTCTGCAAACTAGGGCAAGTAACTACCTCCTCATAGGGGAAACCCCCAATTTTCTGTACCGTTTTCAATATGTAAAAAATTAAAAAGTACACTTTGAATGGTGGCACATGACTTTGATCTCATCACCAAGAAGATGGAGGCAGGCAGAAATCTCTGCATTCAAGACCATCCTGGCTTGGACAATGAGCTTGAGGCCCCATTAAGGCTTCATTCATATTGAGAACCTATTTGTTCATTTGTTTGCTTTTTAAAAATAAAATGATGAATTATACTGTGATTAATTATTGCCCAGTGTCAGCTAATTATTTGTAAGGCATTGGTTGGCACATGGCGGTGGGAGAGGAAGCAGAGGCATGGCTCCCTCTCTCCTTGCCGAAGCAAGATAGACTGACAATGAGGTGAAACAAAGGTATAGAAGTTGGCTGGACCAGCACTGGACTGAGCTCCTGGAGTCCAGCTAAAGAGAGGGAGGAGGGTCATATGAGCAAGGAGAGTCAAGGTCATGATGGGGAAAATTACAGGATCAGCTGACCCGAATTAGTGGGAGTTCATGGACTCTGGACTGACAGCTGGGGAACCTGCATGGGATCAAACTAGGCCCTTTGAATATGGGTGGTAGTTATGTGTCTTGATCTGTTGGGGGAAGGCCCTGGCAACAGGACTAGGACTTCTCCTGGGTACATGAATGGGATTTTGGAGACTATTCCCTATGGTGGAATACCTTGCTCAGCCTTGATAAAAGGGGGGAGGGGCTTGGTCCTGCCTTAACTTGATATGCCAGACTTAGTTGACCCTCTAAAGGAGGCTTACACCATCTGAGGAATGAAGGGGTTTGGCATGGTGGGATGGGGGAGGCCCAGAAAAGAGGAGGGAGGGGGAACTGGGGTTGGAATGTAAAATAAAAAAAATTAAAGAAAAAGTAAAAAAAAAGTTGGCTGGAGGTTTCTGGGCTTGGCAAAAGCTTCATTGCACTGATGAGGATGGCATGCACTGGGTAGAGGAGAGCAAGCTGCAATTTGCAGAATTTTAGGTGTGTGGACTCATAGAAGGAAGCTGTATGCTTTATAAATGGCAGCATAAAGGCCACTATGGCCAGACTGGGCCATAGAAGTGAGAGAAAAAAAGTTATTTAAAGCCAATTAACAAACTTATTTTGCTACCTAGTACAGAACGGTTTAAGTGTTTTCAGTAGAAGGCCGATAAGACTGGGTGCTAAAACTGTTAACATTTCTTTATTATCAAATTCCCATGGAATTGTTGGCACAGAGCTGATGTTTCTGGATACTCAGTGATGATATATGAAATAATGGATAGATGTTTCTGGAGGACTAGTCTGGCCATGGTGTGTGTAATGTTGACAGCTAAATGAATGGAGATTCTCACACCAGATTCTAAATAACTGCCCCTGGTCAATGGAAACAAAGAATGCTGTGCAATTAATGAGGCAAATGTGGGCAGGCTGGGTTTCTGTTTAGATTTGGGTATCCACATTGATTTAGGATAATTAGAAATAGTTACACCCTTTCATTGATAGTTTCACCTTGTGCTTTTGGAAATATGAAATATATACATGCCTATATAAAAATATATAATTTATTCCTTTTCTTGGTCCCGACACTTGCAAAGCTTATCTATATATTTGTGTACAAACACACATACACATACATATATGTAGATCATCCATTATTGAGAATGAAGACTTGAGTATGTATGCATGTGCAAACACACACATGTATATCATCCGTTATTAAGAATGCAAACTTGAGTATGTATGCACATGTAAACACACAAATACACATATGTATATCATTCATTATTGAGAATGCAGATTTGAATAAAATGCAAACACATACATATACAAATCACACACAAAACTGCATACTTCACAAAAGTTCATAATATACATAACAAATGAATTAGTAATAACCTATATAATAGCCTTAATAAATTGTGTTTTGATATAATTTTCATAAAATAAAATAAAATGTATTTTATGAAATACATTATTTCATTTTGGTGCTTATTGAGATTTTAAAACATTAAATTCTCTATCATTTTAAAATAATATAGAATGATAGGAGTGGAATCATGCTAATTATTAATCCACACACCTTCAAATATCTGATTTTTTTGACAAAGAAGCAAAAAATATCCAATGGAAAAAAGAGCATATTTAACATGGTGCTGGCATAACTGGATATCAACATGTGGAAGAATGAAAATAGATCCATATCTATCACCAAAACTCAAGTCCAAATAGATCAAAGACCTCAACATAAAGCCAGCCACACTGAACCTAATAGAAGAGAAAGTGGGAAGTACACTTGAACGCATTGGCACAGGAGACCACACTGAGAAAAACAGTTAATAAATACGACCTTCTTAAACTGAAAAGCTTCTGTAAAGCAAAGGACATGGTCAACAAGACAAAATGACAGCCTATAGAATGGGAAAAGATCTTCATTAACCTTATATCAGACAGAGGTCTGATCTCCAAAATAAACAAAGAAATCAAGAAATTGATCATCAAAAGAACAAATAATCCAACAAAAAAAATGGAGTACAAACCTAATTAGGCAGAGAACTCTCAACAGCGGAATCTAAAATGGCTGAAAGATACTTAAGGAAATGTTCAACATCCTTAGTCATCAGAGAAATGCAAATCAATACAACTCTGAGATTCCATCTTAAACCTGTAAGAATGGCCAAGATCAAAAACACTGATGAGACCTAATGCTGGAGAGGATGTGGGGTAAAGGGAACACTCCTGCATGGCTGATAAGAGTGCAAGCTGGTACAGCCCCTTTGGATATCAGTATGGCGATTTTTCAGAAAATCAGGCTCATTTTTTTTT
>NW_026067922.1:4716533-4719863 GCF_014885135.2 Alexandromys fortis
TTTTTTATTCATTTTACATGCCAACCACAATTCCACTTCCTCCCCTCCTCCCACTCTCCCCACCCCTCCCCCTACAGTCCTGAGAGATGGCAAGGTACCCTGCCCTGTGGGAAGTTCAAGGCCCTCCCCGCTACATCCAGGCTTAGAAAGGTATGCATCCAAATAGAATAGGATCTCAAAAAACCAGTACATGCAGTAGAGACAAATTCCAGTGCCATTATTATTGGCTTCTCAGTCTGCCCCAATTGTCAGCCACATTCAGAGGGTCCAGTTTGATCCCATGCTGGTTCAGCCCCAGTCCAGCTGGCTTTGGTGAGCTCCCATTAGCTCAGGCACACTGTCCCAGTGGGTGGACCAACCCCTTGTGGTCCTGACTTCCTTGCTCATATTCTCCCTCCTTCAGCTCTTCAACTGGACCTTGGGAGCTCAGTCCAGTGCTCCGATGTGAGTCCCTGTCTCTATCTCCATCCATCGCCAGACAAAGGTTCTATAGTGATATTCAAGATAGTCATCAGTGTGACTATGGGACAAGGCCAGTTCAGGCACCTTCTCCTCCACTGCCCAGGGTCCTAGCTGGGGTCATCCCCCATGGACTCCTGGGAACCCCTCCAGAGCCAAGCCTCTCCTTCCCTGCTCCCATATCTGTCTTTCCTCCATTTCAACCATCACACTCCCCCAAGCTCTCCCCAACCCTCCCACTTCTCCCCTCTCTCTACCCCTCTCCCTTTCCTAATCAAAATTTGGAATTCAAAAGTACTTCAAATTAACTAAAGAAAAACCTTACTGAGTGAGAACATAATGCTACAAGTAGGAAATTTCCTTCCTATGCAACCGTCTTTTATGTACAAAATTATTAAATGCTTTCTATAAGATTACCTTTAGGCTACACTTAAAGGATGTATAAGGGCTCAAATGAGTTTTGTGTGGAGACCCCCTTGTGATAATTTGTATATAGCCAAATACTCTAATCTGAAAGAATCCAAAATCCCAAACATTCCAGATGAGGGATATTCAATTTGTACTGGTCTATATTTTTCTGCAGGTATTCAGTGATGTGTGATGGCCATTTTGTTCACACCATGTAGGTTTTCTCAGACTGCATGGCTTCTTGTTACAGGTACCCCCGCTATTGAACTATTTCTCTGCTGCTGGATGCAGAGGCTACTTTCATCTTTCACTGTGAAGATGGAGCAGCGAAGGGCTATTGTCCACCTGAGACATTTTCACATTTTCATCTTACTAATTTTTCAAGACTGGATTCCTAGAAGTAGAATCAATGAGATGAAAAGTAATAGGGGCTTAAATATTGTCTTCTGGAAAATTCATGACAGTTCATGACCTATAGTTTAAAGACCACACCTTATTTCCACCATTTAAAAATGTTGTAGACATTATCACATTTAAAAATATTTGCCAATTTGATGGGATAAAAGTGATACTGTTAAGTTACTTTAACTTATATTTCCCAAACTGCTAGAATGGTTAAATATTTATTATTTTTATTGCTCAATTTGTTTCCTTTGAGAATGGCCTTTCCCCACATGTCACTGATCCTTTTTTAACCTGTTTTTGTCATATTATTTGTGTATTGAAACTCCTTTTCATAAAATGTTTTATTATTTTTCACATAAAAGTTTTATTATTTTAAGAGTATGAATATTTGGGCTTCATATATGTTCCTGCAGGTCTCATATGCAGTGCCTTGTAGAAGCCAGAAGAGGTCATCGAATTATCTGGAGTTACAGATGATTATAAGCCCCAATGTAGGTGCTGGGAATTGAACCTGGATCTCTGAAAACGGCAGACAGCCAATGCACTTAGCTGCTGAGTTGTCTCCCTAGCCTTGGAATTCCTTGTATAGCAGGTCATTATTTTCCCCCCATGAGATGTTCAAGTGAATAGGTTATTGTACATAGGTGTCACCAGGGGATTTAGTTAAGATGGGGAATCTGGTGCAGTGGGTCGGGGATAGGACCGAGGATTTGCGTTTTCAGAAACTTTCAGGGTCTTCTAGTGCTGCTGGTCCATAGACAGTACTTTGAGTGATGAGTCTCAGTTTCTGAGTCTCACCTGGCAGAATTCCACCACACTCATGAACAACGCGCAGTATGTTTTTCTTCTGTTAAGTAAGATAATAAGAAGGTCTGTGTGTGGAAACCAGAAGCAACTGTAGTTTTGCCAGTCACTGGAGCATTAATTAGCGGTTCTAAGGAACTGATAGCATGCTGCTGGGGTGGGAAGAGAGAAGGCCTTTGAGTTTTATCTTCAAATTCTACTTCTATTTAGCTTTAAGCCCATAGGGGTTCAGTTTTCAACTCCTTGTATAGATACAAAAACGGAACACGATGGGACAGCCATCTCTACTTTGGTTTTGAATATTTTAGAGATCAAAAGAGAACTATTGATATACTTTATGAATTCTAAACTATTGAGAGTAGTGGTTATTGCTCTTGCCCATGCAAAGCCATGGGGAGTCTGAACAGTAGCTACTGAGTGTGTGAACATTCAGTACTATCGATATGTAATTAAAGCCAGAGTGCTTAGAGAGCTTCTGTGGGACTCCTTCATTTTTCAATTGATAAACTCCCTGACTCAGAGCTGAGATTTCCATAGATTTATGAATTACCTAGACTTGATATTCATAGTAGGAAATGCTTTATAAGTTGTCTTCATGAGATATTCTGAATGTACAAGTGTTAAACTGAATGATTCTGAAGCTAGACTATAGTGGTTCAGATATTTTGATAATGTATGTACATGTTTCCATCATCATCATACCCATATACATCCACAGACAAAATATAATTACTCAGTACTTGTGGTAATTGCAGTATAGTTAAAACTTAAAATGTGAAATGTCCTAGTTGGCTGTCTATTGATAACTACTGCCTGTAGGCAGGCAATGTTCCTTATCCTTCTTTTTAAATTTAAATTTATTCTTTTAATTTCATTTTTCATTTCATCCACAGTTCTCCAGCATACTATACACTCCTCCCTGTTCCCCCTCGACTTCCCACCCACATCCACTCCTCCCAACAGATAAGGGCTCCCATGGAAAGTCAACAAATTCTGGCACATTAAGTTGGGGCAGAACCAAGCCCCTCCACCTTGCATTCAGACTGAGCATGGCATCCCACTATAGGAAACAGGCCCCAATAAGCTAGCTCATATATCAGGGATGGATCCTGGTCCTACTGCCAGGCGCCTCACATATAGTCCAAGCCTCACCACTGCCTCCCACGTATGGAGGTCCTAGTTGGATTCCATGGAGGCTCTACAGTTGTCAGTCTAGAGTTCCTGAGATTCCATGAGCTTGGTTCAGCTGTGTCT
>NW_026067922.1:4720834-4812727 GCF_014885135.2 Alexandromys fortis
CCCTATGTTCTCTCCAACATAAGCTTTTTTTTTTTTTTTAGTACTTTTGATCTTATCCATCCTAAAAGGTGTAAGATGGTATCTCAGAGTTGTTTTGATTTACCCAGGCTTCTTTGTATTCAGATAATTAAATTCTGAGCAATGGGTCATGATTAGAAATCTCATGGGCAATTTTGTGTTGACTTTTTGAGAATATATTTTTTATTTGTTATCTGATAATTTCATTACATGGACATGATATATTTTTATCATATCTACTCTCTATTCCTTGTTCCAGTTCCTTCTAAGTCTTGACCCATCATGACTCTCTCCCAACTTACTTTGCTTTTTTATAACCTACTGAGTCTAAATAGGGCTGTCCATATGCTTAGGCATATAAGAACATTCTCTGCAGCATGGGCAACATACCCAGGACCATAAACCTGAGATAAATGGGCTCTTCCTTCACCAGCAGCCAGCCATGCCAATGGCCCCTCAGTTAGGAGTGGGCCCTTGTAGGATCCTCCCAAATTTATGCTGGAATTTTAATTGGTTTGATCTTGTGAAGGTGTCCTATAGACAGTGACTAATACTGTGATTTCACAAATGCAACAACCCAGCCATGTCCAGAAGATGTTATTTCACAGCATCCTTCCCAAATTTGGGTTCTTAAAGTATTTTTTTTTTTTTTTGCTCACTTTGGTCTTTCTATGGTTTTCTGTGCACAGGTTAAATAAAAAGGGATTCATGGCCCTAGAAGAGAACTTAACATGTGGAGAGATTCTCTATATCCAAAGTAGAAGACTTGCTTGTAAATCTCTCTCACTTATTTTAGAATTTAGATAAACAAATTATCTAGGCAAATTGTATTTTTGGCTTGCTAATTAAGTAAAGTTTCTTTAACATAAAGCACTCTCTAGCTCACATAGATCACTGGGCAACTCGTTAACTAATAGCTAACATAAATTTCACTGTTCTCAACTAATCTCTTGTTTATATATGACTGTTAAGTAGAAGAAAGAGAGGAGTAACAACCATACCTGATAGGAACATGGTTGGAGAGCCTTAGCTTGAGAAACAGCATTCAACATATGGCAACATCTCAAGGATTTTCTCTTTCCATTAACAATATCATTAAGCTTAGAAATCATACAGTGTTAGATAGTCCAAGTGCTAAGAATAAGACACTGAGTACTCATCCGTAAACAGGGCAGCTACGCTAAGCATTTCCACACTAAAACTCAGAGAGCATCATGGAAGGGAAGGAAGAAAGAACATAAAATCCCAAGGTTGGGAAAGACTATTGAGATAATACTGTCTTTTGGACACGGGGTGGTCATTGTGCTCATGAATCACAGAAACCATGATTGCCTGCCTGCAGAAGACATTCATAAGATCAAGCCAGCCAAAATCCAGGCATAAACACAGCAGATGATCTCCAGGCCTTAGAAGCTATTGGTAGTGGGTAGTAGCTTAGAGTGTCTTAGTTAGCTTCCAACTATTACCTTAAAGAAAAACCAAACAAAAACTATTGTCTGCTAAGGAACCTTAACTGAGGGATTTCTGCTTCTAAACTGGTTTGTGGATATGACTGTGGGAACATTTTCTTGATTGTTTAACATGGGAGGGCCCAGCCCACATAGGCAGTACCATGCTTAGGCAGATGATCCTGGGCTGTATAAAATATTGACAGGCATTGAGAAAGAGAGCAAGTCAATAATAATCATTTGTCCATAGTTTCTGCATCAGTTTGATGCCAGGGTTCTTGCCTTAGCTTCCTGGGATGATGGACTATAACCCATAAGCCAAACAAACACTTTCCTTTTTAAGTTGGTTTTGGTCACAGTGCTTAGTGTAGCAATGGAAAACAAGCAGTATTTATTGAGGATGTGGCCATTGGTAGTTTCCCAGACTTTAGTACCCTGTACCCATGCACAAACTTGCAGCACTAAATGCGCTTAGTGATTACTTAGTGAATTATTTAAAGAATGAAATGAAGTTGGGAACGGAGTATAGTCATGAAGGCCATGGTTTAAATTGGAGGGGAGAGATGGAAGTAGATAAGATCATATTTTATTGTATACAGATACTAAATTGTCAAAACAAAAGAAATTTAAAAGAGTTGCAAAATTATAATTTTAAAAATAAGGAAAGTCACATGGTACCCGAAGAAAAGAAAAAGAAACAACACAGTGAGAATTAGTTAAGAATGCCATACCTGGCCTTTCCCTTTAATTCCTTTCTTTCTGCCTTGGCCTGGAACAAGATGGCTATTCTTCTGAGAAGGAAAACCAAGTGAAAGTCACGCAATGTTTCCATTGATGTTTTTGGCAGTGATGGTGAAAATTCTAGACTGAAATGATATTGTATGAAGTCTGGACTAATTGACATGCTAAAGTCGAATGGATTTCCTCTCTCCTTGCTGTCTGGATCAATTCTTGGAGGAGTGAGAGAATTTAGTCTCTCTGTTGAAGCAGCACATTGTAGTGATAACATGGAAGAGAGCAGTCTGGCTCACCAGGCTTTTCCAACTTACAGCTAATGTGAGCTTCAGGAGGGCTTTTGCAAAATAAATAGAGCTTATTGAGGGTTGTCAAGAAAAGTTCCAGATTCCATTGAGCAAAAGTGGAATGTTTAATACTCTACTGTAAAAATAAAATAAAAATAAAGAACCCTCCTTGGAATTCTGAATCCCACCTGTTAAATTATTTGTCCTTCAATAGAAGGAGGAATGAAAGGCGTATGTTTAACATCATTTTGGACCAATTTTCGGTGGCAGGAAACCAAGGTAAATACATTTTTCCTGATGTAATTGTTGATATTAGTTCAACTCATGTGATGCCGTGTGATGCAGGCAGAGCTGAGTGAACCATTTCACTTAAACCTGTCCTCAGCTGGACTTGGAATGATAATGGAAAAGCCTAAAGACTATAAACGCTTACTGTCTGGGAACCCTTGATATTTTTGGGAATCCAGCCTGAAGCATTACTCTGTGAGTGTCTCCTTTGGAGACTCGGCCTTGATTCTCATTTGTATCCATACATGTTTCGAGATATTTATCTTATTTCCTCACCTGGTTGTGCTTAGATTTTTAAAAAATTATTTTCTTTGAATGTATTCTAAATTGTAATAGAGTTATATCACTTCTCCCCATCTTTCCTACCTCCTGCCCCTCCCATGTTCCCCTTCAAATTGGTAACCTTTCTTTGGTTTTTATCTTTACATAGTCATATATTCATGTATATACACAAATTTATAAATACAATATCTTGAGTCCATTGTTATTGTTTGTGGGTATATACAATGTTGAGGTTGGCCACTCTGTATTAGACACTCAATAAGGGGGCTCTTGCCTGAGAAAGGCTCATTCCACTTTTGCCAACAGTCATTAGCTGCCATTTTCTGTTATGGTTCCATAATTTAGTTTGGGGATAAGTAATTAAACATGATACTGAACCATACTGGGTGGCTTCAGTTTTTAAAGCAATGTTCAGAAGTGTCTGGGAATTAATTTACAGAGCTTTTGGGCGATCTTGATGTGGTCCTGTTTCTTAAATATTTTACTATCATCGTTTTTTCCCCTCGTTTTGCTATGTTGTCATTTTTGTATTAGTAATAAGTAAATTATTGTGTTCCATTCCACAGTTGAAGCAATAAACAGGAAGACTGAAGTTGGGACGTGATTAGAACATCGCTGGAAGGAATAAATGGACTAGAGGTAAACAGACATTTCATTTGTTCTGTATAAGACTTCTGTTCTTTCTCCAGTTCCACACAGACACACATGCGGTTGTTTACAAACACTAAATATTTCCTTTTAATTTTCCACTTTATCATTGATTTTCTTCTCTCTCTTGCCTTTTCTCCCTACCTCTGTGCTTATCTATCTATCTATCTATCTATCTATCTATCTATCTATCTATCATCTATCTATCTATCTATCTATCTATCTATCTATCTATCTATCTATCTATGTTCACAAACTAGTGTCCATTCTTTCCCCAAAGTCTCCACATTTCCACATTTGCATATTTACATAACACATACTTTCTCTCTTCATGTCATTTGTTTAAACCCCCTTTCTTTGTGCTTCTACTTTAACAGTACTCCCCAGGAGCACATGTGGGTTTTTTTCTGATGCTAACTCTCCAGACACATCTAGCCCATGATATAGTTATAGTTTATTCCTCCATTTTTTATCCTACAAACATATTTTTGGACAATGTTATGCCCAAATGGCTCAAGAATTCTGGCGACATTAGGTAACTGGATCGAGACCCAGACCTCAGTGAACCACAAGTATATGTACTTAATGGCATGAGAAAGGATTCATGGGAGTCAGATAGCATTCAAAGGCATCTGGCTAGCTTCTAGGGCTCAGAGACTGTTCACATCTCTAGACTTAATACTTGCTGCAAGAATTTGTTCTAAGTCCTTACCTCAGGCTTAGGATGGGGAAGGAATCTGGTGTGGACAGGTGGAGTCAGGGCACAAGGAATGGTACCCCAGGAATGGTGCAGGACTAATATGGCTCACAGTTCAAGTGGTCCTTGACAATGGTGCCAATGGAAGGACCCAGAAGGAAAATGACCATTGAGTCTGACTCTAATGACAGAGAGGTATCTCTATTTTGCAGAATTAATATTTGGCCCAATATTACTTTTTTTCCCCACAACGTGGACCTTTGCAACTAACTTGGCAGTTAGGTGTATTTGCTTTTCCTTGGTACAGATGCTTTTAATCTTCCAAGGCAGTATAAGTGGCTGCTGCTGGGAAGACCTACGACCCCAATTTTGTCATTTCTGGTCCTGTATTCTACTCCCCTCATTTAACTGTCACTTGCTAAACTACGCAGAAGCAACTTGGAGAATGAAGCAGCTAGTTTGTTTCTGAGTTGCTGAAGAATTCGTCAAATCAGTGGTTCTCAACATGTGGGTTGAAACCCCTATGATGGTTAAGTGACCTTTGAACAGGGTCACCCAAGACCATAAGAAAACACAGGTATTTACACTCTGATTCCTAACAGTAGCAAAACTGCAGTTAAGAAGTAACAATGAAATGATTTTATGGTTGGGGATCACCACAACATGAGGAACTGTATTAAAGGGTAAAAGCATTAGGAAGGTTGAGAACCACTGACTGAAATATTTGGGAACCCAGTCTCCAGTCATAGGCGAACAATTTTCTCCTGCCTTTGGTCTGGATCACACACATATGTGTTGGAGATCCCGAGGACCTTGAAAAGAGTTGTTTCCATATACCAGCCTAGCACTGAATCCTACCACTAACAAAAACATCTGTTGAGCCAAGTGTTGGCTGCCACAGCCTTCTGCTTAGGTTACAGGTATTTACCTGTAGGAGAGGAAGGCAATAAGGTGGAAGCCACAAACAATAGTTCAATAGCATTTTATCTGGATTGGTTGGGTTTGGAATTATTATTCTCTGTCACCACAGGAAAAATAAAACCTCTAAGGTGCTATATATTTATGAGTTTATTTAGGAGGAGGTCTTTGGATCAGCAGTTGAATGTGTTGGGTTCACATATTAGAGAGCAAGAAGGTAATATAAGCACAGATAAGAAATGGAAGAGTGGAGAAAGATTTATTTCTTGGAGCAGGTGAGGGGAGGGTGGACATTACTTAAAAATAATACCTTTCTCAAAGGAAGGTGTTTTTTTTTTTATCAGGGAATCCTATACATACACATATAGACCAATACTTTGGGATGAAAACATTCCTGAGTATGTGCAGGTAAGGAGTATGTTACTGCATATTCTTAGTAAAGATCAAAAGGGAAGGACAGGAGGCACATGTTGGGGAGTGCTTAGCTCTAAGTCATGGTACTCATTTATTTCTGCAAGACTAAATGGTGGTCATGAACACTTAGACAGGCTCAGTTTGTGCCCTAAAGATGGTACCCAGGAACATATCTGAGCATGCACAGTTCCTATCAAAGTTGTAGCCTAAAACAACAATGACAGAAAAAAAAGATGCCTTCAGGGTGCCTTAATATGGGAGTTTGCACCTAATGTTGGGCGTATTTAGTCATTAACAGATCTATAATGTAATTTAGGGGAGCACAACTATGACCATACAACAGAGGATGATTTTGTCACTTGATTCTTGTGCTTCTGGGAAGGAGACAGGGACCAGAGTCCCCGAACAGAGCTTACACCACAAAAGCACTGAGGAGTTTTCCTGGGCTTCAAGGTTCTTCCACAGACAAACTCTGAAGCACCTTCCTCCTTTTTATATTATAACTATTCTCCCATGCGAAGGTTAACACAAAGTCTCAGAAACAACAGAAAAGACCAAGACAACTACTAAGAAATAAAATCAAAGTAGGCACAGTGGGGCAATCCTGTGATTCTAGTGCTTCTGTGCTGGAGGCAGGGTTCAAGGCTAGCCTCATTCACATATTTGAAAACAAACACAGAAAGACAGATGGACACAGTTCAGTTATTGACCTTGTGCAACTAACTAAACTAGTCCTTGTTTAAGCTTCTACATCAGTCAGATGCAGATAAAACTAGCAATTAGATTCATAAGAATTAAAGTAAAATATCACAAGCATAAGACAGAGTAATATCTGGCACTGAGTAAAAATATGGACATATCTGTTTTAATTATTATCAATAAGGGTTTTTGGACACTTTAAAATAGATATGTTTATTTTTATGAAAGTTATCTTTCTTATCAAAATTGGGAAGGGGCTGCAGGGATTTTCCTTCCATCCATTCCTGCTTTTACATGTACAGATTCTCAACCACACCTATAGATGATACAAATGTGGTATCACCTAGCTCTCATTGTAGGTTGTATGCTTATGTCTGAAGAATAGGGAAAAGGAGACTTGAAACCAGAGGCTAATATGAGCAGTGATATGCACACTGTGTAAAGAAAACATCATTTTGGCTCATACACTGAGCGACAGTTTACCAAGGATGACCATTCATTCAATGGCAGCCTTGTATGAGTAGTTTAATGCCCTTGAACAGATTTGAAAACACATCTGTAAAATGAAATTAATGCGTCCAGTCTTCCCGAAGTACATGCGTAAGCGCCAACACGTCCTGATCATTTGTCCCTAACCACCATCTCCCCAAATTCCTTCCTAACATAATCTATCCTGAGGGGCAGCATGTAGGCCAAAGTAACTTGATAGTAAGTGGCTGTTTTCCAAGGGATTATGGGTTTTTCAAAGTCTCATCTCAAATTCCTTGGTTGTGTGACTAGTAAGGCAAATTTAGTGGGGCATTACAACACTAGGTCATCACTCAGGTGGTAACTCGTATGGGAAAATGTCTCCTCTCTCCTGCAGAGGTGAATAAGGCATCATTTGTTTGGACTTATGCACATTGGGATAAATCTATGTGTGATGTTAAAGGGACAGATCTCTGTCTGTCTGTCTGTCTGTCCGTCTGTCTCTCTCTCTCTCTCTCTCTGTCTCTCTCTGTGTGTGTGTGTGTGTGTGTGTGTGTGTGTGTGTGTGTGTGTGTGTGGTTACAACCTGGAGACCATAAAGGAGGGCGAATGAGCACTGGCAACATTTGAAGAAATGAAGGTTATTTTTAATTAATGCCCCATGACACACAGCCGACCACACCAGTTCCACAAGTCCGAGGATGTCTGCAAGTATCGGTGTCCGCCTTCACTGAATTACTCTGCTCTTGAGTCACAGGCAACAGTGGCTGATGGCAGTTATGGATGACAATCAGGAAAACAGGTGTCACATCAGGCACTGGGGAATTGAGGTAGAAGTGGGCAGCCTGATCCAAGGTGGATACCACCTAAGGTATAGCCACTGGCCAGAAGCAGGAGAGCAGAGATTTACTCGCTGTGATGCTGTTAACTGGTCTGCCTAGCTTGGAAGCAGAACAGTGCTTCTGAGTTTGGTGATTTGGCAATGGATACACTGGATCTTCATTGTCTCCTTCATAGATGAGGGGCTACCAGGCACAGACAGACTGGAGCAGAATTTTAAGGTTCTGAGTCCTGTTACTGCTAGCTCTAGGGAGGCATCTTCATCTTTCAGTTTTGGGTATTTGTGAACCTGAAGTACAAAATGGTAGTGAAATTTGATGTCACATGGGCTCAAGAAATTTCTATGAGGGAGCAGGTCAAAGGGCATAGAGGAGCTGAGTGGTGAATATATAAGTATGCGAAGTCAAGCCACACTGGAATTAGTGGAATGAGATTGGTCTGATTATAAAGATTTAACTAGGCTTACATCTCAATAAACTTGAGATGCATTTGGAATGAGGTTGGTAAAAATGTTTAAAAAGTACACTTAACTTGGCTTAAAAGGCCTTACCCATGCTTTTAAGTGTTTTTTAAACATAGGTTAAGCATATACCATTCCAGCTACTTTGCGGTAACATTTACTTCTCATGTGGCTATTGCAAGATACATTTAAGATTAAAGTTTGGATGAATTATCAGGAATTTAGAACAGGGGAAGCTGGATGAAGTGGTATACAATGAAAGCAGGACTCAGTTTGTTTGGTGCATACAGATTCAAGGATATAAGGTCAAGATTGGCACATGAATTAATTCACAAGTACTCACTGGCATCTATGAAATACAAAGCTTAAGGAGAGGATGTGAACGGTACAGGATACATTACAACTTCATAGAACATGTGAACAACAAGAGTATAATATAACTATACCTAGACTGTATGTAGAAAATCAAGGTTATAGTCATTTGTTTAGTCTTGAGGATTGGATGAAGGAGGTAAGAAGACATGGAACATGTTTGAGCAGGTGAATACCATGACCAAAGTTGTGGTTTGAGTGCAGTTATACATGCGGTTATTTGAACAGGTAGTAGGGGACTATATTATATATTGAATGAGAAATGTGGTCCAAGATTTAGAAGCCATGGCCATTAACTGTGCATAAGGAAGGAGCTCTCAAATGGAAGACATGAACCATTTGACATGATGATAATGGAGCCAGTCAGGTATCTAATGCAACAGGAACTTGGACTTTGGTGAGGGCTTCAGATCTTTGGCAGCAATCTTGAGGGGAATGCATCTGGAGAAGTTCAGTTGATGAAGAGTCTTGGTCTTGAGAAAGGTGGTTGGAAAGTGAAAATTTCAGAGTTCACTGTGTAAAGGTAGCAATGTAGGAACTGAAAGAAAAGGAGGAAATGAAGGCATAGAACTGGTTTCTGGACCCCGAGAAATTAATCCCCTGGTCTGAAGATGGCACATGAGGTTTGCTTATTCTTTGCTCTAGCAACAGGGAACCCAAGCGTATGCTGAAGTAACTCAGGATAAAGATGGAATAGTTGAGTTTCCTTATAAAAATTATATTATTACCACAAGAAATCAATGACTTGAGTTCCCCAAGTTGGCTCTGTGCTGACAGATTATCTTTAAATCACAATAAAAATGAACTTACTGGCTATTTCCAGTTTTTACTTTCTTTTTTCCTCTGGTTCTGTCTTAAATACACTTTTGGCTTTAATTTACTGTAGAAATTTCCTGTGTAGTTTGGGGTGGAGAGGTAGAGGGTCAGGTTTTGGGATTTGAAACCCAAACAAATCTTTCATTACTTCCTACAATACTTTCAACTTAATTTAGGGGTCAGAGGATAGTCTGTGAAAATATCAGACACAACCCAGACATTTGTTTCTGAAGAGATACAAAGGAGCTCACATCTGGATGGCTGCATGAGTTTTCTGGAGTTGTCAAAGCATTCTGTTGACTGTTAGGAAGTCTGTGAGTCACTATCTTAAATAATTACGTGAAAAGTGAGCACATTCAACTTTGTACAGTAAGTTATAGAATATGAATGCAGAGTACAAAAATCAGAAGCCCAGATCAAGTAATAAACCTTTAACAAAATAAGAGTTTACTTTCTGAAAAAGCCAGTTTAACTGACAAAACCAGCAAACTTGGCTACTCAATTGTCTGAACTTCTAGAGGATATTTCCCCTCCTTCCTCTCTCTTCTCTTTCTTTTCACCTATCCCTCTCTTTTGCTCTCACTCACTACTTTTGGTATACTGTTTTCTCCCTAGTTAATGCCCTCATATGGAAGGGGAAATAACATGAAAAAAATGGAAGGGTCATAGATTGCAAACTGAAGGTTGCTCATGTTTTAAAAATTAATTATACAAATTGTTTGGTTGGCCTGCCTTGAATTGCATATTGCATATTTCATTTGTTGTTTGCCATTTTCTGTGATAGTCATGCATTCTGTATGGGAAGAACAGTTTCTACAAAATTGAGAACACTAATTTCAGATATCAAACATTAAATAACAAAAGGAACAATGCTAACCAATCCCTTGTTAGGGAAAAGCACAACGCATTGCTAGTTTGGACAGGTATTCTTCCAAACTAGATTTGACTCCTGCATTCAAAGAGCTCAAACACTAATGGGTGAGCCTACCAATAATAACAATGTTTGTTTGTTAAAACTGCCTCTAAAGCAAATTGAAATTAAATAAACGATGAGCAGAGAAAAGAGGTGTGCATACTGTGGGGATGGTATAATTCTAAGGAGAGGATCAAGAATCTTTCATAAGGAGAGGGCATTTGAACTACATTTAAGAGGAAAACAGTTATAAGCAGAATGGTGGGAGTTAGTGGTGGAGATGATGATGAAGAAGGCAGGTGCAAACCAGTGAATACTTATCACTCTATATTAATGCCATATCAAAAAGATAAAGCAAAGGAAGGGTATGGGAAAGAATATGGGAAAGGGGCTTCAGAGATGACTTAGTGGTCAAGATCTCTTGCTGCTTTTGTAAAGGGCACAGCTTTTGTTCTCAGAAACTACATGGTGGTTCACAACTGCCAGTAACTTCAGTTCTAGGGGATCTGATGACATTTATCATCTCTACCAATCTCTTCATACATGTGGCACACATAAACTCATATAACTGGCACACACACATAATAAATATATTATAAAAAAGATACAAGAAGAATTTTTTGTGTCAATAAGTGCATAATAATTTGATATATTTAAAATCTCATGATTTTATGCATGTCATACTTTGTACGTGTGTGTGGGATGATGACTACATGTATCCTAAGATGGACATGCTTATTATGTATACATCTAACCTTCAGCAATCTGGAAAGATGCTCTTTGGCATTGTGTAGTCTGCAAAGAATTTCCCACCTGCAGCTTAAGAAGGAAAGACCTTGGCCTCCATCTATGAATAGCTCTAGGAAAGACGACAGCCATTTTCAAGGAAGATGACAGCCATTTTCAAGGAAGGGTGGCTAGGTGCCTGACATGATGGTGTTACCTTTGATCCCAGCGTTTAGGAGGCAGAGGAAGGCAGATATCTGTGAGTTCAAAGCCAGCTTGGGCTAATGACTAAGTTCCAGGACAGCCAGAACTACATAGTGAGAACTACATAGTGAGTCTCTCTCTCTCTCTCTCTCTCTCTCTCTCTCTCTCTCTCTCTCTCTCTCTCTCACACACACACACACACACACACACACACACACACACACACCACGGGGGGGGGAGAGACAAAGCAACACAGGCAAACAGGCAAAGGATGAACTGGATCATACCTTCTCAGAAGATTGTAGTTTTCTTTTCTATCTTAATGTTTCCTAAAACCTCTGGGATTCTTTTGGTTTTAAATAAGGATTCTACCTGTTCCTTGATAACCTATAAGTACATCATTTTGATGAAAAATATCTTAAAATTATTTTCAAGATCAATTGGTTCTAAAGTCTTCAACACAGTGGGAAAATCTTTTTGTGTGTCTAAGCTTAGTAACAGACTTTGTAATAAGCTTAATTATGAGTTTATTCAAAAGAAAAAAAGATTCAGAGTGTTCTGATAACTGTGAAAAAGAGAGGAAAACAAAATTAATGATCTCAGAAAAGGGTACTATATATTTAAAATGAGTTGAAATCTTAGAGATACTACTTGTGGTTTTTTCATTAAAGAATGTATTATTTGGGAGATAGGGAAGGACTGCATGTGTGTGGTGAGAGGGTTTTAGCCACATTGATAAGGATGAAGCTTTATTTTAGCTGGGCAGACTCCAATGGAGATTAAGAAAGAACATTAAGGTTTGTCTGTAAAACAATTAGAGGCTTATGGGGAATACTCAGTTCTGGTTTTTAGTTTGACTAAACATCAAGCAAAACTCCAAAACTACAACAACAAAGCAAACACAGCCAAACCTTAAGACACTTGTCTTTGTATTTTCCCTAGAGTTTAGACACAGCAAAATCAGATATTTGATGCTTACTTCTGTGGACCACAATACAGAGAATAGTTTCTTGCAAATGTTGAATTCTTGCTGGTGCTCTTGGACATTCTCGGAGCAGAGGCACCATCAGATGCAGGGGATAATCTTGTTTCTGTGTTCCCAGATATCTATAAGGTTTAATTCATGATGAAGAAAATTATCTTAAAAATTACAGAAATCTATAGGCAAGTAATTAGTATGAGAACCAATTTTTACTATTCCTAAGTCACCTAAAAATTGAACAAACTATGTGAAAATGTATAAAACAAAACCATTACCATAGAGTGAACACTGAAGGGTGAGGTTTGCACATCACACAGATACAATGGAAGGCTCAAATTGGAGTCAAAACAAATAGTTCCATATTGATTAGGGGAGAGGCACTTTGGGGGCACCACAAGTGCTAGCATGCTAGCCTTGCCACACAGGTATCTTCTATCTCACTATTCTCTAAAGCCAGCAGATAAAATGACAGAATTGTGTATAATAGGAAGCTTTCCCAAATCTGTCTATCTTTCTAGCTAGTGTCTGTTCTGGTGGCTCATATTTAACAAGTAAGAATTTGTTAAATAGTTTGAATGTCAATGCTTTTGATTTGGCAGGTCAGAGGTGTGCATGGAAAGTTATCATTTTTATTTAATGCTTATTATCTCAAAAATCACCATTTCTTCTTTTGTGGGAACAGTTCTCATACTGAATGCATAGTTGTCATAGAAGATGGCAAACAACAAAACAAATATGTAATTCAAGGCAGGTCAATCAAATAATTTGCTTATTTACTTTTTAAAAGACGATCAACAAGTCTTAATTTGCAAGGTATGGATTTTCCATCTTTTCCTATTATTTCCCCTTCCATCTGGGAGGCTAGATTTGGGGGAAAATATTTACACAAGAAGGAGCAGGTAAAAAGAAAAAGGAGAAGTGGAGAGAAGGGAGGCAAGGAAAAATAGCCTGTAGAAGTGTTCAGATGACTGAGTACTCATGCATAGTTGATCATAAAGTTCTCATTGTATTATCATCTTATAGGACGCTTACAATCCCCTTGATGTGGTTGGATTCAGATTATTGCTGTTTTCAGTAATATTCACGGGACTACAGTCATTGAGTAATACTTCCTATAGAGCCATGTAAGTCCTCCCAAGTGGAGACTGGATACCACCATGAAGTTATCTCCCAAGAGCAGTTTGCAGAGCAGAGTAGTTCTTGGTGGAGGTGATGGCACCTTCCTGCGACCCTACTAGGGGATTTTGTTGTCACCCTCTAACCTAAGCTGAAACTTTAACTATGGTAAAGCATAGACTCTTCATGTCCTGGCTCTCTATACCTGCAATGCTCATTGTCTGAATTGGTAATTGAATTCTACTTCTGCTTCTGATTTCTTTAATCTGTAGTTTCTTCTATTAGTTTCCATAAGTAGGATGCAGACAGACCAGGTTCTCATAAACCTAATTTAAATTCTACCTGAATATTAGACAATATCAAGTAACATTATCTTTCTTGTTATGCATTAGGCACTATAATATGTATAGGGAGCTTTGTGTATTATCTGCAGTCATCTTATCAGGTAGATGCTTGTATCTTAACTACTTTCTTGATGGAGAAATGAAGATGAGAATAGATTCCAGAGAAAACAATGAAGGCATAAATTGATTCTGGACAGTTAAACTCTTAAGTCAAGACTACAGGAAATCAAGAACTAAGGAGCAGTTCCCACAAACCTTGAAATCATGTAACCGAGTTTTCACTCAAGCACCATTTTCACCTCAACTATTTGGTTTTGTCTCTCATAACCCTCCCAACTGAGCCTGAATGGCATTTTAGTCGTTTTCAGCATCTGACCAAAGAAACTGGACTAAAGTGTAAGCGCAGAAGACTCTGAGAGGCATCCATGAACATTTAAGCAAGGTGATTATTGGCAACAAGGCAAAAAGGCATATCTTCGTCACTGAAGGACTGGACAGGACAAAATGGGTGTCATTTCAGAACCCATCTGCATTGATAAGAAAGCCACTAAAGACCTGACAAAGTGAAATAAAGTCACCACAAGAAAAGAGCACATAAGAAAATGTTTGATGATGCCTTGTCACAGCTGGAAGCCCTGGTCCTGAACAGTACCATCTTAAAGGAGCAAAGCTGGGGAGACGTCTTATCTAAGTCCTTTGTGACAAAACTGAGAATCTTTTCTGAAAGCAAATGGGTGATGACACCATAGAAAACAATGGATGATGAAAAAGGAGCACGGAAAACTTCCAGAACTTCTAGGAGAAGGGAAATAAGAGAATGAAGAAATTTAGCAATAAATGTTACAGAATAATACCATACATAAGAAAAATCCCTAAAAGAGAAAATAGTAAAGAGGCCCAGCTCCTGGGCCGATGGGCAAAGCACATGTCCTGCAAGTATGAGGATCAGAATTTGGACCTCAGAACCCATGTAAAGATCAGTAGCACCCAGAGACCAATAGTTGGAGGTAGAGACCAGTGCTTCTGGAGTGAGCTGGGTAAGTAGACTAGCCGAACTGTCATCCTGGAGCTCTGAGTTCAAGGGAGAAACCTTGTTTCTGTCTAGAAGGTGGAGAATGATCAAAGGCGGCACATGGCCTGCTCAAAGACACATATAAATATGCAAGCACATCAGATGCACATATAGATGCAAAAAGGAAAAGAGATACGTAAAAGATCTTGTGAGTATAAATATAAATAAATAATAGAAGAAAATAGCTCACTGCAACGGAATGGTAAGAGAAACAACAAAAGGAAAAAATATTAAAATAAGATATAAGATCTCAGAAACAAGAATAAATCTAATAAATTTTATCTAAAAATGAAAAAAATCAATCAAAAAGAATGTTTTAAATTAAGTAGAATATCAGTGTGTATGGTAAGAGATGCAGCGAGGAAAAGTGACATAAGAGGATTGAGAAATCAGTGGGCATCAATGTGTAGGCAAACATAAACCAAATAAATCAGACGGAAGACCTTTGTATCAAATAAAGTAAAAGATAAGATTAAAACTACGTAAATAGATCCAAAAGCATCTGTAGACACCCAGAAGATAATCTTATACTGAAAGCTAGTGAGAAACAATGAAAACATGGACTTACAGATTCACGTACCCCAAACAATATCCACACAGGAAGTTCTTAAATTTAGAATGATGGAGGAAAAATCAATAGCGCAATCACGCTAGGCTTAACTGTAGCACTGTGAGTTTATGGAAGTTAAAGTGGAGAATAACACAAATTGAGATGGGGGAAAAAAAACAAGTAAAGACCAAAGGGATGCGGGTATAAAACAAGCTGAAACTTCACATGAGGGATCCATTTTATGTGCTTGGAGATGAGGTACTTTCTTTTCAAGTGTCCTTGGAACACTCATAAACATCAAATTATTCTCCCTCTATGCCACAAAGAACATCTCAATAAGAAATGTCCCTCAGGACCAAACAGAAAGTGTCCTGACCACAGCATAGCATCTGACCGAAACCTCTAATAAAAACTAACCAATAAAGCACTAAGTCATTAGATGAGGCCCTGGGTGAACTCTTAGCCTCTCGCTCAGACTATTACGGCCTTGACTTTGAGGATAGGCATTTTGTGCTCTGCACTGTTGTAATTTTTCAAAACAAGAGGAACAATCTGAAATCGTATATCCCAGCAGGGGAGTGTAGAAATTTATTGCGGTCAACTTCACGTTAGTTTTCAGAAAGAAGAAAATATATCAAATGCTTTTTAAAAATACAGAAGTATGGATTTAGAAGGTCGCTCTAATGGTCTTTCTGCCCAACTCTTACTTTGCAGAGGAAGGAATGGAGACCCAGAGCTGGGAAGGATTTGTTACCCAAAGTATATCAAGGGAAACTTGTCTAGGCTCGATGTCCAGGCTGATCGTTCAGTCCGTCTTCTGCTTGAGGCTCCTTCCTGGAGTAGCAAGCTGGGCACAGGTTACCTGTGTGTATGTCCCAGATGCGAGTGACTGTAGTGTGTTCATTTGCCTTCCGGAGGTGAAACTGGTTGCTTTGAGTGGATTCCTTGGAGCCAGAGTGCCTGTTCTTCTTGCAAGGACAGCTGGAGCAATGTGGTTGCCATTATTAGAATCACAGGCCTTCTACCTCTGCCAGATAACCTGCCCTGCCTAAGAACCTCTGACATCATTAAATGCTGGAATCTAAACTGTGAACGCGTGTTGGGAGCTGTTGTCTGGAATGCTCCCATGAACTCTTTTTGTCGAGACTCATTTTTGTTCTCTCTCCTCCAGGATCTGACCTATTTCCCTTTCCCCCTTGCTCCATTCTGGATGCCCAGATATATTGCAGCCCTTACCTCTGCTCTTCAGCTGGTGTTGCTGAGAGCACCATGTGTTTCTAAGTCACACCAGGTGGGCAACTATTTTCCTATGTCGCTGAGCCAAGTTATGTTTTCTCTATTGTTCAGGTGGCCTGCAGTTGCATACCAGACCTTATTACCGGAGCAGAGACCAGAGATGAACAAGTCATGCTTGATTCGTAGAGCTCTGCTGTTTCAAGGGGGACGCTGTTTCTAGCCATGAACTTCTGAACTAAAGACTTCATGAAATACAATCCTCATTGTTATTATAACGTAATCCTCTTTTGGTTACCCACCCAATATTTCTATAACGGCTATTTCTTCCTTCTTTCTCTGCTAAAAGGCTCTCGGTATCAAGGCTGCTTGTTCCCTTCTAGTGCCCCTATTTTACGGGTAAGATGTGAGGCTCCAAAGTTCACAGAAAAGGGTTCTGCCTTTAAATTCTCAGTGGCAAGTATGGTGTGATACCTGCAGAGGCCCCCTGGGTAAAAACATATCCCCCAAAACACCGATATCTCAGTTTTTATTCTTTTGGATGAGTACCATGGAAGGAGAACAGCGACATACAGAGGTTATTAGGACAAGAAGGAATTACAGAAAACTTGCCCTTGCCAGTCTCTATTTGAATTTCTGTACCCCAAATCACCCCTAAACTCAGTTTAGCAACGGCTTACTGTTTCCCAGCTCTGTGGTTTGGTTGAAGCTTTGTGAAGCTATCTTTGTTTGCCCCAGGTCTGGCTGGGAACCCTGGCTCAACTGCATCTGGCCCCTCTCCACACGGTCACTCACCGTTCAATTATCTGCCTTGCATGTCTGCAGTTAGAGGGTAGATTCCAAGGAACAGACAGAAGAAGTTAGCCAGCTGCTACATTTGGGTGGTTGAAGGCGGCCAGCTTCTTGGGGATTGGAGGTGCATGAGAAGAGCGCCACGAGCTTGGAAGAATAGAAGGGATGTTGACACCATAGTTGTAGGCGATCCACCACATTCCCTGTTTTTCAGACAGATGTAACCTGAAACTTCAGCACTGAGTAATGCATACTTGGACACTCTCCTGAGTACGATGAGCACAGAGCTTACATGTCCAACTTTTGATGAGCGCCTTGGAGTTTCCTTTAAGATGGATCCAAAATCACTAGGGAGTCAGAAGCCACAATGACTAGAGATTGGCGCACAGGGCAAGAGGGACATGCAGTTCAAACAAACTACCAGCCTTGCAGTTGAGATTCTTGCCGCAAGCTCATGTTTCCATTTAGGTTTCTAATGACCTCCTCCTTCAGTCTTCCAAGACGGTCTTTCTATAGGTGGGCTGTCTTAATTAAGCTTCTTCATGAATACCATTTTCAATCTTGAGATGTGTTAAAAAGGTAACAGAAACAGGGAGAATGGTGGTACTTCATCCCCATACCCAAAGGCTGCATTGCCCTTGCCAAGAATGAGGGTAAGATACTGAAGCAGTGCTCACATCTGGCCAGTATTCTCATGGGAAATAGAATCCTGCTCTTTGAGAACCTTCAGGAGACTCTTGAGTGCTTTCTCCATGAGGACTTAAATTTTCTGACCATTTTTATTTTTCCTTTACTCATTTGGGAGAGGCTTAGTAGAAGATTCATGGAGTTCTTTGGAGAATGTTATTGTATTGTATGTTGGGTTTTATATATTCTTGCAAGCTGCTTGTTTTCTGGGCCAAGGCATAAAGGCATCTGGATGTTGGGCCCGGCTGGGAAAGATGAACTGGTTGCTGCCCTGGTAGGACTTCGATGGTTAGGGTCCTACTGATTACCCAGTCAGAAGGAGATCTATCTTATGTCTTCACTGTAGTCCTTGGAGGGAGTAGAAACACACAGCTTTGGAAATCTAACAAATAGTCTTCCGAGATTCAATAAACCTCACTTCAGACTTCATCAAATCAACTATATAAACATAATTGATCCTAAGACCTTTAAGTCAACAGTTAGAGAGACTCCTTTGGTAACAAGGCAGCACTGTGAAAGATTATTTAGCTTGAAGCTTAATAGAGAAATTAAGAGGATTAATTTAGTTTATGCTAAGTAGTTAACAAAGTGTGTGAGCTCTTCTTAACCACCAAGTAGGCGAACGTCTGCTGTGGCAATAACACCAGCATCTCCTAAGGTGGGATGCTCCCAGAAGACTCTTCAAATGCTTCCTTAGCTGATGAGCAGGAGAGACTCTAATGATACGATAAACAGATAAAGCAAAAGTGAGCAATTTCTGATGACCTTATCGTGGGGCTTTTCCCTTTGCAATACTTTCCTAGTGAGACCAAAACAAACCACTGCTAACTCAGTGGCTTACAACACAGTCTTACTGTCTTAGAGTTCTGGAGGTTCGAAGTCTAAAACTGCTCAGCAGGGCTGTATTTCTTTGGAGTCTCTAGAGAAAAATCAATTTCTTTGTCTTTTCCTGTTTTTATAGAAACTTCCTCCACTGTTTTGTCTAGTGTCCTCAATCATTGTAACATCTATGGTTGTCGCTGTATGTCTTCTGTGATTCTGAAGTCCTTGTCCCCTTTTAAGGACCAGAATGATTGTATTGGGTCAGAGGAAAACCTTGGATGTTGACTACAGGTGATGTCTACCTTTGTTTTGGGACAGGATCTCACAATGGCTTGTAACTAACCAAGTAGGTTAAGTCAACTAGTACTGGGATCCATCTGTCTTTGCCTCCCTAGTATTGGAATTACAAGCATACTACTATGTGTTAGATTACAAGACAAAAAAAAAAAACAAATAGAAAAGCAGAGTTCCAGGATCATACTCCAATTCTCCACTTGCAAAGCACTCGCTTTACCAACTGAGCTAACTTCTCATTCATTCTCTCTTCTCTCTCTCTCTCTCTCTCCATCATTCCTTCCTTTTTCTTTCTTTCCTTTCTTTTTTTTTTTTTTTTTTGAGGCAGGGTTTCTCTGTATAGCCTTGGCTTTCCTGGAACTCACTTTGTAGACCAGGTTGGCCTTGAACTTAGAGATCCTTTTGTTTCTGCCTCCTGAGTGCTTCATTTACTTCCAAGCATCTCTATTTCATAATAAAGTACAAGTATTATTTAGAGACAATGGTTACTAACTTTTGTGCTTTTACATTGTCAATTTCTGTGGTATTTTTAAAATTTCTGACTTATTTCATTCTTTGAAGAATTTTTGTACCAAGTATTTTGATGATATTCAAAACTCTCCCCAAATTCTCCAATATGTCCCCTTTCCTACCCATCTACCTTCATGTGCTCTTTTTTTTATCTTTAGAAAGCCAGCAAGTCCAGTTTCCACTGCCTATATACTCTTAGCTGTGCAGTTTTCCAATGGAGCAGGGCTGACATGTAGGAAACAGGCCACCCGTTTAAGGAAAACTACTTCCCTCTTCCAGAAGCTACCAGTTAAAAACAGTTCCTCAGGTCAGGGTGGGACTTTGTGTGCTCACCCACCTCTCTGGAAGTTTATCTGGCTTGAGCATGCAAGGTCTTGAGTAAGCTGTCACAACTACCATGAGGTCACATGTGAAACTGCCCAGCTGTGTCCACAGCACTGTTTCCTTGTACTCATCCTTTGCCAGTGGGTTTTACAGTCTTTCTGCCCCTTCTTTCAAGCAGTGATCCGTGAGTCATGGGAGAAGCAGATGCGACATAGATATCCTACTTAGGGCTAGACTTAGGCTGCAGGCTCTTATTACCTGTATTGTGACCAGTTATGTGCCTCTATGCTAACTGCCATTTACTGCAAGTGGCTTCTTATTTTGGAGAGCCCATTAGTACAAATGAAGGTGATGTGGATACATCTGTCTAATGTTAAAGAAAAAGCTAATGCTATCTTTGTCGTCAATGTTTTTGGTGGTATAATTAATTTTGAGGAAACTGATCGCAGACCCTTAAGAATCCTTCCAGGAGTGATTTGTCCAAAGAGAGTGTTAATTAAAGCCAATTCAGAGCGATTTAAGACCCAACGGATGGAATAAGTGTGATGCTGGGAACAAAGTTGGCGGAGATTTTGCTACTGTATTGTCTAATATGTACTGCATTTTTGGTCCCGCTCTGGTAGGTTCTTCATGTATAGGGTGATCTTCACTTATATCATATTCTCTCATTTCCTGCTGCTGCTTTAATATGTGGATTTTTGAAATGTGAGGCTTGTGGGGAACAGAAATATTATACCATTAGAATGATAAAACCTTCTTGGACTTTCAAAGTCCCAGTTTACACTTCTGCCCGTGTTAATGACAGATACCCTCTGTGAAACAGTTACTAACTTTGCTTTCTTGAACACAATCATCAAACTCCGTCAAAGAATACTTCCTCTAATCACAATGGGAGAACATTTTGGAGATCCTGTAAAGATTTGGTAAAGCTTCTGTACAGGTAGCAGTTGAGTGGCTTGGTAAAAATCATGTAAGCGTTATCGGAGTAAGAGATGGGGAGGAGATTCCCAGGGAAGTATAGGTTTGATTGTTTACCTAACACCAAATGGCTTCACTTGCCATCTCCACAGTATCTTGTTGAAGTGGACATTGGAGATTTCCAGGGCCACAGAAATTCTGTTGCTTTGAGCAGTATGCATCAAGTTGCTGGTTTAGCCTGCCCTCTCCCATCTTTATCGGGCTGACTGGTACACACCTGCTATTGATAGAGCCGATTTGGGAAAAGCCATTCAAGTAAAAATGAAGCAGCTCATGGAGGCCGTTCACATGGAGACGGACATAGCTGAGAAAGCAACGAGGCTCCATTTGTCTGGGAACATTTTCATTTTTAAATTTATAACTGTTCTTTCATAAACCAAAAAAATAGGAGGGACAGGTTGAGAAAGAAGCATAGGGAGAGAGAGGGAAGGAGAGGGAGAAACTCAAGCTGTATCTGTTCACAATTCTCTCACTATGTTGTGAGTCTCTTGAGGAAAGGTTAACAGAAAGGCCATTCCCCAGAGCTGGGGGAGCGCAGCCGACTGGGGAATGGGAAGTGATGTGGTACACATGGACCCTGTCTCCTCAAGGTGGGAGCGAACACTGAAGCGGCCCCTTCTGTTGGCTCCGTTTTGAATAGAGGCGGTAAGAGGGCATGAGGAGGTGAACTCTGGCTGTGCGCAGAGACAAGTCAGACAACGTGAGGTTTAATTGAAATCATATCCCCAGCATTTTCCTTTTCAAAAGCTGTTAGCATGATCGAGGTTACATTTTCTTGTGACTACTGTTATTACTGTCACACTGACTGCTCTGGGCAGGGGCTGAAGGTTACATGTGGGCTGAGAATGCTGGGCTGCAATGGGAGGGGCTCGTGGACCCATGGCTCGGAATGCCTCTCCCCACCAGGTTCTCTTTGCCTTTTTTCCTGAGGGCTCAGGAGGCAGGGAACCGGCCATCTCTGGATGCTGCTAGCCCTGTTCTTCAGGAAGGGGTGATGATCCCATCCTCCCTTTACCCTTCTCTGAGGTTCTCATCTCTCGTAGCATCAGCATCTCCATCCTCAGTAGCCGCAGCCTGCCCTGCATCTCATGGATGAGAGAACATGGCACGTCTCTGCCGAGGAGCATGCATCCTCTGGGCTCTGCTAGCGTTTCATTCTGAGAGGTGGTGAAAGGTCAAGACTGTAACTTACCTGGATTTTCTAACCTGTAGTGTATATTGGACTTTCCAGATATTGCTAAAATGCAGGCACTTATTGAATGGGTTCAGTAAGCGGATTCAGAGACTGGCTCAGGTTTCACAAACTCCCATATGATGCCACACTTTGAACAGCAGGGACTCAGAAGCTAGGTCCATGTTCAGTGTGGCCTCTAGGCTGTATGGACGCTTTGGAAAGGAAATTCAAGGAGAGAGTGGCCCAAATTTGGACCATCAGTGAGAAGATCTGCTAGAAATGAGAAGCATCACCCTACTCCCGTGTCCACGGTGCAGAGACAAGGCTTCCATACACACAGCAATCAACCACAAAGCAGATTTTATTTCTGCGGAAGTATCAAGTAAGGGCTTTGAACAGAAGCATTCTGATACTAAGAGTGACAGGTAGTCTCAGGAAACTGAGAAATCCTGGTTAAGAATAGAGTTGAACGGGAGGATGGGGCACTCATGAAGGACAATGTCCGTCCCTATTTACTTTGTTTTCCAGGATACTAGGTACCCCCCCTTTGTTTCTAATGTCTCCAGTACACACAAGGGAGGAGGAGTAGGGAACATATCCTCATGCACTTGCTCTGCTGGGGTGGGGCACAGCCAGGGCCACATTATTTTACTTAGGAGTCTGTTTAACTAACATGGCCTGAGGATCTGCCATGTTCAGTGCAGACTCTCTCCATGATCTTGGCTATGTAGATGGAAGTGGACACTGTCCCCAGGTTGACACATAAGAGAACATGTCTGCTTTTACCTTATGAAAGGCATGGGACTCAGGGACTTCTTTCCAAGCTATAAGTAACAATTCAAAATTAGTTTAGGGAAAAATTGGGGATGATAATCAGGCTTGTTCAGGATTGTTGCAACAGAATCAAACATTTTTCATCCTCCAAACATGGCTGTGTTTGGAGAAATATATCAATATAACCTCCTAAGTCTCACTAGTTTTATATGAGCTAAGGAAACAAGAGTCTTTGGATTTGTAGCATCTGAACAATTGAACCACTTCTTTGATGGTTTGAGTAGGTAGGAGGGGATTGTTTTCTAGGCTCAGATTCATTCTTAGCTATGGGGCATCCAGGCAGTCACCTGGCAAGTAGCCACTTCTTATGTATTCTGCAACAGACAGAAGAGTCTTAGAGTTCGCTCTCAGCAAACTGTACTTTAGGGGGTGGCCCTGCCTTCATTGTCCTTGGAAGAGAAACCGTGTTTTCATCACAGTCCTCTTGAAACCATTGGAAGACTAAAAAGTGACTTTGCATACTCTTACTAGAAGTTCAAAATGTTTAGTGGGCCCCGGGCCTTCAAGCTAGCATGCCTGTCACGTAGTCTCTGTAATGTGTGCCGAGCATTCCTGCCTGGAGTGAAAACCACGAGTGTTATGTTTTTGGCTCGGATGTTGGCAGGTGTGTAACACGACTCCTGATAGCAGGACAGCCGATTACATTCTGCTATAAAACCATTTCTAAGGCTCTTGGCACCTAAACTGTTATTGCATGTCTGCAGGTGTTTAGTAATTGGATTAATGCAGAGCCGAAGGAATGTCTGCTCCCCGGCTCGAAGAAACACCGAGGAAAGACAAATGCACTTCGGAGAGTGACCTGGAATGCATGATGACAGGCCTAGGCTCACACGTGAAGCCAGATCTAAGCCCACACGTTTCAAATGAACTGCTATGAGAAGCCACCTTCCATAGGAAGGTTTATCCAAACCTAAATACAATAACAATGGTCTTGTGAATCAAGCGGGAAGGAGATTCAGTATGAGTTTTGAGTCCCTTCCAAAAGCAACTATGACAACTTTGACTTAAACCTTCCTATTGTGCAGTTCATGAAACCTTCTCTTCTAGGTGTATAAAATAATAATAATAATGATGATGATGATGATGTAATAATAGTAATAATGAAAATAAAATTTAAAAGTCCATAGTAAACACAGAAGAGAATGCTAAGACTCTTTCTAGAAGTATGCTAGGATCCAGGATCATCAAACTTATGCTAATTAATTCCCATCTTGAGTATAAGGACATGGAATTGAGTGATAGGACTCTAAAAATGTGTCTGATAGAGTGGAACACAGTATTTACTGGCCACTGCAACTGTGATCAACACGGAGTAGTGACTGGTCTTGGGGACTTTGTGACAGATTGAAACTTGTGCTCAGAGAGCAAGTGGTCAAACTCCCAAGGGTTCCCATCTAAGTAGATAAAACCTAATGATTTAGATTTACACAACAAACCTCTTTCTCAGCTTTACAACTCAGAAAGTAGGTGGGCCCCTTGGAGAGAGTCCAAGTTCAAGGGAGATAAGAGCAAAAAGGCGGGTTTTGTGAAGAAAGGCAAGAGAATCACTCACTGCTGCTTAGTTTAAATCCTAGAGGGGTAACTTGTAGTTCACAAATATTATTACAGTAGGTGGGAAAAGAGAACCAGGCCCAGAGAAGACAGGAAACAAGTCAAAGCTCCCAGAGCATAAGTTTGAATCTCTCTCTCTCTCTCTCTCTCTCTCTCTCTCTCTCTCTCTCTCTCTGTGTGTGTGTGTGTGTGTGTGCACGCGCGCATGCATGTGTGTGTAATAAGGAGCAGGACTGAACTGCTGTTCATTTAGTGAACAGAATATACAGATTACAACAACTGTATATAACTGAATATAAGGGATCCCATGTAGTCAAGATGTAGCAGTGATGGTGATGATGCAACCCATAGAACCTGCAGAGAACTTGTTCAGCTATTGAGGCCAGAGTGATTTAGTGTGGTGATCGTTGGCCTCTCCAGTGCTCCGACCCTTTAATACAGTCCCTTATGTTGTGGTGACCTCGACCATAAAATTATTTTCATTACTCCTTCATAATTGTAAGTTTCTACAGTTATCAATCGTAATGTAAATATATGATATGCAGGATATCTGATATGTGACCCCCAAAGGGGTTGTGACTCACTGGTTGGGGAGCCAGGGATATAGAAGTAGAGTTTGGATGCCATAAATGTCTTTCAAGATCCACTGGGCCAGAGAGGACAAAGTGTCCCCCCCCCATGAGAAACTTATTCTTTACAAATTTTTCTCTGCTACCACCTTTCCCTAGCATCTCTTCAAAGCAAAGAGCCCATGCACTGACCGAATCTCCTTATTTATAAGTTATTTGGTTATTAAGCAGGAACTAATATCATTCCCTCTTAAAATTGTATTCTATCAAACAGCCTTGGGAGAGAATGCCTTGCTCCTGAGATTGCAACATCAGATAGAGATGCCAATGTTTTGGAATTCTGTTCAAAGACCTTTCTGTATATATTCCATTTACTTCTGCAACCCACAGTACAATACACCCCAGCACCCTGAGCAGCTCTCTCCTGTAGGCTGTTCCTGAGGGATGTTTTTCTATGTAAAACTCTGATGTTTTTCTATGGAAAACCTTACCACTCTGGACTTATGAAGATTGTGAAAGCATGGAAAACCAAGGAAGAATGTTGAATACCATGCTAGGCTAAGGTGTTTTCTGATTAGTTGAGGGTCAGTGGGATGTTTAAATAAGAAGATTGAGTTGGATCACAATAAACATATCCATGTATACAACCCACAGAAATGACAATTTTCGTTAAATCAGAAAGAAATCCTACTTTATCATCTTGTTTTTTTTCTGTTGGTTTTGTTTAATCAAAACCCCTTTGACACAAATATGTGAATTAGGCAAATGTTGACTCCCACCTCTTTATAATCCAAGCCGTTAATGTTTTCTGCTCTCAGAAAAATACCAGGACACAGGGTACCTGTTTCTCTCCTACCATGTCCAGGGGACATGCTTGGGTAAAATTCAAAAAACTTCAAAAATTCATTTTCAGTCCAAATTACAAACTACAATTAGTCTTTCTGTTTCTTCTCTCTAAAGTGAAAATAAGAAATACAAGAAGACTTGTCCAGTTGGATATTGACATCCTCCAAAGGCTTGGCACCATTTAATTACAGGTAAGATGGGCCTGGTTTCATCTAAAAATAATACAGGGCAGAGAAATCAAAAAAAATGACCCACATACTGTAACTATAAGAATCTCCCCCACAACTGCCGTCAGTAGTTCTTGGTAACATCTGGAATTTAGAGACGAGTCATCAAGGGGCTGAGAGAAAAGAGAACAAGACGGGTTAGAAACTTAAGTCACATGGCCAATTTGATTTCTCGCTACCTGCATGAGAGGTTTGACAAGGCTACCTTCCCCTGGTTCTCATCTTTCCCAAGAACTAAGAAAATTTCCAAGGAAGGAGTATTAGGGAAGAAGGTACCGAAAAGCTCCAGGCTCAGAACTGTCTGTGGCTGATTGATGGGTGTGTTGACTCATCATTGCAAATTGCAAGCATTCTTTATGAGTCAGACTCAAAGCCCAGAGCCAGAGCTAAATACTGTAAATACCTGATAGTTTCTGTCTGGAAGAAGCTCCCAGTCCACTACAAAGCACTGTTTCTTGTCAGGAGTTTTGAAGTCTTGGTACAAGGACATTGGGCTTTCCTTATTTCTATGCACTAGATGAATCTTTCCCAGGGGCTTCAGAACACCAGTATCTTAAGAGATGATGGAAACAGATAGCCTGTATTGCCAAAAACATTTAGGTACCAGGACTTACTTGCTGTGAACCATGAGTAAGGAAAGCAAACTGCCTGGGACACAAAATACAAACAGGTGTTCACATCTGGCTGTGTAGGCTTGGGTTCTCCCGGGACTTGCTATCTTTTCTGCAATTCTGATATCACTTGCTGCTGCTGAAGATTAATTCTATGATGTGTGTAAAAGCATATTTTATTCATTGTCTTCTTGGTGTGATGCAATACCAAGCAGCATGGACAGAGGAACTGTTTGTCTTGCCTCATAGTTCCTGGCATACGGTCTACCCTAATTGGGAGGGCACAGATGAAACACCAAGAGGCAGATGCTCACACTGTATAGATATTCAGAGACCAAAGAACCAACAGGAAGTAGGATAAATTTTCAAGTCTCGGGTCCTATCACTATAGATCCACCTCCTCCACCAAGGCTCTCCCTAGTAAAGATTTGGCATCCTTCCCAAATAGTGTCATTAAATGGGGAACTAGTATACAATCACATGAGCTGCAGTTCTAAAAGAACGTATTAATTTTGCTACTACTAACAATTATTTACTTAATTAGCCATTGCTACCAAACCCATCTTCGTAGTCAATGTCACACACTGTATTTAAACATGGTAGTAGGAACAAAAGGGTCAGGTCGCACACTTCATAGGAAGCAGTGGTGAAATACAGTATAACAGTAAGCACAGTGTAAGACTGTTAACCTGTGGTCAGACCTGGGTTTCACTTCCGCCTCTGCCATCTATAAAGACTTCCTTCCAAAAACCTCATTTTGCACATCTGAGAAGAGGGAATAGCAAGAACTAGGTCATGGTAAGGATTACATGTGACAATAGCATGGGAGGCAGAGAGCATCCCTGATGTGAGCTCCTACTGACGGGTGGAGAACAAAGTCTCTTGTGCTGTGGAGAAGACTATCTCCAGAGAAATCTTGCTTCTCTTCATAGTTGACAGCTTGTCACACAGCCCTTGATTTGTGAAAAGAATTCTGCTATATTTGCTGCCCTCTTTCCTTCGCTTCTGAAACTGTAGAAGTAGGAACATTAAAATAATCTGGTTTTTCATCCTCATAACAATGTAGTGATTCATGTGTTTTCTGTAAACATTATAAATATAAATATTATAAAACATTTTCTATTTCAAATCCAGTATTTAATTTCGAGTGAGCCAGGGGAGGATTAGGGGATGGTGGTGAAGTATAGGTAATCACGGAAAACAAAACAAAACAAAAAGATATTACAATTTACTTAAGTTGCAAACAATGAAGAGAGGTAGAGGTTCCAATCCAGCTCTATGTGGTTAGTGTATCAGTTTTGTCCCCTGAAATGCATTACCAACCTACCAACTGGAGAAGAATACTTGTGAAAAATTACGGTACTTTAAAATAATTTTAGTGCACCAACTTTATTTCAGGGGCAACTAAAAACTGTTGTGCCCTGGAACTCAGAATTCAAAATCCCCCTCAATTTTCACAAAGCTAAGGGCACTGGCTGAGCAGTCTAGAATGTGCCTTTATTCCCTTTGAAGTCATAAGTGTGTGCCTCTAGCCATATAAGGGACTAATTCTCTATGTCCCTTTCCTGAGGACTCTTGTAGCATGTGGAAGCTCACAGGGTCTGAAGGCTGTCTAAGTAGCACTACTGTGGAGCGATGTAATATTTACCCCTTGGTAAAGTAAGCATTTCATCCAGCTTCCCACACTAGACCCCTTTCTCTAGAAGAATATTCTGCCTGTCCTCAGTGTGCTTTCTCATGGAGCAGTTCCTTATTTAAAATGGCCGTCGAGTAGGCCGGTTTCCTCATGCTTGGTGCTTTGCATGGTATGTCCTCAGGACCTCATGCAGAAGGTCCTGGGCAGGTTCCCAAATGCTTGTGCTTGCTCAGCTTTGCTGTGGTGACAAACAACTCTAGCTCTGCCTTACCACCTTACTCTTCCACCGTGAATCCATTTTCGACTAGCGGGGTATGGTAAAAGTCACTCTTGCCCTGAAGGAGCTGTGCATACTCTGCTCAGGATCATGAGGGTTTAGTTACCCCAACTCCTCATGGTAGGTAGGTGTTTTTGTGCTATCAAACCTGGAAGTTGGATTTCAGATTTTGGTGATGCTGCCATCCTCTGAAATTGGTGATATCCCTACTGTAGCTGAGGCTTTCTGGCTCACAGCCATCCCTGATAGATGCCTGCCTCCAGGAACTCTTTCTAAGATACCACGCAAATCGATGGATGGGCTAGTTGCTGAATACGATGGGTATGCCATCTGCAAAGGGGGTATTTTCCAGTGCCACTGTCAACAAGGACCTAGTTCCAGAGCGCTAAAAGCCCCCTATTTCAGTCCTTCTGAGTGTGTGACCTGAGCTGAGAAAAATACCTCAGCCAGCCTTCCTGGGGCCATAGTCAAAGCTCTGCTGTGCATGTGTTCCTGGCTCTCCTTGCCTTCCCCTCACCCTCTTTGAAATGAAAAATAAAGCCACCTGTCAAAGCTGGTGATATGTTCAGACCTGTAACCCACACAGATTCAGGAAGACTTCAAAGTGGAAACTCCTGGGGTCTGATTACATTTTGCTGCAGATGGTGAATTTATGCCCTGAGCCCCCAACTCTGCTCTGACTTCTGTATTGTAAGTTGGGAACAGACTGTACAATGGCGTATTTTCTGATTAATTAGTTGCATGCCTTTTATCCTCTCAAACTTTAGAGACTCTCTCTGGATTTCAACGGAGACGAAATCGATAGCTTCTTAGCCGCATTCTGAAAAAACACTTGTTGATTAGAGGATAAAGCATCCAACACCAGGGTCGCTCTCAGTTCCATGGCACTTCAGCTTCTGAAAGTCAGTCACAAAAAAAGACCTCCCTCACAGAGAGGATGCGTTCAGTCACTGGGTCCTTAGGTACGAAGCCCTAGGAACACTGCCCGAGAGGAATGGATGCTGTGTGAAGGCTTGTACTGTTGTTTTCACCAAGAAGCAGGCGTAGATGTCTACCAGCAGGGAGAGGAATGCAAGTACACACTCAGTGACTTTTCATCATAGTCTCTCTGATCTACGGTCTGGTGAGGCTCTACCAGCAACCATTCGCACCCACATGATCTGACTCCAAGTTAGCAAACGTAGCAAGCCCTGGGTGGTCCAGGCTTTTCTGCTGTGTTGATTTCACTCTGGAAGGGACTGTCTGTCATGTCGTTTACCCAGAGAAGCGCTACCTAATCTTTGCCATTTGCTGTTCTAAAAACTTAGACAATACTTTTCTTCTGGGCTGTGGAATTTGGTCTTGGTACCTGACTTCTTAGAAAGATAGTGCCCTTCCTTTTCTGACTCATCCTACAAAATCCTGTCTAATTTTTCAAGAGAAACTTGCTTTTCTTCTGTGCATGTGTCTCAGCATCTGACTTACGTGCATATCTCCAATGAGATGTAGTTATTAACGTTATTAAAAAGGAGAATAACAAAGCTATGAAGAGGGGTTGGGTTGATCCTGTACCATCTCCTTCAGACTTTGGCTGGAACTGTTTAGACTAATGGAATAAGCCTCAGGAAACTCCCCATACTGTCAGAGGAGGGGCCATTACCTCATACAAACAGAGCACTCACTCATTTTTCTCATTGGTCATAACTGGCCTAGCAAAAGATTTCCTCATTGTCCCGGGATGCTGCTTCATTTCCTCGTCTGTAAGGTTCAGGTCCTTGTCAGCTCCCTGGGCCCAAGGCTCAGGACATTTTGCCTCCCACTCCTGACTTTCTTCTGCCTGTCCTCTCCACTGGCAGAGAAAGTATTCTAGAGGTGTCAAGTTTGATGTCATCCCACGTGACCACTGGCCAATAGCAAATAAGTGTCATTGGAGAGAGAAGTTTCAAAGGATGCCTTTGTCCATCCAGCTGAGTCCAATTTACCACTTGTTGGATATACTTTTCATTGGGTAGCCTTCTTTGCTCAACTATAGAGCAGCAGTAATTGCCTGGATAATTTAAATATGAAATGCCACCATATTTAAAATTTAAAAGTTGATCTACCAAAATCATATAAAACACGGCAGACTCTAACGAGAGTGTGGAGAAACAGGAATGAGTATACTCTATTGGTAGGGATTAAAATGGGGTAGCCATTATGGAACACAGCATGAGGGTTTGCTCATACATTAAAAATAGAATTTCTACCCAACCAAGCAATTCCAGTTCTGAACCTGGATCCACAGGAAGAGAACCAGTATATTAGAGAGATCATTGCAGTCTCCTATTTATAGCAACATTGTTTGAAGTAATCAGATTCTTTGCACATCAAAGAAAATGTGGTATACACACACGTACACATACACACTTGCACACGTGTGCACACACATGTACATACACACACACACACAGAGGAATGCCATTCAACCATGAGAGGATGAAACTTTGATTTATGTTAGAACATGATACACCTGGAGGTCAAATAGGAAGCAAAATAAGCCAGGTGCAATAGACAAAAAAAAAAAAAAAAAAAAAAAAAAAAAAAAAAAAACAGAAAGTCCGTGTGGTTTCCTTTTTACGCGAGATCTAAGCAAGCTCCGTTCATAGACTTAGTGAGCACAGTGGTTGTCATCACAGCTGGGGAGAGAAGATATGAGGAAGTGATGGGAAAGGATTGCTTAACAGGTACCACGAAGTTACAACAGCATAGAAGTTCGTGTGGGTATTCTACTGCATAGAGGATTATTGTTAACTGTATTGTAGAATTCAAAACAGCTAGATACTTTCGAGTATCCCCATGACAAAGTAATGACAAGCTTGATAATGGATAATCTAGGTATATCTAGTGAGTCAATATTTACATAATATTCATGTACTGTAGCACCACACTTCATCCCAAGAAAATGTACAGTTGTACTAGTAATTAAGAACAACCGGAAATTCTCCAGTGTTTTCCTCTGGATTCCCTACAGTTTTATATCCATCACAGATGAGCCAACATGAAGTGATCATAGCCCCATTCTTTTCTGAGCAGAAGTGGCCGTGTGGCGCCATGCCTGTGTCTTATATTATGGTCTCCCACCACCATCCATCTAAAATACTGATGACATTATCCACTCGTGTGGGAGAGCTCTCTCCTATATGAGCAGTTGAGCCCTAACTAAGTATGGAGGATGGTAACTTTGCAAAGCATTATTGTCCAGTTACTGCAGATTAGCAACCTCTGATGGTTGCTGCAGGAGTCTGGGCAGAAAAGGAAAGAAAGTTTACGGGCTGTCTATTCATTCGTTACTGTCCAAAAATATCATCTAATGAAGACTGCTGGTGCACGGAGTAGTTTGAAAGCGGGTATGTGACAGGACCAGCCTCGTCTGAGGACCAGAGAGTTTCCCTGAAGTGGAGAGCTGCTTTTCCCCACACCAGACCCTGCCCAGCCGTGTTCAGCTTCAGTCAACACTGGCTTCAGATAAAGCAATGACAAAAAACGAGCCATTTGGACTGGTTTACTTATCACGTGACTGGGGTCCTCAATATGGATTCAGCACAGCTGTGTGTTTTTAATAATCCAGACGAGATTAAAGGGCCCTGTGTTTGAAACATGTACTTTATTTAACAATGTGTTACTTATGGCACCTCAGACACAAGTGGGCTTCTACATTTTTGCTGAAGAAGCTGCAGGTATGTTCAGTAAGCTACAGTTCCGAAAGGCGTTTGCTTCTCTAAACCTACAAGAAGAAATAAACAGAAAAGGGGGGGGGGGGAAGAAAGCAAAACCAAGTTTTTGTAGCTCATATGTCCCTCAAATAAACGAACAATAATTAACTTACACAGTTCAGTTCATTTAGTTTTTAAAATAGCTCCATGCTATTTTACTTTAAAAAAAAAATCTTAAGAGATTTCCTGAAGAGATCATTACCACTAAGCTGGTCCTGACTCGTGTAAGCAATAAAGCAAATAAAGTCATTAAAAATAATTTGAACAAAAGGAGTAACTTGATAGGATGCCATCTACATTTGGTTAAAATGGCGTTTTAAAGTTTGCTTTCATCTTACCAAGCAGATCTCCAAACGGGAAAAAAATGTGATTAATAAATTATCCTCCATAAATCTTATGATAACTATTATAGTCTTTGGAGAATTATGAATCCACATCTGGAAAAAGTATTTTATATGCTACTGCCTGTAAAACAGCATGCCGTGCGCTTTACAAGTGCACGTTAGTAAGTAAAAATACGGTATGTTTTTCTGTGTTCATCATTTTCCCCTCCAAAAGAAGTGTAAGTCTAGTTTATTTCATAGTAAAGAGTGCTAATAAAGTTTATGTGACGCTTGTTTTCCTCCCTTACTTTAGTACTAATGTAGTTTCGCTGGGTTATTTTGGAGGAGTGTTCTAACCCAGCTCAGGGAAGCCGTCATTAGAAGCAACATCGGCTGGTACCCCTAGAAGTTGGAGAGAGGGCAGGAACAAGCTGGTCCCCGGGGTAGCCGGAACATCACAGGAGTGCCCTGAACACATCAGAGCTGCACACTTCCCCTTGCGTGTGTGCCTGTGCTCTTTGAACCCTGGCTCCTTTTATCCTCTTTCAGGTGCGTAGTAGGACTCATGAATCTGTGACTCAGAATACAAGATCGGCTCTTTGTTTAGAATGAGCAATTTGATTAAGCTTAAACATTTGTTTACGGCAATGAGTATAGGGCTTGGAGAGCCGACAGAGTCCCTTGGAAATAGCAAACGTTTTTCCGTTTCCAAACAGCTGTTTGCAATAAGAAGTAGCTGGCGAGTATAAGGGAAGGGACACCATTAAGTGAAGGTAACCCCTCCAGGGTTTTATGGAGCTCCGGAGTCATGTGAGCGCCATCAGTGATAAATATCACAATAGTGGTTACAGTGCGTCTGGTTTTATTTTCCTGTGGATCCCTGAATACACTTCAATACAAGTCACAGAATACATTTAACGATCACAGAAATGCACAAGCTTGATGTACACAAGAGCAACCTCCGGGAAAATAAAAGATGGCCAAGGCTTATTTCTAGAATGACCTACCAGGATCCATAACAATAACACCTGTAAACCAAATTTTCTTTTGTTTGGATTCTGGCAAAACAGCACACCAGACTTTCCTAAGTAGATACCCGGACCTCAGTCTCCAGAGAGTTTTAATGCATTTATCTTTGAGGCCTTATTTCCAAACATTTAGAATGACCAGATTAAGGGCCTGGGATGTTGCTGCAGGGAAGAGGACCTTGAAGTTTCCCGAGTCTGCTTGGGAGACAGCTCAGCTGGTAAAGCATTTACTGCACGTGCATGTGGTCTCTTGCTTCAAGCCTGAAACACACATTAAAAATGAAACCAAACAAAAACAAAACCCAAACAACAACAACAACAACAGACCAAACTGAGTGTGGTGGCATGTACTTGTAGCCGCAGTACTGGAGGAAGTAGACAATCCCTGCTGCTTGGTGGCCGATCATCCCAGATGAGTTAGTGAGCTCCGTGCCAGTGAAAGACCCTTCCTCTGAAAGCTCTGTAGAGAGCTGCTGAGGAAAAACACTGTTGAGGAACTCTGCCTTCCCTATGCACACCACACATATAAGTTACGTGTTTTCTCTTTCGCCCTGTTTCTCTCTCTCTCAGCCTAGCACTGTAACTTCACAAATAAGGAAGACAAGAATAGTGAGAAAGAAGACTGCGTGAAGGGCGCTACTTAGCTAAATCAAGAGTAGCACCCGTGTTTTCTGAACTCATATTTCCTAACTCCAGTCTTGCTAGCTTGGAGCTTTTCTAGCTTAAAATAAGACAGAATGGAACAAGAGGAACAAGCTATTCTGGCAATGAGTAGGTGAGGGAGGTTACTAATCCCCTCAATGTCCATGCACACAGATTCCCTGAAAAATAAGAACACCAGATGCGATTGCTTGGCTCCCCTTTATACAGAATGGCGTCTTAAGGAATCATTGTGAGTTGAGTGTCACAGTTTGCACAGGTGAGAGCTTCTCCTGACATTCTGTATTTTAATCCAGCTCCTATGGATGTCCCCATGTCAGCAAAGCATCCAATGTGACATCTTTCCTTAGAACGTAGAAACTTGAGCCAGTAGCCATTTCCTTAACCCGGAAGTTTACAAGTAAATGACTTTGCATGGACTTAGCCCTATGGGTGGGATATTATGAAGCATCTAGACACAAGGTTTCTTCTCTTTTATAGTCTAGCCTGGGTTTGTTTGTATGGTAGCATCAGGTTTCAAGAGGCAAATTCAGAGTAAGGAATCAAGGTCCTAGAACACAATGGAATATTTCCATCCCTGTATTGCCAAGACACAAGACCAGACAGAGCCAAACAGGAGGACAGACATCTTTGCCCGAGAATGGGAGGTGAATAGTTACAGTGTTGGGTCTGTATTAAATGGACATGCAGCCAAATGGAGAATCTTAGCCGATTTTAAATTTATAATAGTGCCTAACTTATTATTGAGAATGCCATTTTACCATAATTTAATGGTGGTTAAGATTTTTTAATTTTATCAATCCCTGTACAACATGGGAAGTAACCACATATTTTTAAAAAAATGACACTGTGAAATGAGCCCATGTTTACATAGGTATATGCAGGTGGGGGCCAGAGGTCAATATTGAGTGTCTTATTGTGTTGCTCTCTGCATCATTTCTTTGAGACCAGATCTTGACTGTCTAATTGGGTGAGACCCTAAGGTCAGCCTGTTTCTGTCTCCCAGCACTCAGGGGAGGGGTGGTTCTAGGTTTGTGTCACCTGCCCTGTTTTTCCTCTGGGTGGTAGAAATCTAAGCTTAGGTCTTCATTTATTGCTCAAAAAATGCTTTACCCATAGAATGATCTCTCTAGCCTCCCTATAAAATGAATAGCAGTTTATTATGAAGAATAAGAATATCTCCAATCGAATGGTGGGCATCCTCTTTTCCCATTTTCCTACATGGGGAAAAAAAAAAAAAACAAAATTGGTTCACCACCAAACACTGTAGGAAGAAGACAAACTGGGGAAATGCCAATCAAGGGGTTATCTGTATCTATAGCATATGGTTTGTATATTCTTTGCACGTCTGTGGACTGGTGGAAATGTCACCCAGAGAACCACTGCTACATGTGACAGAACTAGAGGAGCACTGATTGCCCCCAAGAGCCCTGGTGTTCATGGTTGGGAGGGAAACGGCTCACCCTGTGTGGTTTCTTAACATGCTGTCAGTGAAAGTCTGAGCCCCACACGCATCCCATCTGCAGATTTGCTGCAGTGAGCAAAAGAGTGAAATATTATCCCATGTATCTGCCCCCATGGGAACCTTTATTTAATTTTCTAAAGTCTCGAGGACTGTTTGCATCTCTCATCTTAGTGGCATGATGCTGATGCTTGGCACTCTGCTTCTCTTCTTCCCCAGGGTGCTGGCAGGCGGGCTTAGCTAGAGGAGCCTGTTTCTTGAGCTTCATTCTGCACTCCTCAACTGGGAATACTCCACAAAACCCAACTTGAGAGTTTTCCCGTCTGTGGAATGAGAACATAACCAGCAATTTTCTCTGTTGTATTTTTTTGTTTTGTACACATTCAATAAAAAGAAAAGTCTGTGCTAAGGGCCCATCATTGTGCCAGGATCATACAAGACACTTAATGATAAAGAACTGTTAACAACTTGGTGTTTTCTAATGGTGGTGATTGTGCATAGCCCTCCTACCACTATTCTGAGTATAATATGCTGAAGACCTCTTTTGTTTTAGCAGTGATTAGATCTTAATTTGGAAAATCATAAAAATAAAAAAAAGTTTAAAAGGTAGCCATATTTTGTGGGATTGAAAGCAAGTATCTCTAACTGGAAATCGTAATCAATGATATTCAACTAGTCTTACTACTTTCACCATCTAATTCCTAGTTCTTCATACACCACCCACCCAGCACAATCAAATGCTTGTCAGATATCGCAGGAACTGCAGGAATGAATTTTTCTTTTTCTGTATTTTTATAGCTACTATTCCAATTTTCTCCTCATGAAAGCCCAGTATACAAAGAACCACTTGCAATTTCTCGAAGATCCCTATTCTATTTTAGCATGCCGATCTTATTTTATAGTTCTCTTAAGATAAAACAAATATGAACGGAAACAGAATACGAACTGGTTAGTGGGAAGCCGAGGTTGAGGAAAATCAGAGGTGGGGTATTTGTTTTTCCTTGGTCCCTCTTACCAGCTGTCTTGCAGCTATGGTTTTCTCAGTTTTTAATTTACCCTGAGAAGAATATTAGCAACTCTAATATTATACACAGAGATGTTTTTTTTGTTGCACAGTGGTTTTGTGTTAAATTCAATGATATTAGAACCAAGAGGCTTTTAAAACTGAGACAAGCCAGGCATGGTACCATATGCCTTTCATCCTATTTGGGAAGCAGAGGCAGGCAGATCTCTGTGTGTTTGAGGTCAGTCTGGTCTTCATAGAAAGTTTCAGGTCAGCTAGGTCTTTGAATAATGAGAGCTTGTTTCAAAAACAAACCTTTTTTTTCCAAATCATCTAAAGATTTGGAACTAAGAGCCTCCAAAGGCAGAACATTGGGCATTTATATTTCTGGGTATGGGTTATCTCACTAAACAAGATATTTTCTAGTTCCATACATTTACCTGCATATTTCATTTTTCCTTACAGTTTAATAGTGTTACATAGTGTATATTTACCATTCATCAATTGAAGGAAGTTGAAGTTGTTTCAATTTCCTACCTAAGACAGAGAACTACAGGCAAATAAGGAATATTTTTTCTTTATTTTTTTATTTATTAAAAATTTATACCTCCTCCCCTCCTCCAATTTCCCTCCTACTCCCCCACTCCCTTTCTCTTCAGTCCTAAGAGAAGTCAGGGTACCCTGGCCTGTGGGAAGTCCAAGGCCTTCCCCCCTTCATCCAGGTCTAGGAAGGTGAGCATCTAAACAGACTAGGCTCCAAAAAAAAAAAAAAAAATGAGAGCAGGAGAAATAGCTTTCCCCAGGGAGGAGTAGCGCAATCCGTTATCAGACGTGAAGTGGTTACCCTTGAAAACAATTACAGAAATATAACTTGCTCAGTCTGTGTGCAGTTCCTTTTATGTGGTTAAGAACACACAACAACAACAATTCAAAAAAGCGGCCGTGAGTTCAATAGAGAGCAAAGCGGGGTATTTGAGAGGATTTTCTAAGGGAAGAGGAGAAGCAAATAACAAAATCAGATGAAAATGTACATTCTAAAACAAAACAAGACACCTCAACAAACAACAAAACTAAGACAGAATGATATTTCAGAAAACTTACGTCAACTTTCCCTAGTGCTCTTATCAGTCATGTGGTCTCCCAGTCCTAACTCTGGATGCTTTACACAGGCAGGAGAGAGCGCACACAAACACATACACAGTGAACACCAGTGACTGCGACTGTCCCTCCTCCATGCGGTTGTATTGCACCTCGTTTACACTGAACACAGTGGCCTTGGCCATTGATGAAGGGGAATGGCTTTCCACCTTCCATAGTTATTCCTTATTCCTGATCCTCTGACACCTGTGCTGGCTCATTCCTGAGGAAGACTTCCAAAGCAACATTCTACTGCCTTTTGTGGCTATTCTTGCTATCTTTGTGTTCATTTCTTTTAGTATCTCCAAAGACATGGTTCTTGCCAAAATATTAATCTTTAGCTTCTCTGAGGCTAAAGTAACCACTCTAGCAGCGTTCTTCCCTTTGACTGTGCTATTGAATTCTTCTCTTGCCTCAAGACATTCTTTTTTAAATATAAATTAAAATCGATCTCTGCATATATGTATATGCATTCACATGGCCTGCCGTTCTCTTCAGTTGGAACTTGATTTTTGAGCTTCTATATCACGGTTATTGCTGATGCTGTTTTCAGACACATCTGAAAAATAAAACGACAATAAGCAACTGATAAATGAGGAAAACTAATATTAGGAAGAAGTGAGGACATTAGTAATAACATTAACTATTTCATGATAAACTTAACTCCGTGAACTATTTTTAAAGTCTCATGACTCAGAATGTGAAAATGTATAGGCTTATCTCTTTGTTTGTCTCTTTCTCTATTGGGTTAAAGAAAATGTTTTCAAGCAGGCGTGTAGCTCTGACTCTGTTTCACATTTGTTAGTCTAGGGCCATTTAATTGTTGGTTTTTCAGTTTTTGCTTTGCTCAGAAAGATAAATAGCTCCTTCACAAGTTGTCATGACAATACCTACTATACAGAAAACCAGCCTTAAATAAGTCTTTGAAATGGAACTGATCTCAGTGGAATAGAAAGAAGGCAGTTAGCCAGGCAGTAGTGGCATACACCTGTAATACCAATACTTAGGAGAAAGAGGCAGGCAGATCTCCATGAGTTCGAGTCCAGCCTGGTCTACAAAGTGGGTTCTAGGAGAGCAAGACTGTTACATAGAGAAACCCCATCTCAAACAACCTGGAAATAAAAACAGAAAAAAAAAAGCCAAAAGGCAGTAAGGAAGCAAATGCTCTCTGAAGCAGAAACCAGGAGCCAACACCACCAATGATTCCCTCAAGGGAAAAAAATGTTTCCCTTGAATTAACTTATACTTCTCTTTCTGCCACTATGATTTTAGCAGTGTTTAGCTTTTGATAAAGATAGCCATTGTTCAGAGTCCAGCTGGTCGGCAAGACCTGACTGCCACGCATGTGACTTCCCAGGCTCCTGAGCAGGAAGTCTTTGAGAAAACTAGGTGTGTTTTCTCTAATGATGCTGGAGACTAGTGGTAGTTGAGCTTATGCATCTTCTGAAGTTAAAGATATTATTGCCCAGGAAATACTCAGATGTTATAAAATGGAGCTTATAGAAATCTTTTTAAACATTATCCATGGTTACAGAAATGTTTCAGTAGACAGAAAAAAAGAAAAGGCCTGTAGGGAGAACTTCAGCCAGTAAATGGGATAAGCATGTAAATGCCAAAGTCGGGGTCCTTGAGGTTGAGCTGAGTGTGGGAACAAGCAGGGTATCTTCAAGCCAAGTGGATATAGATCTAAGCTGGAGTTCTCCAGGTTGACTTGAGCATTCTTAGGAAAAAGAGGGAGATTCTGTTGGATGGGTAGAATGAGCAGCTTTTGATTGGCTCCCAAAGATCTTTGCTACCCGGTGGTATTGATGCCCATGTGTCACTATCAATCCTCAAGGACACAGTGGACACAGGAACCTTCTTCTGACAAGAAGAACATAGCAAAAGTGATGAGATGTGGCCTTCGTGGTTGTCTCCTAAATACTGTGAATTGATTCTTGCTGGCTCCCCCTCTCTGACACTTTCTGTGGACTTGTTCTGTGTACAAACTACCACATCACCACCTGCCCTAAAGAAAGGATCATGGGACACTAATATGAGATGTCCTGTGACTGACAGTCAGGGATGACCAAGTTCCATCTCCCAGCATTGCACAAGCAACTGAATTCTATTGACAACCATGCCAATGAGCTTCAAAGAACATCTCTCTCCAAACAAGCTTTCAGGGCAGACAGAGTCCTTACTGCATCCTGGGAACAGGTCCTGAAGCAGAGGGATCTGGGATGCTGCGCCTGCTGTGAGGTAGTCAGTGTGTTGTTCTCAGATTCTGGGCTTTGGGGTACCTTATTATGTTGTCCTGGATGGTTATACTAGTGTCCTCCAGAAAAGCAAACCCTTTATAATTGTATATGTATGTATGTATGTATGTATGTATGTATGTATGTATGTATGTATATATACATGGAAAAATATATGAGTAGAATTTAATTCATGTTTTAGAGGTTGCTGAGTCGAACATTTACAGTGGTGTTCGATAGGAGGAAGATGCACAAGAGCTGAACATACAGCTCTGTTTAGAGAGCCAACAAGCAAGACACTTAAGATCAGAAGATGGTCCTAGGCCAAGTTCCTGGAGAAGTCTCTCTTGCTTGGGAAAATATCCTGTTTTCATCTTATTTAGGCCATCAGCTGGTGGGATGAGGCCCACCTATGTTCCAGAGGGTAAGTTTATTCCAAATCCCATCCAAAGATATTCTGCAGTTAGCGATCACAGATGAAAGTTCAGACCTTAAAGAAAACTTTGGAGAAGATGGAATTTAATTTCTGGGCAAGAGATAGCAGTTTCCATTTTTTAATCAGGATGTACCATGAAGAAGGTACATTGAATAGTGTTGTTTGAGGTTCAAAACTGTAAGCCTAGCAACCGAGGGATTAAAGTCACTTGCATTGCCTTGGGGATACTGTTCAAGGTCGCTAAGTTTTCTTTTTTTACTTGTAATGTTTATTATATGTCAGGTTTACATGGACTTGGTTTTGATCATGTGGGAACATATAATTAATTGCATGTAAATTCTAAAACACTGTTAGGAATAACCACATGCACCCCGATTACAGAAGAACACGCTATCAGAATCCCAGAAATTCCTTTCACATTTCTGTCTGTATGTCACTTTCTTTCTTCTGTGACTTCATTGTGAGGACTAATGGAACTGGATACATGTATTAAAATTATGAGTTCTTATCAGACGGCAACATGCTGTATTAATTGCTCCAACTGTAAGATTTTATCTCTTCACTAGATTCATTCTCTTAAGAATAAAGATTCTGTCTCATACACTTCTGCAACCCACAACTTTAGACACAGGTGTTATCCACCACTGGTCTTCTGAAAGTGCTTACCTTCTGGATGCTTGACTGTGAGCTGTGGGAGGAGCCTCAACGCCAGGCCAGATGAGAGAAAATGTGTGTATCTGATCCCAAAGATCTCCCCCCAGAAGATTAGGGTTTTAAGGGAAATTTATTTATTGTCTGTTTTGAAAGGACTGTGATTCCATGTCTTTCCCTGACTTTAAAAGTAATAGTTGAGTTTAGTGCTAAAATAGCTAGGTTCATGTTTGCATTCTGAAGTTAACATGGATCCACACCAGAGTTTAATTTTAGTTTAGGGGACTGGGGTGTGTGTGTGTGTGTGTGTGTGTGTGTGTATGCATCTGTATAAGGTTGTATGCTTGTATTTGCTTGTTTGTGTTACTATGTGTGGATCACTTTTGAGTATTTGTGTATGGAGAGGCGAGGACAGAAAGAGCAGAAAGTGACTGAGACAAACATCAGAGGAGATTTTGAGGTCACATAAGTACACTGGAAGCTACTGTCCAGCCTGAAGTATTTTACCAGGTGATGAAACTTCTAGACCCCACGGAAAATATAATCTGAACTTCTATAAATTGTAAGTGTTTGTTTCTTTGTGGCTTGCTGGCTCTAGGATTTGGTCTGTCAAGGGCGTAATAAAAATGAGCATAATGCTCTGAAATGCCAAGAAAAACAAATGCTAAACAGGAGCCTGAACAGCCCGAAATATGCAAACAAGCCAAGGGCTCTTATCCCAGAAGTAGGATGGGGGGCTGGGGACAAGCAGAAATTGAGGAGGTCCCTGGAGGGAAGTAAACTCCGCCGTTATAGTACTTGTGATGAGGACACTCGCAAGGCAATAAGCGGGACACTTGACGTGGGCTTCCACCTGCAATTTTGCTGAGATTAATGTGCACCGATGACCGGTTCAACCAGAAAATTTCCAAGACGAATCAGTTGCTGGTGCCAAGCTGCCTCAAAACAGATGGGCAAGCACAGAGAAGGAGCACAAGGTGAAATGCCACACGTCAGGAGAAGATATTTCAAACTTAATTCACAACAGGCAGATACAGTGTGGACGCATAAACTGGGTTGCGTATTTCTGTGGTGTGAACATTGAGAGGCAACCCACGCATCCCTGTTCTCGGCCAGATGACGTCTCCCACTGATCCGCTTGGGTTTCTAAGACTCACCTGTTGTGCAATGCTAGCATTCGCTGCTGCAGAAGGAATCCAAGAAGTGTGTTTTAGCTTTTGCAAAAACTCCTGTTTTCATGGATTCCGTGTGAGACCCAATATGTCATGGCATTTCCTTAGTGTTACACAGAGAGGAATTCTTTCCTATGTCTTTACTGAAACGGGGAGTGAGTTTATGCTACTTTGTGTCGAGGTCTTCCATGTTAAACTCTTGTTTTTATTGGACACTGGACTTTTCGGCCCAAGCTGCACATATCCAAACCCACTAGATGGTCGGCCAGATGACTGGGCCAGGGAATAGCAACTTATTCCTACATCCACACGTCAAACCTGATTGAAAGAAAGACTCAGATATGCCACCTGCATAATTTCTAACTGTAATTTGCTGGGAACTCAGCCCTTTCCCAAGATGGTGAGTGTTACTTGTAACTACAGGCTACATTTTTACCAGGTTCCAAATTGATGCTCAGTGGGGCTTGAAAGAGCCGTTTAAATCCCCCTGAACTGTTAGTGTGTGCGGATGGCCAATACTAAGGTTCCCAGGCTGTTCTGTGAAATGCAACCTGTAGAAGGGAATGGCCATGCTTATTTATGTTGGAAAGAAGCTGTGTAAGAAAGGTTTGGCTTCCAAAGGCCAGTGAGAGACACTGTCAGACATGGGTGGTGGATAAATTACCTGGCAAAATACAAAATGGCAGCTGACGATATATAAAATGAGCGCAGCATATTTCCATATGTAAATGCTAAAATAAGTATAGGTTGACGAGTTTAAAAAGTCATGTATACAACCATAGATCCTGTGCTTAAATGAGCCCCACAGTGCATAAGTATTTTTCATATTCATTAGTTAATAGGTATCACTGTAACTTGTTAAACCCATGTGGCAGAGCGAAAAGAGCATTGATCTTAGCTTCTGAAAGTATGAATTTCAATCTAGCTTTTTACCTTGTGACCTGTGTGACTTTTGTTAAATAACGGAACTTCTCTGTGTTCATTTTGCTCGTAGTGAAATGGGGGAAAGCAATAATTATCTAACTCCCATTACCGTAATGAACACCTGTACAGGTTCAAGATGTCATTTAATAAATAAACATTACAGGAAGGGACAGAAAGATGAACTCGTATATATAAAGATGAGCTTACATATGAGGTGTATCTGGGTTGCCTATGGAAGAGAGAGCAGGGGAGGGTTGATCGTTGTTTCTGTTTAGAGTTTGGAATGTGGGAACAGAGGTGACTGCAGTAAATAGCATCTGGATGACCCATGGTTGAGAATGGCATTTTCAAAGCCATCCCCAAAACATGTCATGCAAATTTCCTCCATAGCATAATGGACTTCAACTGTTTCCACAATGCTCCTGTGAGGTTGTCTGGTCACTGTGCACAGTTGGTGGAAAGGCAGTCAGCAAGGTAACTTCTCTTTACTTCACATCAGCAGGCTTCCGGTCTGCTGAGCACAGCCAAGCACCGGGCATGTTTTTCATCATGTGAAACTTAGGCCACAGGTTCAAGAACAGCAGCACATGCTTCATATTTTGTTGTGAGGGGGGAGGCTGGTATTTGAGGTGAACACCCTGACTACTATAAAAGTGTCCACCATTAGTCTTCTCTAAGGTCTCCTCTATTCACTCTTCCATTTGGGGGCATCAATGTACCCATTGACATGGGTCATGTTTAACAGCTATATACCGAGCCACTTCCATGTGTGTGATTCATTGTTAAAACTCAGGGAAGTTTGCCAATTGCCCGTAGCTGGCATCACTCTGCTTAGTCCTCTGAAAGATTTAATGTGGACTTCTGTTCCTCCTACTCTTCATCCTCGCCCTCCCTCTTTCCTTTTTGCTTTTCTGAAATGGTTTCTTGCTATGCTTTTCATGCTTGCCTTGAACTCCCAAGTTCAGCATCCAGAGTGCTAGAATAACAAATGTGCAGCTCGGGCTCAGCTCAAATGATAAATCACAGACGCATTCCACAGGTCTTTTCTTTTCCCTTTGAGATAATATATTATGTTGCCGAGGCTTGCCTCAAAATCACTATGTAGCTGAGGCTAACTTTGGAATCCTGATCATCTTGCCTATACTTCTGTAGTACTGGGAGTAAAGGTGTTTATCTCTAGGCCTCGTCTCTTTAGGGTAAAGTTAACAGTTTTGTTAAGGAACTGACCTGACTGGCATCCTACTCTAAGCATGGTAGCATTACTACGGAAGAGCTTTTCTCTGTGGCACAGAGTCTCCATGGACATGCACAGTCACTTTCTCTAAGGCACAAAAGTGTGGAATGGGATTATATAAGGGTTAGAGAGCTGTCAGGAAAGAAACTGAGAGAGAACAAGAGACGAGGCAAAGTCACTGCACAAAGGACAGTGATCACTACTTCAGACATGTAAGCAGGACTAAGAGCCAAGCTCCAGAGCTGCAAAACAATGGATGGACAGGGGCTCTTTTGTAAAATGGTTGGCATGCTCTCGGATACTAGACTGCTAAAGGAACAACACACTGTAGAATGCCTGTACATATTCCATGGCCTTACTTTAGCTGGCATAAAGGTTCGGTTATCCAGGTCACATTTTTTTTTTTTTTTTTGCTTGCAGTTAATGGATTCTCACAGTTCAAACTTCCCAGAGAAACTTTAGAAAGGAATGAGCTCATTAGAGTCAAGACCCAAGGGAAGGCTTCTTAACAAGGTTAGGTTGGAGCTCGGATATATATGATGGGTAAGATTAGAGAATTAAAAATGGGTGAAGGAAGTATATTTCTGGGTTCTGTATTCTATCTTCTGTAGAGCTCCTCCATTTCTTGGTTCCAGATTCATAGCAGCAACTGATGATCTCAACTGGACCTTACTCTGGGTGTGCGGCTTACCTCCTTCAGCCTGTATCAACTCAGTATTAGGATTGCAGGCCTTTCCATAGCAGCCTCAATGGAGACTCATTCTATCAGCATTACATAGAGAGCTACTAAATATCTTCTAGAGCCAAAGGGTCTTCCTTGTTCATCAGTCTAGTTCCTCCAAGTCATCCACAGCAGTTAACATTCATATCCTTTTCCACATCCCAGATCTATCTCCTGCAGCTCAAAACCCATCCCTCTTGCTTTCTATGGTCTTTATCCTCCAGGTATCCTTTCAAATGCTAAATTCCTGGTTGACCTGGCTTATCTTGGTCCACAGACCATCACCTATCAAATACAAATGTGAATTAGGGCATAGGTTTTTTATTAAGCACTGAGTGTTTTTCTACTCATACACTGGAATTGCATCAGCAACTGCCCTGATGAGAAGGCATACATTTCTAATTGTTCTTTAAAGCAATAATGAAATGCCACTAGGTAAGTGTTATGGAGGATATTGTAGAAAATGAAGGACTAGTTAGAGAGAGAGGTTAAAAGGCTCACATATGTCACATGCTTGGCATTGAAAAGCCACACCAGTGCATAAGGTCTCTGATTCATGATCAGCGCTCCTTTGCCATGTTTCTACCGTGGTACCACCCATCACAAAGGCAAATCTGAGTTTGGTATAGACATGCATCTTGAGCCTATTCTCCCATTGAATTGAGAGCTGAAAGACTTAAGTTACTTGCCCAAAACTAAGTGAATCTAGGACAGAAGGAATTTTATACATAGTCTTATAACTGTCATAAAATCCACCTGTGGTTAACAGAAATGGTGCAGAGCTTTTCCTTGAGGCTTTTTTTTTAATTAAACTTTTTTTCTAATTAAAAATTCCCACCTCCTCCCCGCCTCCCTTTTTCCTCCCCTCCCCCCTCCCTCTCCAGTCCAAAGAGCAGTCAGGGTTCCCTGCCCTGTAATAAACTGAAAGAAAAAAAAAAACATATGATCATTTCATTAGATGCTAAAAAGCATTTGACAAAATTCAACATCCCTTTATGATAAAGGTCTTGGAGAGAATAGGGATACAAGGGTCATATCTAAATATAATAAAAGCTATTCACAGCAAGCCGACAGCTAACATTAAATTAAATGGAGAGATACTCAAAGCCATCCCACTAAAATCAGGAACACGACAAGGCTGTCCACTCTCTCCATACATCTTCCTTGTGGCTTTTGAAGCATATCTATACTCAATCATGGAAGATAAAGAGGAGGGTTTGGTAGTAGTGTTGGGAGGAATTTTGGTTGTTGAATAAGGTCATGGGACACCTTTCGAGATGGAGAGCATCCTACCGTGAAGCATCAGTGTTGTTGGGAACTGTTGCAGAGCAGAGTCTTGCATGATGTAGAATGTTAGAAAAGGTGGTGCCAGTGGTTTATCCTAACCTTTCATTTTAGACATCCATAAAGTCAGTTCTTGCCACAATATTCATCGTATGTATAATCCATGTTCAGAAGTTTGTTTTGTGTATTCTAAAGTTGGGGTTAGTCAGGCTATTTCCTGAAAGGTTATGGGGGTGTGACAAGCCACCCAGTTTAGAAATGCCCAGGGGTTCCAGTGTGGTCTTCTGCATCTGCTTCTTGTCTGTGAGTCTACCTGAGTCAACAAAAGCTAACAGTTTTTGCCCCCTTTGTCTACAACTGTTTTTGTGAAAACTCCTTCAGAACAGAATAGGCAAGAAGCTACTTTCATTTTTTTGTTGCACCGTTAGGTCTGGGCTACCTGAACCATTGTTCATTTTTATGTTTTCTTTACGGTCTGATCTGAGATGAATTTTAAAGTCTGTGTTGCAGGAATTTAGTTTCTAGAATGTCAGCTCCATCCTGCTGAGTGTTCCATCAACACCCCTAGCCCAGTTATCTGCAGAAAACTTGACCCCTGATAGGGAGCCCTAGATGAAGCCAGGACATTGCTTTAGAAAGGGCTATGAAAAATACATATAAGATACAAAAATGTGAATTATGTGTGAAGCAAACAAAGCACCAGGCAATGTGGAATTTATGTCAACAAAAACTTGCTTCAAGCTATTCCTTACCTCTGAAGGGAGGCGGATTTTAGTATGTGAGACCAGTAGCAAGGAAGAACTTTCTGCACAAAAGCGTTGGAAACAAAGAAATAACTTCACTACAATTGTTTCCAAGCTTGCTTCTCTTTCTAAATCATCTCCCTGATTATTTTTTATATGCCAGGGGAAGGCACTGGTTGCTGAGACAAGATGAGCTATGGGCAAAGAATAACCAACATTCATGATAGTTTGACACATTCAAGAGAAGAGAAGAACAGTGCAGTGGGACTGGCAGTTGCTTTCTTTACTGACAATGAACCAGCTTTATGGCTGAATTGCTTGGGTGAAAGGGGTATTGCAGGGTGCTTGGGAAGAACTTTGCACAGGGATGCCCTGAATTCCGTCATATTACAACTATAATGAGGCTGTAATTTTGTTTATAGAACCATGCACTTAAGATGTAGCATGCATTTATAAACAAACAACAATTTTAATTTATGCAAATATACTTCCATATACCAATATGTAAATCTACAAACATTTCCATACTACAATAAATAATACAATTATGATTACATTATCATTAAGTACATATTTGTAGATATGTTGCATTCAATATAAAAATTAACAATTATAAAATTAAAATGTTATGTATTTAATACGCAATATGATTGCAGTTGCCCCAGTTCTCTTACTCTAGTTCATGTTTCAATCAAAATATTGAATACTGTGATACTAAACTATGTAGACTTTGCTGCCATTCACCAATATAATAGCATTTTTGTGCTGGTTTCTAAGCTAGCTGCAGAAATCCAAAATTGTCATTCCCTCTGTGAGAGCATTTTTAAGACAGGAGACAACTAATATATCCACTCTTAGAGCTAATCATTTTCAGTTACTCACAATTGCCCGGTTCCTGTCTGGATTACCACTGGAGACCCTGGCACCCAAGTGCCACAGGCTTCCCTGTCAAATGTAATAAGTATGTTCCAGGGGGGCCACACACAGCTCAAGGTTGGCTCTTAGCCACTCCAGCTACCCCCAGAACTGCCTTCCTAAAGGATTCTGGTAGGAAAGAGCCCATGTGGTCCAACTGGCAAAACTTTTGCATACCTAGATCTCCCTTTACAAGGGAGAGGAGAGTTTGTGGCCTACTGGCCACCACTTCAACCCAAATTCACAGCCACCACACACTTTTGTTTATGTGAGAGCTACCTTTCCTTGCTCTTAACGTCTTCAAATTGCCCTTGGGGCTCATTGAAGTCTCATAAAGAGAGATATAGGGCAGCAATCTGCCAGGCCTAAAGAAATGAGGCCTCCTACAATAGAATTTGCCTTTGTGAATCATATACTCAGGTAAAATCCATTCCATCATCTTCAATGCATGTTTAGCGAGTATTGACGATTCATAGAGTTACAGATATGAAAAGTCTCTTTGATAAAAGTTCCCTTACATCCTAAACTGAAGCTAGTGGGTATTGGGATGCCTAGTTTTTGTCAATTAGACATAAGCTGAATCCCTGGCAACAGTTAAGGAACTGACTCTAGTAGATTGGCTTGTGGGTGTGTACAGAGGTACATTTTCTTGATTAATGGTTGAGATGGGAGGGCTGTGTTCATGTGGGCGGTAGCACCTTTGCACACTGTTCTTGGGTTGTGGAAGGAAAGAGGTTGGACAAGTCATGGAAATGAGCCAGTAAGCGCATTCCTTCCTGGTGTCTGCTTCAGTGTTTGTCTCCAGGTCCCTACTTGAGCCTCTACGTTGGCGAGCCTTGATGAGGGACTCTAACTGCAAGCCAAGTAAACCTTATTGTAGGCGGATTTTTCTTTCCTGTCTGCCAGTTCCCAAATAGCCGACATGGAGACTTATATTAATTATAACCCTTGGCAGATAGCTCAGGCTTGTTACTAATTCTTACATTTTAAATTAATCCATATTTCTCATCTACTTTGTGCCACAAGGTGATACCTTCTGTCAACAAGGCACCTTCATTTTGTTTCTTTCTGTGTCTCTTGAGACTCCTCTGACTACTATTCTTCCTAGCATTCTCTATTTGGCTCTCTCCCTGACCTTATTCTATCCATCTATTGGCCTGCCGGCTTCTTTATCAAACCAATCACAGTGACATACATCCTCGCTCTATCCTCCCCAAGTTGTTTAAGATCATGGAGCTTTATTATAGAAGCAAAACTGACTAAGATAGTTATACTGTGACTTCATGGGGTTATAAATTACAAGAAATTGAATGAGAAGGCATCCATAGACTTCTTAACACTTTTGGTGCCCAGAAAGTTCATCGACTGTTGCCTGATCCCTCTTATCTTCCCTCTCTCCATATCTATTGACCCATTCATTCACCTAACTTTCTACCCATAGATCTAAATACACACTTATTTATCGTCCTTCTTTAAATTTTCTTCATGATTCTTGACCAAGTACTTGGCCTGCTTAGATTCTGGATAGTTAATGGACTTCTACACTTCCTTTTCCTGGATCCTTAAAGAATTTGGTCGATGTTTCAATCCACAAGCATTAGCAGAATGCCTGTTAACTGTCAGATGATTTGCTAAGCCCTTGGGTCATTAAGAAAGGCTTGGCCACCAACATTAGTCACACAAGCCAGAGCTACGGCTTTCACCGACTAATAGTTTGTTAGAAAATCCAGCTTGTTAACACAGCTTTATTCCCATATAATAAATGATGTGGTAGATATAAGTGTTTCGGATAGGAGCACGGATATCCGACCTGTGGCTGGTGGTAGGGATGGCTCAGGAAATTCTAAGCAGGAATAACTAAATATTTTATATTAAAGAATAGAAGCTTCTTTTTTCTTGAAACCCAGAATTACTATTCACATAAGTGTGCTTGAAATCTGAGGTTATAGCTAATGATGAAAATGCCTCAAGTTTTGCCACTAGACTATGTTTGAAAGGCTGAAAAGCACACTGGGCCTTCTGTCTGAGTTTTATCCTTAGAAGCAAACATGTTCCCTCATCTGACCCCAACAACGAACATCTTTAAAATATTTGTCCATGTTTTCAGGTTTACTCTCAGGATTATCACTATTGGCTACTTTGTAGGTCAACCCCACATATGTGGGTCCCCAAGATGGCTTTTAGGAGATCTTAGTGTAAAAACCCAGAAGCTATCTCATAAAGACCAGCTTTGTCTGGAAGGCCAGTAAAGATAAAGCAGCTTCAAGACCACCTGCCTCATTGCATGACTGGTCAAACTTCATTCCAAGAGGTACAAGCCTACCAGGCCAATGACAAAGAGATGTATGCAGGACATTGATAGAACCCAGAGCAAAAAATGATAGAGAAACACAAGGCTCAGGTCCTCTGTTATCAAGTGTAGAAAGTAAGCTTTGGGATACTAAGAGTGGCTTGTTAGGAAATCCCTCTAACCAAATGGTTGATGGTCTTTGTGATTCCAGCAAGAATATCTTCCAGATCTCTGACTTAGGAGCCTGTGCTTCTGCTGTGATGTTGCTGACCAGAGCCTGGGCATTCCTGTATTATGTATCTAATGTTCCTTTGCTTTTTACTTTTCTTGTTTCACTCTAGTCCTTGGCATTGCTACTAAATAACCTGTTTCTCTCTGTTCTTCCTCAGGAATCCCTGTTGCCTCATATATGATGAAAAGCCAAACCACCAATTTAGCTTTTGAGCTTTACAAGGAAGCAAATACTGGCTTCCTTTAGAGGCCCACATTCACCTTTTAAACTTTTGTACACATAATAATTTGTTTAAGAAAGGTAACCTCTCCTTGCTGGAAGAGTTTGCAGACTCTTGAGATTACATCAGCCCTGGGCTCACATTTTGTGAGGACGTGGGAATGGCTGTTTCAATCTCCTGTTTTAGAGATGAGCAGTCTCCTGTCCCACATTGTGACAAAATTTACTTAAGGACAGGATCTACCTGCTATACCATTGAAATAGATTTTATCAGAAGGATCTCCCCATTTGGTCCCTGTTCCTAATAGCAGTAACCTCAGAAGAGATGTGATGTAGGAGGCCACTTGTTTGTTCCCAGTTGCTCAGCCCCAAAATTACCACATAAAAACTATATTGATTAAATCACTGCTTGGCCCATTAGCTCTAGCTTCTTATTGACTAACTCTTACATATTAATTTAACCCATTTCTAGTAATCCGTTATTGGCACCAGGCTGTGGCCTACTGGGTAAAGTTCCAGCGTCTGTCTCAGGCAGGGCTACATGGCTTATGACTCTGCCTTCCTTCTCCCAGCATTCTGTTTAGTTTTCCCTGCCAGGCTAAGTTTTGCCTTGCTATAGGTTCAAAGCAGTTTATTAATCCATGGTATTCACAACATACAGAGGGGAAAACCACATCAGAGATGATAAAAGAGCACAATTGTGATGCTGGTTTATGTGTGTGCCGTGTGTGTTGAAATATCCCATTAAAACCTGGCTTCCCGTGGACCCCATGAGAATGAAGGAATAGAGAAAAGTGCAGAGGCACACTTGCCACTTTTCAGTCCAGGAAGTCAACTTTTACTGCATCCATAGAGCACAGTCTGAGTTACATAGTTGGCTGGGCTGGAAGAGCAGGATCTAACTACAGTCCCTGACACCAAGCTTACAGTAAGGAATTTATCCAATACACGATTACTGGACAGCTATAATTTTCTAGCTCTGGGATGGAGCGTAAGTGAGAGGCTCCTGGATGGGTACACCCAGAAGAAGACACTGGTGCTTTTGGTATAAAGTGTCAGAAGTGTGAGTCAGAGAGTCAGTGGCATCGGCTGTCTCCTTACCCAGGAGTGAGAGTAAGCTTTAATGGCAGAAGTCACCTTGTTCAGCATAGTGAGGAGTGAGGCAGAAACACGGGCGTGATTAGTACTCAGGAGGACATTAGATGAACTCATTGCCACGAAGGACTTTCCCGAGTAGCACTGAACAAAGTCAGGATGTTGTAGTGTTTAGATGAATATAAATGGGGCTCAAAAGAGCACAGGGGTCATGAGATGCTTAATCAGGGCCCCCAGGGCAATAGCCTTCTTGGGCTGGCTCAGAGAGGTTTGGACCATGGGGACGTTGTATGCTATCTTTCGGTAGAGGTGCACACAAACACATTGCTTGCGACTCTCAGTACCTACTATTCCTTTTCAACATTTAGCTGGACTCCTGGGAGGAAGGAGGCCGCAGATCATTTGCTCGCCTTGAAGGAGCATTGGTTCCTTAGCGCTTTGAACCAGCTTCCTTTCATCTGGCTGTTTTCAGACTTAAAGGACACAGAACAGAAAGTGTCTGAGGGTCTGGAAAGTGGTGGTGGTGGGGGGGTACAGATTGGAAATTCAAAGCAAGGCCCTTTGGCAGCTCTGTTCTGCAGCAGCTCATCAGTTCCTGGGCTTCTCACAAGAGTAGGAGCCTGCATGCTCCTCCTAGTCCTGCCTGGCTCCTGCCTTGGCGACGGCATCTGTTAGTAATGAGTGAAGCAGGAGAGTGGGGGCGGGAGAAAGGTCTACTGAAGCAAAATGTGTTTTCTCACACACATAAAACCACAGGCCTCCTGGAGGCTAACACCCCTTCATGCCCCCACCCCCTTACGCTTGAGTTTGTAATCAGAAGCATGCGATTGAAAGTTGACTGTCTTAAACAGAAAAGGGCTCGGTGAGGTACCTTCTCAGGTACTCCCAGGGCAGATGAGCTGTTTCGAGTGGGTTGAAGTTTACTGGTCTGGGTCTGAGCTTTGTCAAGTCCTTACCTTAGGCAAATGGCTCTGAAGCAAAGCCAGCCTCTGACAGACGTACTTAACCTTGCGAAGCAAGCAGTCGAGTTACAAAATATCTCCTACTGCACTGAGACGGTTTATGGTGTTTTTGCTGAGCTGTATTTCAAGCTAGACTCAGCCACACAGCAGACTGGATACACTTGTAAGACTAGCCCATGAAGGAGGCTAAGTCTTTCAATGCTCTCAATTGAGTGCAGGAAACATTCTAGAAGGTTCCATAAGACCCACAAAATGGTGATGGCTGATTGTCCACCTCAGCATTTAACACCTGTAGGAACTAATGTCTACTGTTCACCCAAATCATAGATGTCAAGAGAATGAGAGTTAAGAACAATATTGGAAATGAACTAGCCTCAGATTCCAGATACTTGACTAGTTCAGATGTTTGAACTGGCAGAAGTGGCATTAATCCTTCTCAGGTAGCGAACAAAGAGCTGGAGCCTCACCTACCAACAGCCCCCACTTCCTCCTGTGGGGTTTGCAGTTTAGTAGAGAAATCAGAGGCCATGTCCTGTGAAGAGAATAAAGTCACCTCATCTAGTCTTATAATTCTCTGATGCTCTAATACACAGTTACGGTGGTCCATTGGTGGTAAATAGCAGAGGAAGGGGTTAGAGGGTTAAACAAGGTAGAAGATTAAACAAGGAATTTAATAATCTGGAAAGCCCTGTATATTTCAGAACAAATGGATCAATTCACTAGAATGGAGATTACAACCAAGTAGAGGTGTATAGATGTAGAGTCAGGGGGAGGGGAGGCAGGCAAGGAGTTCCCAAGGAGGCCAGAAAGGGATGTGTGCATGTGTGTTTGTGTGTGTGTGTGTGTGTGTGTGTGTGCCCTTATTTATTCTGTAGCTAGTTTTAAGTGTGTCCCCTATGGATGCAGAGTCATTTTTCAAAGCCCACCAAATATTCCAAACCCACGCTATAAACTCTGTAAGCCTGGTCATCGCTGACTCATTGTGCAACCCTGGAAATGATCATGTTCGTTTGCAAGTTTCTTGCATATTTATAAATTGGAGACCCCATTGCCCAGACCCTCAGCAGCCTTGGGATTAATGAAAGCCTTGTTCACAAATGTCTTGGAATTCACAAAGGTTTAGATCGATAATTAACAAGAAAGAGAAGGCATAAACATTTCAAATATATATCAACTCCTCAATCTATAACAGCCAATAAGTCTAAGAACAGAGTGGCCACAATTTCCCCCAGTGACAGGCAACCCATGCACTTTCAAAAGTAATTCTTCAATGAGCATAAATTACCCATTGGGGAAACCTTCCTTGTATGCCATGGCTGTGGATTTATTAAGTGAAAATGAAACTTTTAAATAAATATCTGGAACAAAATTGTACTTCCCATCAAATTGGGCCACAAGGCAAGAAGTTTTAAAACAGTGTGGAGACTGGAGTCTGAGAGTCGGAAGCCAGGACTTTTCCTTAGATGCTGTTTTGCTGAGTCAGTCCCTGCAACATCGTGCTCCACCACTGCCCAATACCTGGGCTCTCCTAGAGTGGAGCCAAGAGCCAAAAAGACTCACAAATCCTTTAGCAAGACCCTTCCCAACTCCTGAGGGAATCTGATAGGGATGGAGGTATTTTGTGCCTCTTGAAAGATTTTGACTTCTTTTGAATGAAAGTGATGGGGGGAGTGTTGGTACCCAAAACAGATCTTGTAGTAGCGCTATCAGTATCATGACGTCATATTGACCAGGTGGAGTTGTTGATGTGGGTGCCCCTTTCTCCCTTAAATGTTTGGTGGAATTCATCAGTAAAATGATTTAGGTCTGACATATCTGTGTATAGCATGAATGGAAGGGAACATGATTAAAATTTTAATATTTAATTAATAAATATAGGGATATCCTTATACTTTTCTCTAGTGACTCTAATAGTAGTCATCAAGGCATTTGTATATTCAAAGGAACATAACGAGTATATATGTAAAGTATTCTATATTATATAATATACTAGCATTTTTTTATCATTTTGACCTATGGTCTTTCTAATGATATTTCTTATTATTGATATTGGCAATTTGCATGTTTTTTCCTTCTTCTTCAATCTGCCTAGAGGTTGTTAAACTTCATTAAATTAGATTTTTAGTAATGCTGTTATTTTTCACTGGTTTGCTTATTTTATTTAGAAACTTTAATTGTAGTTAACAAGTTTAATTTGTTCTTTCAAAAATTCTTTGACAGTTTAATATATCTATATAATGAGTATTAGTAATTTTCACCAGTTCTTAATTATCCTCCTTTTCTTACTTCTTTAGATCACAGAACAACCAATCCATTTAGGTGCATAATATCAACCACACTACAGGGCAGGTCTTATATCCAGTAGATGTTATTTTTTGTTTTGGTATTTTTTGTCTTACTGGATATTTTTTAAAAAATTTAATCTTCTGGGTTTTTTTTGAGGAAGAAAACATAAAATTGGGTGGATAAGGAGGTGGGAAGAATATGGGAAAAGTTAGAGGTAGGGAAAACAGAATCAAAATATAATATATTAAAATAAGTAAGCTTTGTACAGAGGTTAGTCTGTAGAATCTTTATTATTTTAAGAACAGTTTTAAGTTTATTACCAATTTGGGAGGAAGGAACAGTGGTTTTTCATATATTTTCTGTTCCCACATATGAGTTATCTACGTTATTTAATGTTTCTTTTCCTAAAGTACAGTATATTTGTTGTAATTTGTAAGCATATATTGATATGTCAACATAACCATTCATGGTTTACAACAGGGTACATTCTGGCAGCTTTTCTACGTTCTGTGAGTTCAAAGAAATAAATAATAGGGGCCTGGAATTCACTGTTATGGTATCAAACTGAGCCATTGTACTGCCATTGAAATCCTCAGCATTCCAACTCTCCTTTCCCACCAGCTTCTGGGCTGCCAACAGCTACTGTTGTTTTTACTGTTCCACCTTTTCTCATGTGTGGTTGCTAGCATCATAAAGCATGTCGTCATTCAACATTTGTTTCTTCCATGCAGCACCATGGAGTTTAAATCATCCAGTATTTTTACAGTTGCTAATCAAGCGCCTCATCCATGAACACAGACCATCTCTGCATTGTTCCAGGTTTCCTTTCAGTGCATTCCTCAGAGTGTGGTTTTCTCCTCTTGTAAATCTCACTCCTTTTTCTTTCATATTTTTGTACGAGTATTTTATTTTTGGTAATGGTGTAAGTAGTTTTGTATTTTTAACTTTAAATCACACATATGCATTGTGCTGACATATAAGAAAGTGGTTTACTTTTGTATATCAACTTTGCATCCAATAGCCTTAATATTAAAAAATTTCATCTCTACAAACTCTTTGGCATTTTCCTCACAGATTATTGTATAATTGACAAAATTAAAAACTTTAGTGAAGGTTGGGAAACACCCTTCACAGCCTTTTCTAATCTCCTTAGCTAGAGCCTCTAGCACTGTTTTAAAAGAGTGGGATGAGGTGAGGCATTTTGCCTTTTGCTGACCTTGAGCAACAGCATCTCATTGTTTACCATAAATATAGAGTTTGTTAAAGATTTTTTTGCTTTTGTTTTTGTTTTGTTTTATGGATAATCTTGGATATTATTTATTATTTAAAACAAACTCTCCTAGTTTACTAAAAGTTATTTTTTAAATGATGACTGACCATCAGACTTTTAAAAATGTTTTATTTTTTATATGTTAATATGATTATTAATATTTTGTCTATTAAAGTAGTTTGTTGAGATGTGTTCTTGCTTAGTTGCCCAGGCTGGCTTTGGATCTGCAATCCTTCTAATTTAGTCTCCCAAGTAGATGAAATTACAGACTTATAACACATATAGAGTACCTGGTTTGCAGTAATTAAATTTTGAACATGGGGCCAATATTGCATAGCTGGGAGAAATCACACTTAGTCAAAATTTAAATCACACTTTAAATTTTGAAGTAATTATTTTTATTTAGTATTTTGTTGAGGATATTCACATCTGTTTTTTAGGAGGGCTATTATTCCACAGATTTTTTTCCTAATAGTATCTTGCCTGATTTTGCTGTTGGGATAATTCTGGCTTCGTAGAATAAAGTGTTCCCTATACTTCTAGACTGTGTATGAGATTGAGGAGACCTGGTGTTATTTCTTCCTTAATAGGTTTTAACGTAATTTCTCACTGAATACTATTGGACCAGGTACTCTTACTTTAGAATTTTTGATTCAGTGTCTTTAATAGATATTCGCCTAATCATATTTTCTAACTTGGTACGTGTGAATTTTGACATCTATTTGTTTTGAGAATCTGGGCTCATCTAGAGTGTAAAATAATTGAATAAAGAATGATTTATGCTATTCTTTTATTATTTATTTATTCTTATTCTAATGACCGTAGGCTCTGTAGTGATAGCACCTCTTTCACTTATGATTTTGACAAGATTTTTGTGATTCTTTTTTTCTTTTGTTTCCTTTGTGTTTAATTTGTTCTTTCTCTATTTTTCCAAAGTGGAAATTTAGATTGCTGATTTTTATATATTTATATTTCCCCATATATTTATTTAGTCTTTTATTTTTTTCTGATATGCATAATTTCTTCTGTATCCTACAAATTTTAATAAAATTTGCTATCATTATCCTTTCATTCAAACCCATTTTTAATGGAGAGATGGTTCAGAGGTTAAGAAAATTCGGGTTCTTTCAAAAAACCTAATGTTGGTTGCCAGCACCCATGTTCTGTAGCTCATAACTGCCTTTTACTGCATCTTCAAGGTATCTAAAATCCTCTTTCTGGCTTGGAAAGGCAGACCCACACATGAGGCATGCACACACATGGCACCCATGCACATGGCATGCACACACACACACACACACACACACACACACACAGAGCCCTCACCAAAAATAAAGTGAAGACAAATATTTAAAAACATAGCTCTAAAATTCTTTTTAAGATTTTTTTATTTGACCCATGTGCTGGAAGCATGTCTTTTAATCTGCACATATTTAGGGATTTTCCAGCTGTCTTTCTGCTATTTATTTCTGGTTTAATTTCATTGTGGCCTGAGAGCAGGCACTTTATGATTCCTCTTGTGTTTGTCATGGTATGTTTTATGTGGTCTCTTTCTTGGTGAGCATCCCATGTCAGCTTGGGAAAAAAATGTTGGTTCTCTTTTGTTGGATGAAGATGTAAATTATATTGCATTGATTGATAAGGTTGAGAAGTTAACCTATATCTTTACTGATATTCTGTCTGCTGGATCTGTCCATCAAAAGTGGCTGATGCTGAACTCAGGAACCATGATAGAAGATGGTTCTATTCCTTCTTTCAGTTCTGCCAGTTTGTGCTTGACATACTTTCATACTCTGCTTTTAGGCACATGCTTGTTAAGGACTGTTTTGCTTTCCTGGGGAACTGACTCTTTTATCAAATGTAAGGTTCATTGATCTCTAATGCCTTTTTACATTTTGATGCCCATCTGAATTGAATATAATTTCCTACTTTCTTTTATGTTGGCAATGTATTTTTCTCCATTCATTTACTTACATTCTGATGTTGGAAGTCCTTCTGTATATGTGTTGTTTTTATTGGTGTGTATGGTGTATATTAGTTTATTGGTTTATATAATGTTTATATTAGTTTATATGGCTTAACAGAATATATCCAGGCCGGAAGAATATATAGTAGGTGGAGTCAAAGAGAAGCCATGTAGCCCGCTAGAGACAGCCACCAGATGGAATCTTGCCAGTAAACCACAGCCACTTGGCGATACACAAATGAATAGAAATGGGTTAAATTAAGATGTAAGAATTAGCCAATAAGAAACTATAACTAATGGGCCAAGAAGTGATTTAATTAGTACAGTTTCTGTGTGGTTATTTCAGGGCTGAGCAGCCTGAAACAAATAAGTGGCCACTCCCAACAGAATTCCATATGGATCTTTGTATTTGAAGTGAGGTTCTATTTTCCATAGAGTACATATAATTGGGTCTTTGATTTATATTTTTATAAGTATATGTAGACCATTGATGTTCAAAGTGACTATTGATACAATTTAATAAATATATATTTATTACTACTTTCTATATATTGCTATAATCATTCAGTTTATTTATTTATTTGTTATCTATTTCTGTTGTTTACTTTTTTTCTGCCTTTTGAGGATTTAAGAGTTTTATATGATTATATTCACTCTCCTTTAACAACCTATCATCTTTTAAGTGAACAAAAGTGATGTTTTCTTCTTAAAAGATTATTTACTTTTATTTTATGTGTATAAGTGTTTTGCCTGCATGCTTGTTTATGCACCACTTGCATGCTGGTGCCAGAAGAAGATATAGGGTTCCCTTAGAGTGGAGTTATAGATAGTTTTGAGCTGCCTTGTGCATGCTGGGAATTGAACTCTGGTTCTGTTGATGAACAAACAAATGTTCTTAACCCACTGAGCCACTTCTCCAGTTTCATGATGTTACTTAGAAAGAATAATGACAACCAAATTCATGTTTTAGCATTTCCCTATAGTTTACAGTATGTATTTACTATGACAATAAAGGAGTACAATAACATAGTACTTTACAGGAAATGAGCATCTAATAGAAACAAAATGATGCTCTTCTTCCTTCTTATCCCTTATAGTTATGGTAACATATTATGCATGTATATACTCACACATTATTTATATATGCTTAATCATATATAGCTGTATATGATGTTCCAATTATTTTGAATGAAGTATTTGTTAGATCAATAATGATAAGAAAGCTTTTAAGAAAGAATACACTATTCCTTATTTAGTGTGCTTTTCTCTTTAAAAGTGAAAATTTGAATACTTGACTATGTGACCAATTGTCTTTTTAGCTAAAGAATTTAATTATTGTTTTTGACAACACATTTCTGGCAAAAAATTTCTTCAATATCTATTTGTCTGGGAAAGTTTTTGGCTTTCGTAATTTCTCAGACTTTGTGGAATTCTAGGTTGGTGGTATTATTTCTCAATACTTTAAATATTCCATTCCACTCTCTCCTTTTTTTTTTTTTACATGAGTTTGTAAGAGTTTCCCTGATCAGTGCTGTATTTCTGTCTTTTGTCTGATTTGTTTACTTTAATTTTCTGGGATTTTAATCTATGTTTAGGTGCTTCCTCCTCTTCCTTCTCCTGTTTTCTTTCTCCTTGTCCCACATCTTCATTCCTCCTCCATTTTCTTCTTCTTCTTCTTCTTCTTCTTCTTCTTCTTCTTCTTCTTCTTCTTCTTCTTCTTCTTCTTCTTCTCCTTCTCCTTCTCCTTCTCCTTCTCCTTCTCCTTCTCCTTCTCCTTCTCCTTCTCTTCCTCCTTCTTTTTCCTTTTCTTTCTCTTTTGGTTTCTTGTAGTCTGTTACTAATTTGGATCACTTTCTTAGTCGTTATTGACTGAAATGTTGTTGATTGACTCCTTTGCTGCTTTTGCACATGTAGCCACACACCTCCCACCTTCGGTAGTTGCCCTTTAGCCCTTGGACCTTTCTCTTCTTTCTTTTACATGTCTGTAATTTTTACTCTTCAGTTTTTTAGATTTCTACTGAGATGATTCCAAGCTCAGTACCCTTTCCTGCTTAGCAACTATTAAGTTAAACAATCACACTAAGATATTCACGTTTGCTGTTACAGTACTTTTAATCTCTAGCATTTATTGTTCTTACAATTTTTCCATTAGCCATTTGTTTTTATATTTTAAAGTCCCCATTCACTGATAATTACTTTGTATTTCTAGTTACATAATTTTAATGCCTCTTTCAGGTCTTGTGATATTCAATTTGCCTCTTAAAAAGGTGACTTTTGCTTTTTTCTATGCTTTTTAACTTGTCCTTGGTAGCTAGGCATACTCTATTTGGTAAAGTGAACATTAGTGAACATGTTTGAGTGATGTGGCAGTGAGATGTCAGAGGCAAGGAAACCTAGCAGAGTCTATGATTAAGTCTCAGTCTCATGAGCCTGTGTCTTTAGACTCTGAATACTCAGAGTTTCAGTGTTCCCTCTCCTTGCACATGGAGTAGGAGAGCCAGAGTGAGCTAGAGCTGGCAATTCCCTTCTTGTAAGTTGAATAGGCTCTGATCAAACTCTAACATATTAGTTTCTGTTTGATTCATTTATCTAAGGGCAAAGTCTTCTAACAACAAAATTCTTTGATGTATTTCAAAATGTCTTTCCCTACCTAACCTTTTTGTATGTTTGTTTTGTTTTTGTAGAAGTTCTAGTGGATTTCCTCTTGATATTTACAGTAGCAGCAACTTACTTCCAGGTTCTTGGACCTAAGATTTAAGTGAACATTCTTCTCTATGACTATGGTGGGAACCATCACTTCGTAAAATGAGTACCGGACACTCTGGGTAATGAAAGTGAAGCAGTTTATTTTACAGTCTTGTAAAGTCAGGTATCAGCCTGGAATAGCAGGCATGCTGTCAGTTGCACAGAACAGTTCATAAACTCAAACACATTACCCTTCCTCCTTTTTTGTGAATAATTGGAAGGTGAAATTTTACCTATTTTCTAGGTCTTAATATTCCCTTTGTTGTCACTTTTATCATTTCCCAACAAAAATTGTGCATGGACTCAGCTATAATTTTAAAAATAATTTATGTTAGTTCTTTGAAAATTTCATAAAAATACATCAGCAGATGTACCCCCATCCCCTACATACTCAATTTTATTTCCTCTTTTTGTTTGGAACCCATGGAATCTAACTTGTGCTATGTGTAGTCTCTTTAATGTGTGATCTTTCCACAGAATATGGTTGACCTACCATTGGCTATTTCATTAAATAAAACTCTCCCTCTCTCCGCAGCCATGAATTACCAGTAGCTTCTTAATTGGGGGTGGAATTTATGCCTGCCCCATGTCTCCACGCTGAGATTTTGTCTGACTTGAACATGCCCGGGTCTTGTGCCACAACAGCTGAGACTGTATGTCCTACTGCTCTGCTGTGTCCAGAGGACACAATTTCGTGCAGGCATCCATTACCTTTGGCTGTCACAAGTTTTCCTATCCCCTTTCTGCAGTGATCTCTGAGCCCCATTTAGGACTGAACTTTCCACAGGCTTTTAATCTCTGTATTTTGATCAGTTGTTGGTCTCCTCATTAATCATAATCTACTGAAAAATGAAACTTGGATATTGAGTGTTTAGAAATAGCCTATTCTATACAGATATAATAGTATAACTTCGTGAGTTGGTTAAATACTGTATCTATTTATTAGGTTAATAGTGACAGGTTTTCTCCTAGTGTCTCTGTCCCCTCTAGCAACAGTATCTTGACCCCAATAATGATGGCAGGCATACATTTCATCCTACAGGCTGTGTCTTAAATAAAATCGGAAAGTTGTTGGATCCTCCCATGACGTTTGCACCATGATGGCACCAATGGTGTGCGTCTTGAATCTCTGCTTTACATCCTGAATATTTTAAAGTTTATCAGGCACATGATTTGCAGACAAGCTTGGCTGTGGGCAATTTTCTACTCCAAATTTCTGGTTTGGGTAGGTTAGGTATGAGTGGGTCAGAATTTGGATGGGGGAGAATAGCTAGCCTGGCAAGGGTCTAGAGCTTTTTCTTCATTTGTAGCGGACATAAACTGGTTCAAGACACCTTTAAACAGGGAGCCACCAGCTTTTATTCCTAATGTCTTCCCCTGGAGCTGTTAGCTCTCGGAGCTGTCTGCTGTTTGCCCTTCCAGTGTTTGTCAATTGCAGTTCATGCTTTTTCTGCACCAACCCCATTTCCCCAGGAAATTCCTTTTCTGGTAAGCTGTGACCTCCATGGTTCCAGCTCATCTCTCTAGTCTTGAAGGCAGAAATGGTCTCTGTGCCTTTGCCTTTCTTTCAGACCCATGAGAGGGGTTCCTGTTTCAGCCTGCTTCATTTTTAAATCATTCAGATGGAGTAACATCTTCTGATTTCCTTACCATGTAGACCTGGAAAGAAGTAACTTTCTTTGCCTGGTAATGAAATGTCATCAATTTCTGTCCTTGCCCTCACAATTATCAATAGTTGTTTATTGTATCTGACACTTGAGTTGTAGTTTTTCTCTCTCCTTTATCTCTGTTGATTTTGTACCTCAATTACTCTGTAGTGAAGACTTATGACTATTAAGCGCTTCTATTTTTATATATTCAAATATAACTTTATTTTTACCATGGTAAATATAATTTTGAGCTGCTTATAAAATTCTTGATTTTGTCTATCTTTTTGGACAACTTTGAACAAATTATATGACCATTTTTCTTCTTCTGTTTTTGTTTAAGAGTTTGCTCTCAGCCCAAATGGCAGCCAGTCTTTTCACGCCGATTGCTTTGATGACCTTTCCCTTTTGTTCTTCCTTTTTTTATGATACATGCCACAACATGTTCAGAAGACAGCGATTCAAAGTGCTCCTCCCCACCAGTAGCCCTTAGATTCTTCCCTCCCACTCTTTCACCTGAACACTGGTGGCAACAGTATTAATACAGATGTCCCATTTAGGGCTGAGCATTCAAAATTGTATTCTCTGAACTTTGACCAGTTATTCATCTCTCCATTGACTGTTTGTCTACTTCAAAAGAAGCCTATTTTCTCACAACTAAATTTAAAACACATGTATATGTATAATTTTGTGTAATATGTAATGTATATTCAAAATGTATAATATATAATCTAACATTTGCATAATATATATTTATACAACAACATCACTGAAAAAGACATGAATTTTAAGTCAAGCAGGAAGGGATCATGGGAGGTTTTATAGTGGGTAGTAAAGGGAAGAGAAAAATATTCTAAGTATATTATGTAATAGAATAGATAGAATAGAAAATTTTTCTAAAAGTGATAAAAAAACCAAGTGGAAGGATAATAATCACATGTGAAATGAAGGAAGAAGAATAACTAATGATGGTTAAAAGAGAATGGGGGCAAAGTGAGGGGGAGAAGCGGGCAAGTTTACAAAAGCTAAAGATTTGTGGAAAAGCCTCATGGAAGCATACTAATTAGTAAGATGCTAATTAGTAAGATACCAATTAGTTAGCTATTTTAAAAATAAAAAAAATAGAAGAGGGCATTTTAATGAGTTACCCAGCATGAGTAGAACATGTCACTATAAGATGATGCAATTATTAGATGGAAAATCAAAGAACAAGGCATGGACATCACTCTATGAATTATTGGTCAGTGTCATACCCAAGAGATCTCCAAAACCACTCAGGTTATTCACTTCCCTTGGTTACCCACAATAACTACCAGGTAAGACCCTGTTGCTGGAGAATAACAAAAATCAATCTCAAATTGATTGGAAACTTCTCTCCTGGCAGCTATCATGGTGCTTGAAGGTACTCTGCAGGCTGCTGGGGTGGAGGAGGGATGCCATCAGTTGTCTTACCTACTCTGAACTCCAAAGGCTGCCAGGCAAGATGTACCAACTGGAGCAATAGGGGCAGGCCTATGGTGGGGATGAATAACTGGTTTCTAGGTGGATTTGAAGCAGTATATTTCATCCCTGTCAAAAAACACATGGCTTTGTTAGTCATAGCCCGAGAGTAGAACCTGCTGATGAAAACAATTCTTTTAAAACATGGTTGCTGGGTAATGTCACCTGAACAGAGACTCATTCCTCATAATGTCATACAGCTATGCAATTAGGGACTTTCAGACCCACTAAAGTATGTTATGACTTAATAAGTCTGTAAAGATAAAATTGTCAACCAAAGGTTGCTGGCAAAACCAAAGAAAGTAGAAGTAGATATTTTTCTTCTTTTTGATTACTTAAAAAATATCTAAAATTGCTTTTGGTCTTGGCAGCCATAGGGAACATTCTATAGTCTGAGAATGATGTCATATTTCCTCGATACAGAGCTCCATGGTTTTAATTCACCAAAATTTCGCTAAAGCTCTTCTGCATCTCTGTGGTTTGTTGCATGTCTCAATGTCCCATCTCCAGTGGAAGACAAAGTTCAAAATGAAAGCATCCACACTCAGGACATTGCTTTAATATGTTTTTAAAAAGGTGTTTGCTGGAAGATAATTTGCTAAGTTGTGTGCACTGTCCTTTCCGTACTTTTTGTCCTTAGCAGTGACGTGGGAAGACACTCAGTCAACTGACTGCTGGAAGGATGGTATCTGTCAGGCAAAAGTAGTCGTGGCTCTGAGAGTTGTGATTATAGAGTATAGCTCAGGAAGTGGGTAATTCCGTTACTACCCTGTAAGATTAACACATACAGTGGTTGACTGAAGTGAACAAGCTGAGTTGTGGGTGTTTAGAGGATCAAGTCAGGGCTCCTGAGATACTTTGAAGATAAAGGTTACGTTAACGAGCAAATACCTATTATTGCAAATGATCTAATAATCACTGAAATAATTGCCCATATCCAGCCAGAGACCCACAATAGAAGCATTGAAGTTCATGGAGTTCCAGAGTGCTGAGTGCTGTTCATCTGCACACTGTGAGAAATAACACAAACCACATCCCCCAAAGCAGCAAAGCCACTCTGCTCCATCCTCAGGGCTCAAGAGTTCTCTGCCTCCCGAGAATCAAGTAGCAGAGAACAACAGATGCGCTGGCTTTGGCTGTTGGGAGACCAGAAGGGACATGGGCAGGCCAACCCCTCCTAGTTATTTTTGTCTTTGTTGTCTCTCCAACAGTGATGGATTTCCCCAACAAAGCAGCTCTGATCTTTGTGTTAAACTGACAGATTGTTTTGATGTCATTAAACACAGATAAACAAACTGGAGCCGAACTGGTAGCTATGTTTCACAAAATGTTCCAAAACACCTGCAAGACATTCTGAAATACAGACTGTAATCTAGCTTTGCTCCAGGTCCTCACCGACTTCTCCTTCATGAAGTGTTTCTGGCTACAGCAAGTTTGGCACAGACTGCAGGTCCTGTTCCAATCAGAGGGAGACTCATCTCAGTCTCAAAACAGAGACTCAATTACATCTGAGATGCCAGTCATAATAGGGCAGGTATGAAATGAAGATGGAACCTTTCCTAGGCGTAGAACAGTCTAGAATTGAGGGGCAAGGCCTGTAAGTGATCAAATAGTGATCATATAATCATGAAGCTGGGTGTTCACATTCAATTTCTTGTCCCCAAGGAGCCTGACGTTTCAAACTCATTTTGTAGAAGGCAAATAGATTCTACCTTATATAATGGGACATTATAGTGATTGGCCTGAAAGAAATTCTAATCAATCAAGAAACAATCTGTCAATTTTATGCTGGGATGTACAATAGCAGATATTTGTTGTACTCTTGGTTGGATGGTGAATCACGTAAGAGTATCAAGCACACATCTAGGCATTTCTGTGGCATTCACTGAGGGAGAAGACACACTCTAAATGTGGATGGCACCATTGTGAGGACTGTGGGCCTGAATAGGACAAAAAAGGAAACAGGAGAAAGGCAGAGAAAATGTGAACTGAGACAGTTGGTTAAGCTTTCTCTGCTATGATGGACGTAACCCACTGCAAGCAAGAGCTACAACAAACCCTTCCTCCTTTATGCTGTTTCAGTTCAGTATTAGGATCTCCGCAAAATAAATGGAACTGGTATAAGAAGGAAAGTGTTATGCTCAGGTCTTCCTTCTCAGTCCAGCTCTTCCCCCAACCAACCTTTTGGATTAACTACTTAGAAACAAATTCAGGACTGAATGGAGGGTGGTATTGGTAGCTGCCTCACTCTGGGACACCTGGAAAATTTATGTTGACACACATCAGACTCATCTGATACCCAAGAGTCTTTACACCTTTCCCCTTCTATTTATCCTTCCAGGAACACAGGGATGGATATCACTTCTAGGCTCTTTCCATCTCCCCGCAAATGGTCATTAGTCAATAGATGTATACATGATCAGTGGGCACTCAACACTGAGAAAGAGTCATGTAGATGAGATGAAGCAGGGAGTAAGTTTAAGTTAAGAGGCCTAAGATAGAGTCTCATTTATGTCATCAAGAACCAGTAAAAGGACTTTCTAAACAGGTAGGAAACAACAACAGAATTTTTTCTTTTTGGCCTATACAATTAATATAAAAGCAGAATGAGACAATACTTTAATTAATAAATATTGTTTTTGATACATTATTTTATATTTGGGTGTAGGAATTGCAAAGATCATGAAGATGGTTCTATTTATTCCTGCATTTTCTAAGCTGTGCAAGAGGGATTTAGAGGCAAGGAAACAGTATATTCTAGTTAAATGAATGAACACATATACTGATATTTTGTGGGAAATTTGCAGGATGATGAAATGTGGACTTTCAGGATACTTGGTGCAAGGGATTTTCAGCTTTTTATGTTGACCAATGAGGACTCTGAAGAAACCTTTCTGCCTTTTTACTGTTCTTGCTTAGATGAATGAAGAAAGAAGAAAGATTCACAGGAAACTTGAATAGTGAATAAATTGATAACAAAGAATATATGTAAAGACCGTCTCTCAATAGCTCTGGACTTCAGGATTTCCTATCTCCCACCCAAACTGTGTTGTGTGTGGATGGCAGTTCAGCAAATCTCTACCACTTCCCAGGTTCTTCTCATTGTTCTCAGTTGGCCGCAGCACTTGTTTTCTTGACTTTGCCTGCATATTATTTGGACACATTCCTCAATATTTAAACAAATGTCCAGATGCTCACACATGCCAGTGGATGCCGTATTAGCAGGAGAACAGCAAGAGCCCATTTACAGCTGGCGCCTGTCCAGCAAACAGACACAGCTATTCCGGCGACAGGAGGACACGGAATCCCTTCTGTTATAAGCCTGGGGTGCAGAGTGAGAGGGAGCTGGAGACAGGGGCATTGCCAAGGCTGACAACCAGATAAGGGTCTTGACTGTTCCCAGCCCCACTCCTGCCCGTACACCTCATAAAGTGATAACTTGGATAGAATTTCCCTACCAGTGACTGCAGTGAAGTGGGTTTCATAACACATCGAGTCAGGCTGACAGCTCCCAGAACACAGAACTTCAACCGTTCCTATAATCTCAGTAGGAAGCTGCTGTCTGCCCCCACCATTGCCGTCTTTAACACAGATCTTCCAGTGCGCCTGTAGTTGACTCCATCTCTGCGCAGGAAAGTAATAATGATAAAAGCAGTAGGCGGGTCACACTTAGTGAGAGGTGATCAGGTGTTAGCGACTGTTCTTTACCTTATGTAGACGATCTAATTCAACCATCTGAAATAGCTCACCAGAGTGATTTTGAATCCAGAAAATATAGTTTGAGGACATTAAGTCATTTTTCCAACATTTCATAACTAGCAAAGGTGGTGACTTGAGCCTCGGTTGTTCTGATGATGGCATCTGTCCCTCATGGTTCTCTTTCCCTCTCCAGATGTCCAAGAATCCACTATAACCTCCATAAACCATTAGAGAGGCTCATCTGGCAACTTAATATACAAATGTATAGAGAAGCATCCCCCGTGTTTAGCACTGATGGGTGCAGGTAAAAACAGAAAGGATATTTGATGAATAAATAGGTAACTTAACCTCACATCTGGAAGGAGTTGCTTTTTGAAGGCCCTTTTTTTTTTTAGTTTTTTTTTTATTTCAGGTGTTGCCTTCTGTACGGGAAATCATTTTATGTATAGATAACAATTTTCTTGGTAAAGCAATAAAAAGCAGACACCAGCGAGGAAGTCACTAGTTCCTTCGGAATGAGTGACACAAAGGCACCCAGCTTGGGATGAGCATCTTGAAGGACCAGGAAGTCAGTTTCTAACGTCAAGTGAAACCCACTTATTATTTCTCTCACATTTCAGAACTCAGAATGAGCTGTTTCCATACAAACGAACAGCGGTGCTCCTCAGGAACATTGCAACTCTTCATTCTTGACTTAGGATAATTCCCAAATGTAAGGCTTGTTTTAGAGCTAGTTGGACAGCAGATACGGTCTGTGTGTCCTCTCTTAAGACACCACAGGGCAGGGTGGAGAAGAGCTGTGGCCCCAGGGCATCATCAGATGCAGTCTGGCTTCCGAGGAAGGAGTTAACAACATCTGGTGAGTGTGGGTCCCCAGCATGATTCCACACACTGGCAAGATGATCCACTTAGTCGCTAGCTACCTTGCCAAAAGGGTCTCACTAGCTTCTTGAAGAAGGACATGGATAATGGAGGCGCAGAATGTGTTCTTTATTCTTTGTATCTCTGAGGAACCAGGGTAAACATGACCAGATCCTTATGAAAAAGGTGTGTGTTTAATTATTCCAAACCAATCTTAGTGGTGGGGCACTGAGACTTTCCAAAGCTGGATGAAAGAGACTCTGTTCAGAACGTAGAAAAAGCAAGTGGGCCGACTTCTCTGAAAGAGGCTCTTGGCACAGTTCATATTCTGATTCAAAACCTGGGGCCTGGAGCCTACAAGATCCTGAGCTCTTTTTCCAGGGTGTACAGAATGGTGTTTAAGGATTAGAGCAGTAGGTGTAGAAATAGCAGAGGGCCATCGGAGAGGCCCACAGAAATCTAACCCTTCTCAGCCAGGTCATCCATTTCTGTGGCCACTACATATTTCAGAGATAAATATAAAATAGTTAAGCAGGTGTTCTCCCTTTTATTTATGACCCAGTAGCATCTACATTCAGAATTATATATGTAGTGTTGAGTAATTGAAATTACTGGTTATAGGATTTTAACACCGAGTTATGCTGGACCACACTGGGAGGACCCAGAAAAGCTACCAAATTTCTACCTGATGTCCTAGTTGATGTCTAATTCTTACAGTGATGTTTGGACTTTGATAATTATCTCTTCTTAAAAAGTTACTTTCTGAGGTAGCTTAGTGGGTAAGAGTGTTTAGAATGAGGACATGAATTCAAACACCAGCATTCAAATAAAAAATCCACCCATGATTGCTTGCATTTGTAACATAAATATTGGGGAGCAGAGACAAGAAGATCCCGAGCATTTGTTGGGCAGCCAACCACACCCAGTGGCAAGTTCCTAATTCACCAAGGACCTGATCTCCAGGCAAAATGACTGATGATGTTAAAAAAAAAAGGCACCTAACATTCCCTAACTCTTCATGGTTGCAGAGATGTGTACTTGTACTCTTGTGTGTCTGCAATCCACACATATATACACCACGCACACAATATACACCATAGATGCTCAATACAATATAAGCCAGACATATACATAACACACAGAGTCACAGACAGACACACACAGAGACAGGCAGACACAGACACACACACACACACACACACACACACACAGTTACTTTCCTGAGGGAGAATATGATATTGGGTGAGAAGTGCCTCTCCCCACCAGGATTCTGTGAAGTGCACTTTACTACATTGGTATTAGTCACACATGGGCCTAGGTTGACCTCAAGGAAGGTGAAAAATTATAGATCAGACAGAGAGCACATGGCTTAAAATTAGCGAGGGCTGGAAATGAAGAATCTGCTATTTCTCTTTCTGCTGGCGAATCCAGATCAAGTTATCATTCAGCCATCCATCTCTGTCGCCCATCTCCTTGAGCACACACATGTGTGCACAGCACTGTGCACTCACAGGCCTCAGCCTGGTGCAGCCCTATTTCCTGTGTCCAGGCAGAGGCTCCCTGCAGCTGGAGTGGGAAGCACCTGCATGGCTCTGCTTTGTGTCTGCCTCACTCACTCACAGGGAACCTGGTTACCATCTGTACAGGTAAGACCCCAGCATGGCCCCCGTAACCACTAACCCAGCTCCTACAGGCCCAAAGTCAACCTAGACATAAACCAGGCATCCTGCCATACCTGAGGGGGCCTGCTTCATGTCTGTGGTTCCCGCTCACACAAAGAAACCTATTCATACACCCTCTTCTCCTAGAAATGTCTTCTCTTTGTGCTTATGCAGTTTAAGTCATGCTGGGAACTAGGGGATGAACTGGTGAGAAGTCTAAACTAAGGGACTGCACCATGGATTTATTCACTCATTTAGGAAACTGCCCTATACCAGGCTCTTTGGAGACAGCCTGTACGGAATGTCAGCACTGATCTAGATCTCAGAGGCCAGTGGGAGTGATAAATCTAAGACCTGCTACCTGCAGCCCCAGGTGATAAAGACTCAAAAGAGTACAGGTAAAAGGAGTGCTTTCCTAGGCATCTTAAATCTTATAAAGGTAAAAATTTAATCTCTCAGAATTTGGAAAGATTTCTTACTGTGGCTCCAATATCCAAAATTGGCTGTTAAGGGATATACATAAATTTGCATCTTCACAAGTTTAAAATAATTGTGTGTGTGCGCATATGCACACGCGTATGTACACATACTCATCTGTCAATGCATGTATGGGGGTCAGAGTTTGATGTCAGGATCCTTTATCATTTTCTTTTTTTATTAATTTATATATATATTTATTAAAGATTTCTGTCTCTTCCCCACCGCCGCCTCCCATATCCCTCCTCCTCCCCCAATCAAGTCCCCCTCCCACGTCAGCCCAAAGAGCCATCAGGGTTCCCTGCCCTGTGGGAAGTCCAAGGACCACCCACCTCTACCCAGGTCTAGTAAGGTGAGCATCCAAACTGCCTAGGCTCCCACAAAGCCAATATGTGCAGTAGGATCAAAAACCCATTGCCAAATAAGAAGGAGAACCCAAAGAAAAACATATAGGCATCCTCCTGAATATTAACCTTCATCAGGCGATGAAAGGAGACAGAGACAGAGACCCACATTGGAGCACCAGACTGAAATCTCAAGGTCCAAATTAGGAGCAGAAGGAGCGAGAGCACGAGCAAGGAACTCAGGACCGCGAGGGGTGCACCCACACACTGAGACAATGGGGATGTTCTATCAGGAACTCACCAAGGCCAGCTGTCCTGGGTCTGAAAAAAGCCCGGGATAAAAACGGTCTCGCTGAACATAGTGGACAAGGAGGACTACTGAGAACTCCTTTATCATTTTCAAGTTTGTTTTTCGAGACTGGGTCTCCTATTGAATCTTATCTTGCCATTTTGACAACATTGCGTGGTCAGGGAGCCCTGCAGACTGACTCGTCTCCAGGACCCTAATACTACAGTTGCAGGTGCATGCTACCATGTGGGTGCTAAAGATCTGAACTCCACTTCCCATGCTTGCATAACAAGCCGGTTTTTACAATGGTAGACTGAGGAGTGATGGACAAGAATAAGCGATTCCACAATTGGAACCAAATATCAATAACCAAAAGACATAGAAAATCATTTTATAGTTGGAAATTAAGTATTTCTAAATAACTTGTAAATCAAACAAAAAAGTAAGTGCCAGGCCAGTAAGATGACTCAGCAGGTAAAGGTACTTGCTGCCAAGTCTTATGAACTGAGTTCAATCACCAGGAACCACACAATGAAAGGAGACAGGGATTTCAGATGGCTTTTGATAACATATGCACACACACACACACACACACACACACACACACAAATGGGCAAATGTAATAAAAATAATGGAAAGTACTTTTAGCTAAAAATTAAAAGTAACTCATAAAAATTTGTGGGAGAATTCTTCAGTATATAAATGGGAAATTGAAGTGATTTGATCGTTGCGGCATAGGAGAACAATCTCAAAGAAATGCTCTGGGTTTCCACCCTCAGAAACAAACAAGAAGGACAAATTAAACCCAAAATGTCTAAAATAAATAGTAAAGATTGAGTACAAGTCAAGGAAATTAATATCAGACAAATAATGGAGAACACCCAAAGACAAACTTAGTCCTATTAGCTTAAGAAAAAACAATAAGCCCTTGCCAGAAGCCATACAAAGGCAAAGTTTAAGATGAAGACTAGTATCTTTGCTTCCAATTCTTCAGCTCTTAGGAAGAAAACAAGGTTATAATGACTTTTATGATAATAAGCTCAAAAAGTTTAAAGAAATAAAAATTCCAGTGGATGCAAATTTTCATAATTCACTCAAGATAAATTGGTTATCTCTATATCAATGAAATAAATTGAATTGATAGTAAAAAGTGTTCCCTTACAGTTTCATCACCAACTTCTACCAAATACTGAGAGAAGGAAAGAAACGAATGATGTGGATATTCCCCTGAAGAACTGTCTAAAAAGAGAATCATGCCAGGTCTGTGGTGTGGGCCCTGCTCTGTTATCCAACTGAGAAGGAGTAGAAGAAAAAAGAACCACAGCCTCTTATATTTTGGAAATTGTGGCTTGGTTCTGATAACAAAATAGATAATTTGGGTACTATCGATGGCTGTTAAGGACAAGCAATTTGGCAAAAATTTTAGCAACGATTTTATAAATTTAATGCATCATGTTTAAATGAACTTATTCAAAATATGAAGGGTCATTATAATATCCAGAAATCATGTGATCCTTATATTGATGTGCTAAAAATAAAATAATAATATGGTCAATACAAATGGAACATGTATATTAAAAATTCTATGTTAATTCTAAGAGAAATGTCTGTAAACCAGGACCAGATGGACATTTTCTCAGTTTGATAAATGGTAATAACAAAACCAATGGCTGACATAGTACTGGCAGGGCCATGAGCTTTCAATGTGACATTCAGGCAAAAATAAAACAAAATAATGACTATTTTAGTTTCATTCACTGAACTCTATTCCAGAGAATTTTAGCCAGCCTAATAAGACAAAGAAAAATGTTACTTAAATTGATAAGGAAAAGGGCACCTTTGCCTTTATTCTTAGAGAAATTATTATTTAGAAAGTAGAAAAGTAGATATGATCATCTATTAATCAAAGCTAACTAATTAATGAGTTTGCTAAATTTGCTGGAAAATGATTATTTATGTTTCTAAATAAGTTGTAAATCAAACTGGACACAAACTGCCGGGAATCTAAATGAAAAACAATACTATGTTAAAGCTTGGGGAATATGAAATGCTAGACATAAATCTGATAAAAATAAGTAAAGTTTCTTGACTCCAATAATGATGACAGATGCTAATTTCATTTTGTAGATTCAGTCTTAAATAAAATTAGAAAGTGGTTCCTAATTTGCTAAACTTATAAGATGCAACATTTCAGATTAAACAATTTTAAAGCTGAACATATAGATTAAACCACTGTTTTGAGTCAGTAGAAGGCCATTTTCAGAGTTCTTTACATGGTTTTGATGAGTTGTTGGCTGGTCAGTGTTTAATAGGCAGAAAGACTAGAGCTGAGTCTATTCTCTCCCACTCACTTGAGTTGGTTTGTGCTTGGGGAAAAAGGAGAATAAGGTAAAAATGAATAAGTCCAATAAATAAAGCAGTACTGGCTGGGGATTTTATTCATGATATCGTATTGATAAGATAACAGATGCTGATGAAATGGGCTTGCCTTGACCTTTGATAGTTTCTAAATATTCATGAAAGGTGATACTGGTTTTTGGATTAACCTTGCATCTACTTTGCATTGGTTTAATTGAAAAGAATTGTAACTCTTAAAATTATCCAGATTGTTTATAACTATATTTCAGATAGTATAACAATAAAAGTCTGTCTAAAAGAACACATCATCTTCTGCAGGAAGAAGTTTTCAATTACAGCAACCTCACATTGTTATGTGATCTTCATTAAGTTTCCTTGTTCACCAAACGTGGAACTTAATGCTTTTTGATGGCCACTAAGACTCTAATGATATTTCATACATAGACAGGATTTAATAGTTAGAAACTATTATTATCTATGTTATAAAATAAAATTTAGAAGAATATACATATATGAAATATTAGTTGAGTTTGCTCTTCCCACCTTGTTCTCATGGTAGCATGAATTCTAATTGATCTTAATAATAAAAACCTGCAATCAGATATTAGGGGGTAGAGCTGAGAGATCAGAGAAACAGTGCAGCCAGGCATTTAGAGAGACCTTTTACGGCTACCAAATCCTTAGACTAAAGAGGTGATCCTGTATCTATGAATCCTCAGACTGAATCCTCAGACTGCATCTATCTCCATGTATACTCAAACTGCATGCTATGTCAACAAAACCTCAGACTGCACTGAGCTCCTGTCTCTTCCCACCTTATATTCCTTTCTCTACCCAGCCATATCACCCCTGTCTCCACCTCCCTAGTGCTGGGATTAAAGGTGAGTGATTCCAAGTGCTGGGATCACCTTTGTGTGAGCTTTGTTTCTTTTAGACTTGATTATTTTTATGTAGCCTAGGGTGATCTTGAACTAACAGAGACATATCTGTTTATCTCTACCTCCCGAGTTTTGGGAGTTAAGAAGTGTGCCACCACTTCCTGGCCTCTAGTGCCTGATCTTCAGGCAAGCAAAATAGCACTACAGGTAGTTGTTCAATAGTTTAGAGATGATGTCTTCTCTTGGGACCTTGACCTATGATGTTCACTTCTATAAGCAGTCTTCAACTTAGAAAATGCTTCTATGAAGTTGATCTTGTTATTCAACTATGCCAATAAGAAAGATTTTTGAGTGACAATTCATCAATATATTGAGTTAAATAAGTATTCATAGATTCCAAGAAGCAATGTTGCCTGATGGGATGACATCCTGCTTCAACTTTGAATGCAAGAAGGGAAGCCTACTTCACTTTCATTTTATGAAAGCAGCAGCTTAACTGTTAATTTCAGTCTAAATTCTTGTTCATTGGGGTTTGTGGAAAAGTACCTCTGACCTCCCCAATATGGAAATGAGTCAAATGTTCTATACACAAGATTTTTGCAAGGCAGATGCTGATGGTTCATCATAAGAATGATGAGGGTAGGTGTACCTGAAGGCAGATAAAATACACATTAGAGGACTTGAAGTCTTGGGGAAAGCAATGTTCTCTGTTACACCCTTGACCATAAGTGATGATCGTAAGTTCATAAGATGTTGATTATATGAGCTTATAGATTTGTCAGTTAACACTTGTATGTCCTTATTTAAGTCATGCTTATATAAGTAACGGGAGGACCATTGACTGATGTACTTGAAGTGCCATACATGGGGAAGCCAGTTTGTGAACAGACGTCTGAGTTTTATATGAGTGAGTGTTGAGAGAAGAAACCCATAATTCTTCACCCTCTTCTTCTAGATTACATTAAATTTTGTATGTGCAAAATTAACAGTGCACAACAACTGAAAATATTCAAATATAGACATATGTGAAAATAAACAGTGGATGCACCATTGCCATTCATTCACCTCAAACCTGAAGAATTTTCTAGAGATAATCATTACTAAAAGATAGCATGTATCTTCACAAAATTTTCTAGTTTAAATACATAAATAATTTAAGTTAAAGGTACTCAACTCGCCCATCATTGTGGGAAAAAAGTAAACTGATAAAACTCCTTCTTAAATCAGTAGGTGATAACAATTTATCTTACTCTATAATAGTGAAATGAAAACATTGTTCGGTCAGTTGTGTTGATTTCTGAGAAGGTATTCATCAAAGTTTTGGAATTGTTTTTAGGTAAATTGGACTTCTGAAATTAGTAATTATTGTACTTCAGAAGTTACCAACTGGAAATGGGGAGGAAAATCTACAGAATGTCAGAAGATATGGGCAACTCCCAGTCTCCTAGGAGACTGCGAGTGGTGTGAACTACTCTTAGATCTCAACAATCAATATGTAAACTAATTTGAAAATTGGCAAAATATATGAATGAATATGTCCTTGTAGTATTTATTAGGCCAAAGTAACAGCTAAGAATCTGCTCAATTTCATTAAACTTTGGGGGTAAATTCAACCAAGAAACAAAAAGCAAAACTACTTCATATTCACTGGGATGAGTATAATTTGTTCTTTTAGCAAATAATTTAGATTTTGGTTCATTTTGCCCCTTTCTTTGATAAAATGTGCAACATGGGAAACTTGCTGCATATATATATATATATATATACATATATATATATATATATATATATATATATATAATTTTTTTTCTGAGACAGGGTTTTTCTGTAGCTTTGGAGCCTCTCCTGGAACCCTGGACACTGTAGACCAGGCTGGCCTTGAACTCACAGAGATCCGCCTGCCTCTGCCTCCTGAGTGCTGGGATTAAAGGTGTGAGCTACCACTGCCCAGCTGATGGAGAGAGAGAGAGAGAGAAAGAGAGAGAGAGAGAGAGAGAGAGAGAGAGAGAGAGAGAGAGAGAGAGAGAGAGAGTTGTGGCGGCTTAGATTAATGCAGACAAATTGTAATAAATATATAAACAACTTTAATGGAAGAATCAGACTCACAAAACCAAGATTCCCGCAGAGCACAGGAAACAGGAAGGGGCGTGCAGAAGCTGTGTGCCCAATTTATCAGTAAAAATTTGCCAGAGGCAAACCCGCCCTCTTAGAGGCTGGCTTAACCCTACAGAGAGTCCATGGCAGTTATTTTTAAGTTAAGGAAAATAAACAGGTCTCATGATTTAGGATTCTGTAATATGGCTGGCTTTGGAGAATATTTTTAATAATTCAAGGAGAATTGTCTTCTATTCCTGCCCTCATGCCCCATATAAACCCTTAGGTGTTCGACACAAACATGCTATGAAAGCTCACATCCTATCCCTCATCTCTCATATAAAATAAAGCCTATCGTTATTACTATTCTAGTTACACCTGTTAAAAATTACTTTCAAGATTTACAACATTATACTTGGGTATACTCAAAGAAAGTATACATAAATAAATAAATCTATCCATCAAACCGTGTGTTAATCTAGTAGATCATGGTGGAACCATTGAGGGTATATGAATGAAGACAGTAACTTCTCCCTACATCAAGAAGCAGTAGTTTTCCAGCCATTGGTAGAGCCCTCAGTGATTGAGTCTTGACAAGCTTAGACTTGTGGACAGCTGAAGCTTTTGTGAGTGTATGGTTACAATGACTCTGTTTTAAACTGAAGATAGCATTCAGAGAGTCGGGGGCCGGGTGATGCCTTGAGAGATGGCCTGGCCGCTAAGAATACTTGTTACTCTTACAAGAGACCAGGGTTAAGTTCCCAGTGCCCACATGGTGGCTCACCACCATCTGTAACCAGAGTCTTAGGGTATCCAATATTGTCTTCTGACTCTGCAGACACTGCATCCGGGCAGGTACTATTTCTGCAGCCCTTCTCCCTATCCTGTGACTTTTACACACTTTCTCTCTCCTCTCCTACATTTCCTTGAGTATTAGAAGGGAGGCTACTAATGCTCTGCTTAGGGCTGAAAACTCACCAGTCACTCACTCCTACCCCTTTGACCTGCATTGAGTTTCTGCATTGACTGCTGTTTGCTGCAGAGCTTTTTGATCCAGACTGAGAGTACTGTTTTTCTATGATTATACACAAAGACATTTAGAGGTCAATTTGACACTATAAATTAATGAAACTGCAATATTAAGTGCCCTCGCCTCAGGACTATGGGTGTGTGCATGTGTCCCTTGAATGCTTGGCAGCTGAGTAAGACACATATTCATGCAGAAAGGAATTGAGCAGACTCTGCTTCTCTTCCTGTAGAACTTCATAAATAAGAGCCACACGGTCAATCATCTGCAGGATGCCCATGGGTTGCTCATTTTGCACGTGGCCATCTTGATCTAAAGCATTCCTTGCACACAATATTCTCAATGGATTTCTACTGTCCAAGTCACGTTTGCTGAATCATCAATTATACACTTCTCCAAACTCTTCTTTTAAAAGCATACATATTCTTTATAAAGGGAATCCTTCTATTTTGATTATGTGTGTGATGTTAGGCTTTAGAAGACTGAGCTGACGTTCATCCCCATCAGCGGACCGTACAGTGTGATTGATACACCTAGTGTCACTCTATTGGAGAAAACTGATTTTCTCTTCCCCAACAGCTATCAGTTGTAAATAGTTTCTTTATTAGGGGTTGAACTTTATGTAAACTTCCCCTTCCACATGCTGTAATTTTGTCTGGCTTGAACTTAAGCAGATATTGTGTGCACTGTCATAGTCTCTGAGTTCATGTGTACATCGACCCTGTTATGTCTAGAAGATGCAGTTTCCTTGGAGTTGATCATCAACTCTGGCTCTTATAGTTTTCCTTCTCCCTCTTTTGAATAAGTCCCTGATCCTCTAGAAAATAGGTGTTTAAAAGATTTACCATTTAAGACTGCCTGCTCCAATATCTCTCACTTTTTGCACACTGACCAGTTGTGGATCTCTGTGTTATCATCCCCTTCAAGAAGAAAATTTGCTGATGAGATTGAGCAATGTACCCATCTATGGTATACCAACATTTAGCAAGGAGTAATTTTATTGCTATGTTCATTTAGCAAGATAATAGTATTAAGTTTCCCTCTAGAGTCCATGACCTACCTTGTCTCAGGTTCTTGGCTTCATTAACAGTGTCAGATGTGGGTTATATCCCATGGAGTAAGCATTATATCCAATCAAAAAGTGGTTGGTCACTCTTATAACATGATGCCATTATTGTATCAATATATCTTGTAGTCAGGATGCTGTTGCCATTGTGGCTTCCAGGATTCATAACAGTGAGGTTTGATAAGTACTCTTTTCCTCCAGCAGTGTGCATAGTAGACCCCCAGCATCATGAATGCTAGTCAGTGGGGATAATGAAGCCTCTTGTTGAGAACCAGATCAATTTTCCCATATTGATGTACATGGTGTCTTCAGAAATAGGACCTTCCTGTCAGGTTGTGTTCCCAGAAAGAAGAGAATAATTCAATTCATCCAAAGTAGAGTATTTTTCACTTAGCTTTAAGTGGAACCTAAATATTAATATTTACAATATGGAAACAATGCATGTTGTAATATAAATGTGATCCATCATTAACTTTCCCATGACTAGGAGTAATCATGGTACAAGGGACCACATCACAGCTGATCTGTATTACATCAAGAGGCGTGGACATATGGAGCAAATGGAAAAAGAGTTATCTAATTAGGATGAATATTCAGAGAACATACCTTAGAGAAGATGGATTTTACCACATTTGCACCATGGAACTTGCTATAGTGGAGATGGTTTATTGAGAATTAATGGATACTTATATACTTGAATGGTTAGTTGAAAGATGTAGGTAGCATCACCCAGTTAAGAGTCTAGGTATTGCAGGATAATGACCCCTCCAGTATCACCATCATTAGGAAGCCACTCTTGCTGGCAATTAGCATATCTATGTATAAACTCATGCATTCATTCAAACTGACACTCTCATAAAAGTCTATCATTTAACACCAGGGGAAAGACAAGTTTAAGCCACAAACTATGTGTCAAAGAATGGCTTTCTATAAAAGGAAAAAAGAATGAATTCCCCCAAGGTCGCTTTCCTTACCAAGGGCAAAGTATTCCAGTGTGGGATTATGCCACATGTTTCCATTCGAGCAGATGGCAGAAAGGTTTGTCAGCAATGTGGAACTTGTTAAGGACGAAGGCCTTGCTGATAGAGATCAAGAAGGCAGCTCAAATTTACTTAGTGGCGAGATGGTTTGTAATCCACTCTTGCTAGTGAACATAATGCCTTTGTAATGACTTGTAAGCCAATTGAGAGCCTTCAGAACCAGCTCATGGGAAAGGGTTCTTGATCTGCTGTGTAGGCATCAACTGAATAATCCAGAAAATATGCCCAGTTCTTTCCTGAGGTATAAAATAATTTTTCTCAAGTAAATAATCTTTTGCTATATTGATTATAAAAGAGTATTTTGTCTACCATAAGGAGGGGGAATGGAAACCAGTAAAAGGTTATTTTCATGAAAGGAATTGATGGATAACATCAGGTTAGATTATCAGTGAAATCTGGCCATTAATCCCCAGAGGCCCAAAGGCTTTGTTGTACAGGAGGGCACATTCAGATTGGCTATAGTAACTCATAACTCCCAACTACAGTGGCTGACACGAGACAAGTTAATTTTTGATATATAAAGTTTACAGGACAAAGATTTTCACAATAGCAATCCTCCATGACCTGACTCAACAGCCCAAGTTAGTTAAAACTTTTTATTTTTATTATTTTCAATTTTTTTGAGAGAGTCCTATTACTTGTCTCAGGATGGCCTGGGGCTTCCACTGTAGCCCACGCTAGCATCAAAGTGGATAATAGGCATGGACCACAATGCTCGGATTCAGACACTCTGAAACTTAGCATCTCTACATTACACACATACATAATCTTCATGCAGGGAGGTGGAGTGCTGGGTGGTCCTGGATATGCCATGGGCAATTGACTGTTAAGCCCCAAAGTGGTTCACATCTGTTCTGTCCACAACCTTTTGGGAAAGAACTAGGCTCCATCCCACTTCAAGCTGAGCTTAGAAGTTTAATCCTTTTGTATATTAAGAAAAGGAAGAAAATGGATAATAGCAAGTATTCAAGGTTTGTTTTAATGTAGATTGTTTAAAAATTGCAAAGTAACTTTATACATCAAAGATTAATACATTTTAAAGATGAAAGGGCATATAGATTAGGCACCAAGAACACTGGTTTGGAGGAGACAGCCTTTAAATTTATTCATATCACAATTATGGGCCCAGACAAGTTTGAATCCCTAAACGTATGTAACTTTGTGTCAATTTAAGATGATTTCATGCCATACAGCTTGAGGCTTACATGCAGGAAGTAAAATGGTTACTTTGCTTCTGACACAGTGTTCTAAACTTTATTTCTATTATCAGCAGAAAAGTGATTGTCAGTGGTTAAGAAATTGATGTCTAAAGCAGAGATACTTTGTCTGAACTATTTTGGGGGAAGCTATTGACTCAGAAAACAAATATCTTTCAACCTAGGCAAATGTTACTCAAGTTGATAGGTGAACTTGTCGTTTAACTCTCAGGCTGTGCTGCTTCTATGGTGACATGCTTGTCTCAGGTTTGTATGTTCCAAGACTCACAGTTCCTGTGTACCCATATCTGAATGGTCGTGTATTCTTAGAAAGCCCAGAGACAGCTCAATGTGCAGCCTCTATATCCATTTAGCCTTACCATCATAGTCCAATTATATCCATATAGGAACCACAGGTTTAGCCACAGTTCCTCAAGCATCTGGCCTGGAAAATATGGAGCATCATGTATATTTCAGGAGACTTGGACTCTTGTTATTTTGTCAGCTAGGACTGACTTGATTTTAGACAATTTCTAAATTATCAACTACAAAACATGGATTAGCAGGGGTCTGTGTCATGAATTACTGACAGTAGAGATATCTGTCCTTACTTTTCAGAGGCAGGGAATCAAATAAAGACCTGATGACATCTTGAAATATCCTTAACAATGAAATGCTGATTACTGATGTTGCTCCACTGACTTAGGAACAGAAAGGTGGTCTACCTGGCATAGAATCACACAGCACAGAAACGCACATCAGTGTGATACTCATGGGTTTGTTTTGAATTCAAGGACCCATACTGGCAACTATTAGTGGTTTGGAAGTTCTAAAACATTTAGAGACTGACACATCTTTCTGTGACCCAGTTGGAATGTTCTCTCTGCAATCCAGATTGCCACTTTTGAAGCATAGGAGAAATACACATCTCATAATCGGGGCCGCTTTTTTTAGTCAAAAATTCTTCAGCACACAATAACATGATGGCAAAGGTTGGCAGTTAGGCAGCACTATTTCTGGTTATTTTGAACAATGATACAATAAATATGCAATTGCAGATGACTCTTCAGGGCACTAATTTCAGTCCCTTTAGACGTGTGCCCAGTGAGCTTGCTTGGCCAGATCATAGTTCTCAGTCTTGCTTTCTGATGGGGCACCAGCTGTTTCCCATGATGACTGTATCAACAGTTTGTGTAAGACAGGGTTTTATTTTACTTGAAGTCTTAGTAAATGTTATCCTCAAAACTAAACTGGTTAATGTTGATGTTTCTGTTCATGATACGGGAAGATAAGAAAAGGTGAGAGTAATACACTGGCCCTACCTTACAATTTAATTCTCTCTTCTCTTTTTACCACATTTCTTGTTCTTTGTGTTAGGGTCATATATCTCTCATGCTGGATTTAACCTTGATATGCAGTTTAAGGTGACTTAATGAATTTCTGTTCCTTCTGTGTCACCTCCAGAGTACCTGAATTACAGGGTTTCATCAAGACACTTAGTTTATTTGAGGGTGGAACCCTAGAATTCTTACATGCATGGTGAAAACTTGAAATCTTCAGCCCCAAATTTGAATTCTTTACTAGGCCATTTGTCTATCTTTTATTTGATATTGAAAATGTATTCTGGTCTCCTAAAAGCATTTGTTATCTCATCTTAGTTTTCAAATTTAATATTACAGACCCATTTTTGACATTAAGTAAACGCAGAAAAAACTCCACTATTGCTATACTCTTATTGTATTTTTCCTTGACTAACTTTCTAATGCATTTGATCATTTTATTAGTGTTTCAAAGAATAAGCTTTGGAAATAGTTCTTTTTTCTTTTTTTTTGCCTTAGGGAAGTTGTAGAAGGTCAGTTGATGCACAAAAATAAGAAATATGTGTGCATATTTATGCATGTATATATACATACAGGGATAGTTTGTCTCTCTGTCTCTCTTACTATAAACACACATATATACTCACAAATGTTTGCAAATGTGTATGTCCCTATAAATATTCTTTTATTGCCACCTACAAATGTTATATGTAATAATTTCAGACTCCTTTTTCATTTCTTCTTAATTTTGGGATCCTAGGCATTTCCATTTCTGTGAGCTCACTCATATATTTAAATATTGTTCTCTTAATAGTGTGTTAATTACAACAAAAGGTTCTGGAGTCACTTTGTCAGCTGAGACTGAGTACTATTTTACTTCTTAGAGTTTATAATGATAGATTTTTTTTTTTTCGTACCGAGAGTGGAGAAACAATGTAGAACTACAAAAGTTTCTGGACATAATGTGATGCCCAAGGCAGTGGAGCAGAAAGAGAATTTACAGCCAGGAATGTTCATTTATGACTTTTCCTAACGATCACTGTAAATCAGAGTCAAGTGGGTTCTTCCTTCCCGTTTCTTCATTTGTGAACTGAGAATGAGATTGTCTCTGTTGCTCATCATATGAGGGTAAAATAAGAAGGTCAGGGAAGATGGTTGTAAATAGAGGAGGATTCTTTTTTAGAACACAGCATACAAAAGTTTCTAGCTATGTTTGGAGTCATAGATAATGGGATGTAATTTAGTCATAGGTACGTAAATCACTGAGGACTAATTTCCCTTGTCGCTTTGTAGGTGTGCTGTATAAGTTCTTTAGATCTTTACCGTCTAACAAAATTATCATGTTTAGAACATGTGCAGAACACATTAATGTTAAATTATGTGACATCAAAGGGCAAATGCTTATAAAATGCTTATGAACTGAGGTGGAAGGAATAAAGAGCTAGCATGAAGGCCATCTGTATGATCTGTAAGGTTTCAATCTTAGCCCCTTTATCTATACACTGTGTCAGGGTCCCATCTTTTATAGATTCTGCCACATCCATACCGCTATATACTGGTGTTTGACTTCTTTACATTGTCTCTATTATCAATTTATTATTATTAATAAAAATATGCATACACTGAATAAAGGAATGCAGAACTCATCCTTACACATAAGGTCAACTTCTAAGGGATAGGTATCTTGACTCAATGACCCTAACTTCTAATAATAAAACATCTTAAAACTAGACTCTCTTCTGTGAGATGATGTGAGTTACAGTAATTACCTATTCTTTTCTGTTGCTTAGAAGTATTTTCTAGACTTGGATATATCATTATTATTCCTGTGCATTTTTGATGTTACAGTTTTCATATAGAAGTATTTCATAAGAAAAGTATTTTTTCTTAACAATAACACAAATAAATCATACATCTAAGTTGTTATCTTTCCAGACTGCTGGACTATATCTCACAGGAAGTGTAAGTGTTATCCAGGGCACTGGACACACTTGTCTTATGCCTTCACTTGCACTATGATGAAACTTCCAAGCACAAGCTCAAGTTTTTTCTTGTTCTTTTTGATCTGTGAAGGGGAAGGTCACAAAAATTTAGACTTACATCTCTGCAATGAAAAGTAAGACAATGATATTTGAAAATACAAGCTAACAGTTTCAATATTCATTTAGACACCATCCCGAAAAGTATTGCCCATTTACTAATTCAAGACAGTGGTGGCTCATTGATCTGTGAAAAATTATTTGAAAATTCTCAAAGTTTAGGATTTTTACCAGTGAACTCTTACTTAATTTACTTGCAAAGCTATAATTCTTTCTTCTGTAATTAATTTTATTTATTTATTTTATTATTAATATTATTTTGGATTTTGAGACAGGGTTTCTCTCTAGCTTTTGAGCCTGTCCTGGAACTAGCTCTTATTTCATATGGTCTCAGTGTTTTTCCTTGTGTGTCTGTGTGAGGTTGTCAGATTCTCTGGAACTGGAGTTACAGACAGTTGCAAGCAACCATGTGAGTGCTGGAAATTTAACCCAGGTCTTCTGGAACAGCAGCCAGTGCTCTTGACTGCTGAGCCATCTCTCCAGATCCACGTAATTCTTTTCTGCATGACATTTTCTGTTTATTTTCCATCTAAAAATCCAACAGCTCTATGTATACTCATGATATATTATGATGGGCTTTATAATGATACTTCCATTGAAGTATATCGTACACTTTTATAAAGTTGACTCCCATATTTCCTCCTTTCTTCCTCTCCTGCCAGTCTCATATCTGCTTCCTTTAATGTCATGTACAGGTGTAAATGATTTTACATATCTTTACAAAATACCATTTGTCTCTGCATCTGGATTTCTTTAATTAAGGTTGATGGTATCTGTTTTTCTTACCAAGGGCATAATTTCATTCTTTTGTATGACTGAATAAAATTCCGTGGTGTTTGTATACCACATTTTTATCAATTCATCTATTTGATTATACCTATGTTGATTCAATACATTGGCTATTTTGAATAGAGTCTCAGTACACATGAACTTGTAATTATTTCTACAGTAGAATATAAAGTCCCTTGGGTGTGTGCCCAGGAGCAATATAGTTAGTCATGGTAGTTCTTTTTATTGTATACAATGGCTAGAATTTTTCAGAGTGTCAAGTCTGTCTTACCTGTTCATTAACAACAAACAAAACTTTCTTTTCCTAACTAAACCTTATAGCATTTGTTACTTGTTTTCTTACTAATAGCCTGAAACCTTCTTTATTACTGGGGTAATCAAGATTCTCAATGTAGTTTTATGTATATTTTTGATATTAGACCATTGTCAAATGTGTATCTAGCAAATATTTCCTCCATTCTGCCGGTTTTTTTAATTCAATTGTTTTGTTCACTGCATAAAATCTTTTGAATTTTATACAAGCTCATTTGCCTACTCTTGATTTCATTTCATGAATTACTGGGGTCCTTTCAGCAAGTTCATGGATATGTCTGTAACTTGACTTTTTTTTTGCCTGATAATTACTGTGTCTTTATCTAGTTTTGGTGTTAGGATAATGTTGGTGCCCTAAAATGACTTTAGTAGCTTTCTTTTCTTTACTATTTTATAGAATAATTTATGGAACACAGGTCTTATTTTTTTGATTTTTATAGACTTCAGCACCGAGTCTATCAGAGTCTGGACTTTTAATTGTTGTTGTTAAGAGACTCTTTATTACTGTTTTGATCTCATTGACTTTTATAGATGTGTTTAACTTGTTTCCATGTTTTTGGTTTTAATTTTGATAGGACATGTGTATCTAGAAGTTTATATGATTCTTCTAGATTTTTCAGCTTATTGAAATGTTTATCCCTCCTAAGTTGCATTGATATCTTTTTAAATGTCTCTGTTCTCATCTTTAATATTGTTAAATTGGGTCATATTTCTCTGCTGTATTAAGCTTGACTAATATGGGGTCAATATATTTATTGTGTCAAAAAACTAACTCTTGGCTTCATTGATTATTTGCATTTTCAACTTGATCTTGAATACAACGTGAATTTGTATTTCAAGGACCACAGTATATACCAACATGTTCTGCTGCTTTACTTTTGGCTTGTCTTTTTCTTTTCAGTCACAATTATAAAATTCCTTCTTAGAATCACTTTAAATCTATGCTACTGGCTCTGGAGTCTCCTGCTTTCATTTCACTTGATTAAAGAAATTAAATTTTTTTCTTTTGATTTCTTTGATACATTCATCCTTTAATGGTACAGTGTTTAGACTCCATTGTTTATATATTTTCTACAAGACCTTTCACTACTGATTTCTAGTTTTATTCCATTGTGGTCAGATCAACTCAATTTTCTTAAAAATTTAAACTTGCTTTCTACCTTATATGTGACATGTTTTAAGAAATCTCCACAATGGTCTAAGAAGAATGTGACTTCTACAGGGTTTGAATGGAATATGGTGTAGATGTCTGTTAAGGCCATTTGATCTATAATGACATTTACCTCAGATGTTTGTTTTCATCTGGACAATCTACTTATGGATGTGAAAGGGGTATTTGAGTCACCTTCTGTTATTTTGATGAGATCAATTTGTGATTGTGTTCAGTATTGTTTGCTTTATGTAACTGAGCATATGTGTATTTATAGAATGATTGTTATGTATATGTTGAGAATTGTTATATCCTCTTGATTGATTATTGTCCTAATCAATATGAAAAGGCTTTCTTTATCTCTTTTGACAATTTTGGTTTGAAGTCTGCTTTTTTAAATATTGGTATGGCTGTATCAGCTCTCTTCCTAGCTCTGTTCTCTTGGAATACCTTTTTCTGTTCTTCTTCCCCTCAGAGTTTGTTCATATTTTCCTGAAATGTCTGTTGTTTTACAGGTGACATAGAGGTGAATATTGTAGGCAGAGGCTGTTCGTTTGTTTCTTGGCCACTCAGACCTAAATCATCACACAGAAACTGTATTATTTACAATACTCCTTGGCCAATAGCTTAGGCTTCTTATTATCTAACTCTTATATCTTAAATTAACCCATTCCGATTATTTTATATTTTACCACGAGGCTCATGCAGATAAGGTTCTGTGGTGTCTGTCTCCTTTAGCTGCTACATGGCTTTTCCCTGACTCCGCTTTCCTTTCTCCTCTGTCTCTACTTGTAATTCCTGCCTTGCTCTATTATGTGCTGCCATAGGCCCAAAGCAGATTCTTTATTAACCATTGGTAATAAAACATGTTCACTGCATACAGAAAGGAATTCCACATCAGAATACTGTTTTGTTCCTAAATCCATCCTACAAGACTATGTGTTTTTATTAGAGATTTAATGCCATCAACATTCAGAATTATTATTGAACTATATGTATTAATTCATGTCATTTAGTTGTTTTTTTTTCAATGTTTGGGCAATTCCTAAACCTCATTTTCTCGTTGACTATATTTGTGTAGCTCGTGTTATTCTTTCTTTTCTGAGCATAGGAGTTCTTCACGTATTTTTTGTAGTATTGGCTAATAGCTGTGGTTTCCTTTATTTTGCATTTATCATAGAAAAATTTATTGACTCTTCAAATAAGGATACCTTTTGGGGTAGAATAATGTGGGTTAGCTTTTACTATCTTTCAGAGCTTAAAATACATAGTTTCTTTTATACATATGTATATATAATTATTATATATACACTATATATAATATTATACAGATAATATTATATGTTAATTTGTATGCTTAGTGTTTGAACTCTATGACATGAAAGGCTCTTCTCTGACCATTGCTTTAAATGCCTCCTGTATTTGAAAGGTCATCTCATTCCTTGATTTATGAAATGACATACTATGATTTTGTTGAATATAGTTCTGATATCCTTACTTTGTATGTTTTTTTTGCTTATGATTCATACAATTGTTCTCTTAGTTGTTTGGCATAGATGTTGCATATTCTGCCAATAACTTCTTGCTATTTTATCTTTATTTCTGTCTGAATGTTCTTATCATCTATCTATCCTAAGCCCATATAGTCTGTTTTCATTTTGATCCATTCTATTAATGAGACTTTCTATGTTGTTGTTTATTTGATTTAATAACAAATACAGGAGAATTCCAAGGGCTGGTTGATTCTTCAATATGGTGAGCATCTAGTTGCTCCTGTACCAGCTGTTCTAAAGCCTGCAGTTTGTCTTCTGTTAAAGGCCATTGTTTAACCCATATGAGTTTCTCAGTTAACCATTGTAAAGGAGAGGTTGTTACTACCTCTGAAGGCTTGCTAGTTGCTTTGTGTTCTTTTAAAGCCTGAATGGCTGGTGACCTTTGTTTATAATATCTTATAATATCCTTCCCAGAAACATGACTTTTGGGAACTGCAGGATTGTTAACCTGGGTATTCCATTGTTGCAGTAGGTCATGGCCCCATAAATTCACTGCAATATTAGTCACATTGGTCTTGCCTTCCTTTCTGTCTTTCTGACCCTATGCATTCAACCCACATTGTGCTTTGTTTTACTTGAGATAGGGTTCCAATTCCTTGAAATGGAATCTCTACCTCTTAAAGAGGCCAATCTGGATGCCAAAATTCTGGAGTTACGATAGTCACATTCACACCTGTATCTAGTAATCCCTCAATTACAGTGTCATTTATATGTACTCTTAGCTTTGGTCTTTGATCATTTATAGAACTCTGCGAAAATATGTTTCTTCTGGAGCAAAACTCATCCTCCAGAACAGTATTTTTTTTTACAGTAGGCATTGGATTGTTAAATTTTCCTGGTGAGACATGTTCTCCACAGTGACTGCACTTTGGGAATGACTGAACCTTTTTTGACATCAGGGCCTGTGAGAGCCCCCCTCTTCCCCCCCCAAGGAGATTCCCAGTGGTTTCTGGTTGCCTTGTCTGTTTCTTGTTGACCTACATTCATTAGTTCAATGTCAACCTTTGCCACACATCCTACATATACCAGAGGCTGAGTCCTCCTATTTGCCATTCCTAGAGAAGATATTATTCCTAGGAATTCCTTATCTACAGTCCCTTCTTATATGTCCTATTCTTCCACAATTAAAACATTTGGCATTTTGGTGTCTCATCATAACATTGTAAATTGTTTCTCCTACCTAAGCTCCAGTACTTATAGTCAAATGTTTCAACATTCATTGTATGCAAGATCCATGAAGCTATGGGTGCTGATCTAACCTTTAGAGGCCCAAGGATCTTCTTAAATTCTAAGTTGACATTTTCAAAAGCCGAGGATTCAATTAGTATATGTCTTCCTTCAGGGTCTGTCAATCCTAATTGTATAGCCTTTATATTAATCTTTGTAAGAAGTCAGTAAAGGGTTTTCTCTGGCCCTGTTTAACCCTAATATATGACTCAGTCTTCTTTCCTGTTTCCTGAATCCTGTCCCAAGCATTTAAAGCTGCTATGATACATAAGGACACAGTACATTTGTCATAGTGAGCCTGTTCCTAGGGATCAGAGTAATGTCCCTCTCCCAGAATTTGATCTTGGGAAGTCTCAAATTCTTTTGCTTTCCCCTGTTGCTCTAAATTTTTGCATCTTCTCTCCAATAACACTTCCAAAGCAGCTGAGGTTCTTTTTCTGGGACAGCTGATATTAATTGTAGCCAGTCGTGTATGATGGCCTTAGTGCTTGAAGCATACATTTTCACCATTTCCCTGACAAATGGTGAATGTAGCCCATAAGAAACTATTGCTTGTTTTTATTTCTTTTAGCTTGCACATATGTATTGGTTCCCAGGCATATTCTTTGGCTACATTAGGGTACTTTATGCCAGATTGTCTTTCTGAGGAAATTATTGGATATGCAGTTGAAAATCTGTGTAAGTCATCCCAGTGTCTGACATGTACTGATGAGGCTAAATCCTGTCCTTGTACCTTCTGTCCCTGCTCAACAATTTCAATAAATATTTCACTCTTTTCAATTCTTTTCACTACCACCTTTATTAAAGTCTGAATCTCCTGTCTGGTGTTCTGTTCTAATGTCCTCACTGAGGATTCCAAGGTATGAAACGTGTCCAGTAAAGATAATATCTCATCCTTGGACATAGCATAATTTTTTTTAACATATTCCAATAGTTAAATAAAACAGCACAAATTCTTTCAAATAATTTTTATCAAATTGATATCATCCACCTTCATAGTATTGAACCATTTTTAAATGAGATAATATTGAAAACATAGTTAATTCCTTGAATCAAATAAAGGGATATAGAAGGAAAATCACATAAGCCTTGCAGAATAGCTTCCATAGTATAGGCAAAATAATTACTGAACTCCTGGAAGTTATCAGTCATTTTTTTGTAATGACTGTCATAAGTCAGTAACAATGAATTGGAATAAGTGTAATAATCATTATTGGTCAGCAGATGTTGCAATTGTAGCCATGTGGATGAGATGCTAGGAGCAGTGAACAGCACATGTTGCTTACTTAGGTACTGAAAATTATGTTTTGTTTAACAAATGAAGAGCAGTTATTAAGGTGGTCAACAGTTGTGGCCCTGGATTAAGAGAAAACGCAAAGTTTTCCATCAGTGAGAGCTGTGGATTGTGTGTACCCCAGGATCAGAGGCAACAGTGTATGGGCTGGTGTGTAATGTACAGAGAGGCAGTGTGTGGGAGACAGGGAGTGCTGAGCAGCCAGCATCTGAGAGCTGGCTAGAGCTCTGGGTGGGAGGGTCAGTGTCCAACATGCCATGTGGCTGCTGGACTGATCCCCAAAAGTGTAGAGTGACCCCTACGTTTGGGCTCCAGATGTTGACAGAAGTTACAAAAAAATCCCACACTAGTTCAGAATTACATATAATAAAGGGTTATTTATTTAGGAGAGACTTACAGATCACTGTTCTAGATCATAATCCTCTGCACGAACTGGGAACAGGAACAGAGTCTAGCAGCTGGAAGTGAGAGCCAGAAGCAAGAAAGTGAGCACATACTTTACAGCTGCATTTATGGTATAAAAGACCATGCCCAAATGGGATAGTACCTTAAAGACTATTGCCTGAAGGAGTTGAAGGAACTCCCACAGCAGTTATAGGTCTACTTAATTTGCTTATCCCATTTTG
>NW_026067922.1:4813340-4877222 GCF_014885135.2 Alexandromys fortis
TTACACCTGTAAAACTGGCCAAGATCAAAAACACTGATAAGAACTTATGCTGGAGAGGATGTGGGACAAAGGGAACTCTCCTGCATTGCTGGTGGGATGCCAGCTGGTACAGCCGCTTTGGATATCAGTATGGTGCTTTCTCAGAAAATTAGGAAACAACCTTCCTCAAGACCCAGTAATACCACTTTTGGGTATATATACAAAGGATGCTCAATCATGCCGCAAGGCCATGTGCTCAACTATGTTCACAGCAGCTTTGTTTGTCATAGCCAGAACTTGGAAACAACCTAAATGCCCCTTGACCAAAGACTGATTAGGAAAATGTTGTATAATTACACAATAGAGTACTACACCACAGAAAAAAAATAATGCCATCTTGAATTTTGCAGGAAAATGAATGAAGCTAGAAAACATCATTTCGAGTGAGGTAACCCAAACTCAGAAAGACATGTACTCACTCATAAGTGGCTTTTAGACATAAAGCAAAGAAACCCAGCCTACAATCCCAGAGAATCTAGACAAAAACAAGGACCCTAAGAGAGATATACATGGATCTAATCTACATGGGAAGTAGAAAAAGACAAGATGTCCTGAGTAAATTGGGAACATTGGGACCATGAGAGAGCATAGAAGGGGAGGGGAGCAGAGAAAAATGTATAGCTTAATAAAATCAATAAGAATCAGAAAAACAGCACATATTGTACAACCTATGGTGTTTGGGAAGGTTGAGGCACCTTTGGGATGTGGAACCTTGTTAAAGGAAGTGTGTCACTGGGTGGAGGTGAAGTTGTGAAGCCTACCCCATCCTACTCTACATGCTCTCCTTCCAGAGTGTGTATACAATGTGGTTGCCACAGTGCCTTTCCCACTTGCATCCATGTCTGCCTCACCACCATAGAGTGTATCCTGTAATTGTGAGACCAAACATCCTTTTCTCCCTGATTTTGTCAGGATATTTTATGACCAAATGAGTAAATAACTAAGACCCAGGATGTTACCAAGTCTCATTGTGTGGTTCTGCCTGGACTTTCCACCCTGTGTGGTTATGCCCCTGAGTTTTCTTACCTGTAGCTAGAAGTATTCAGGAGTCCAGGGCTCAGAGATTAGTTTTTTAGACACTTGGCTTTAGGTTCTCAGAGTTGGTCATGTTGGGTGAGAACTTTAACTCTAGAGCTGACAAGTACTGACTCAGGAGAAACCTTTTAAAATGTTTTCTTACCATACATAGTTCCAGTCAAATGCAAGAAAGATCTTTCTGCTGCTTCTGTGGCTTGCATGACCCAGGATTCTTCCCTAATTGGGCTCCAGTTTAGATCAGCAACAGACCCAATATTGATTTTTTTGACCCCGCTTCTTTGGTCTCCATATTTCCGTTTGCTAACATAGCTGGCATGAAGCTTCAATATAGCTATTTGTTTATATCTATCCATCTGTCTGTCTGTCTGTCTGTCTGTCTCCTATCTATCTATCTATCTATCTATCTATCTATCTATCTAATATTAAACTTATTGTGATCTAGGTATTTTGCTCTTGGACATATAATTTAAGGATTCTATACCCTATGAGAAGGTACCTGTCCATACCCCATTTGTAATAACTCAAGTTAGCCTAGTCATGCCCAACAACTGATAAATGAATAATAAGAGTGTACATATCCACAATGAAATATTATCCAACTGTAAAGAAAATGTACCTTATGAGATATTCAGGTACATAAAAAATTATTTTTAGCAAGGTGATTTAAGACTCATATGAAGATTAATTCCAGCCACATGTTCTATCTGATATGAATATTTGAGCTGCAACTCTTAAGTACAATGTGTCTAAAAGGAAAGGGAGAAAACAAGGAATGGAAGGGAAGGATGTTACTTTATGAGGGGGAGGGAAACTGGACAAAAACGAAAAGAAAGTAAAGGGGGAAATGCTGCTCGTAGAAAGTTTAGGCATGGGATAAGGCAAAGGAATTGGAAAAATAAGGATGCAAGATTTAAAAAAAGACGAGAAAAGTATAAAGAAACTATACAGAAAATAAGATATTCCCATCTGTGCCATAGAAGCTTGACTGTGATGAAGTTGAAGGTAACCAGCTGCCTTTTGAATGGATTCAAGACCCAAGATGACTAGGGAGAAGTGCCATGTGCTCTAAGCTCAGCTAATGAAGTCTGGAGAGGTACTAAGCTAATGTGAGTAGCCCGTTTCTGATAGTGAGCTGAGATCAGCAACTGCCTTCTAAATGCTTTTTCCTGTAGACAAACTCTGCAACCAGCCTTAATCAAAAAAGCCCCTCTTACAATGGGCAACAGTGAATGGCATGTGACTGTCTGAGATGCAGAAAACAAGCGACAGATGTGTGCCTATCCCTATACAAGTCACTTACACCATCCCGTCTAAGTCTTAAGGAACATTGTGGAAGAAGAGGAAAGTGTATTAAAGGGCAAAGAGCTACAAAAGGCCAGGTCCTAGACTTGATACAACTATGGTAACCATTAACTTATATAAACTGTAGTTACTTGCCCTGGATCTATACAATCTCAGCACTATTAATAGTCATCAATGAAGGGCATGAGAACTCACAAGGGCCTATGCTTTACCTCTGAACTATTAGCTGCTGAGGGATGTTAGGAGATGGTAAATAATTGTCTTTTGTTTTATCCCATCTTCTGATCTTGGTAGGTCACAAAACCAAAATGAATAAACATGAATATGGGAATGAAATTTGTGGAAAAGTAGAAGCGAAAAAGTGGTACAGAGGTGGGAGGTAAGAGTGGTTAGCATATCGATATGAAATTGTTAAAAATACAATGAAAATTAAAGATAGATAAAAACAAATTCTAAAATGGGGGAGTAAAAAAGAGAAACAAAATCTGGTGAGCTTCATCCACAGAAAATAAAAGCATATTTATTCTTAACACACACTTCGTGATATTTGGTCTCAATAGTAATTTGTAATCAGATATGGCAATATTCTTGGCAGAATTTTTATAACAGATTTAAACAGATTTCATACAGCATGGGCCTTTTGACCACCTCATACATGCCAACGTCATGACATTATTATGTGATTCCTGGTGAAGGACATTTTGTTGTGGCAAGGGCAGTTGGTTCAAAAGCCTTGTGGTTAGGTTAAACAACTAAAACCAGCCTTGGAACTCAGTTCCACTGAGGCTTGTTCCCTGATAAAGTTGTGTTGTGGACTTTTATTCTCATCATTACAATTAGGTCAAATCTCTCATAAGAGTTCACTTTATATTTTATTCCACAGAGTTTAAATTTTGTTGAGTTGAAATTGCTGAACTAAACTGCTTGGGTTCCAGAATTCTGAGATTTGGAAGATGGAGTATTTTATGGCTGATTTTTGATTAGATAAACTCTCATAGTATGGATATTCTCTTAAGGTTCCTTCGTGACAAATTGGGAAGCCTTGATTTAAAAAAAAAAAAAGGCCATTCCTAGGAAATGCTCAGGTTATAGCTTCTGTCATGGAATGTTGCGCTGCTTTCACAGATTCATGTCGACCAAAAACATAGCTGAGTTAGTATCAGCATCATCAACTCTCAGAAATCAGTCTGTTTTTAGATTAGGATGTGACTTTCATTTTTTGTGCGACACCAAGAGTAGCCATCGGCAGCCAATGAGCATTCACTCTGGGAACAAAAGGTAATAAAAGGGGGGGGGGTGGCTATCCTGGAAATGCGGAGGGGGTCTTGGCTCCATTAGACAGCATTAGCAGGCAAGCAATTGTCTATGTAAATTATTTAGCGTTACAGTACCTTGAAATTTTATTTTTGTAACTAGCAAAACAATAAGTATTAAACACAGGACAAATAGAACGAGAATTTAATCCTCGGGGAGCTTGTGGATTAATGAATCAAAACCTTGCAAAAATACACAATTATAAAGGAAGAAATACAACTCTGTTCACAGATGGCATGGTTATCTTTGTAAACAAAATAAGCAGTTACAGCAAGGTTGCCGGGATAAAAGGGTTACTATTACAGAAATCAATTACCTTCCTATCTGTTCCAAAGAGTAATTGGAATTGGAAATTAAAAATACATCAAAACAAACAAACAAAAAAAGGCCATGATATGAACTGTTCAGTAGATAGGATCCAGCCTCTCAGGCTTGTCAAGGCAGCGTGCAATAGAGAATCTTCATGTATACACAGAACTAAGCTGAGCTCACAGTTAAGGAAATACATGGAGCATGATCAACTGGCCTTATGGGATGGTGGAGGTCTCCTTTCATGGGACTCCCTGAAGGGAACTGCCTGCCTCAAAGTTCACACAGATGCAGGGTTCTCATGACTTTGGGCTGGCTCAACACATGTGTGGCTTCATCATGTTCAAACCTCAGGCCTCAGATGATCTTTTTCCATTTTCTTCCTATGTATATTTAACTTGGTTACTTGTTTATTTTCTTAAAATATTTCATTTGGTTTGTGTTTCCTGGTATGGTTTGGCTAGATTTTTCCTGAGCTCAGTCTTCTTGGACCTCCTTGTCACTCATAATGCCATACCCTCGAAAGGACAAAATATTTTCTCACATCTTTCTGGTGCCATCCCATCTTCATCTGAGGGTTGAGAGCCCATGAAGGACATTGCTTTACTGGGTCTACAAATACTTTAGTTTTGTTCCAAGTGATGAGTCCATGCCAAAGGTATCCATTTTCTCATCTTTTACCTAAGCTTTCTGACCATTGTTATTGGTGTACTGATTGTTATAATTGACCGTGTTCTTCAAAGTAGATTTTGAGCTTTACAGCTGCGGAAACTTTTGGAAGTATATGAGGGTGAGGGACCAGTTCCCTTCTATAACTATGATTCCTAGAAGCAGCTTTATTTTTACTTTACATATATCTATCTAACACATTTTTGTCTCCATCCGAGGAAAGACATATGATCATTTCCCCAACATAGTCAACATTCCAAAGCAACTAGGCCTGGGGTTCCCTGCGTGCAAACGACCATTGCCCTTTCCCAGAGCAGAGCTCCAGGCTGGAAGCTCTTGGCTCCCTCAGCATCTCCTTCAAAGAGGAAAATACAGGTGCCTCCTGAACCAACAATGAGACATGTTTGACTAGCAATGATGAAATGTCTTCAATAAACACTCCCTACCTACCCTCATTCTCTTTCCAGGACTGATTCACCACTGAAATATTTGTGTCACCCAAGTTCAAATACAGGGAACCACACCCTTTGGTGTCCGTGAATCTCAGTGCCACAGAAAGCAGCACGAGCTTCCTCAATGAGGACAGTCGTTAAATAAGCCAAGGCAAGCTAATGGTCTCTGACATACCTGTTAGCTCAAAAGATAAAGTCAGGACCAGAGCTTACTGGGTCAGATCAATAGTGCATGATGGGAATGTATGTTAGAGAGTGGATTCCACCCCAATGTTACTGGCCTTACCAATACATAATACACATTTGCAGTACAAGAAGAGATACGCTAAAGGCAACATTAACAGACACTGCAGTCTCATTAATGTAGTCACATCTACCTAAGAGTTTAAGGCCTTAATTCAAGTTTACTTGAATTCTGTGGAAAAGGGCTTTAAAATTGTTTTCAGAATTATAAAGACCGTAGGGGTATAAACAAGCTTCCCCTGGGGCTTGGGAGAGGGAGAAAATACTGAGGTTGCTAAAACAGGGATGGATGTGGAATAGATAGATAGATCCTTCCATGCCAAAGAACAAACAGAACCCAAGTTCAGCTTTACAGGCTTTCCCTGGGGCGTCTATCACTGTGAAACTATCATTCCTGGGGTCCTGGTTATAGTTTGAGAAGTTACAGTTTCTCCTTACAGAAAATCAAACAGGTTTCATTGAACTCCGTGATAGATAGAAAGATTAAAACTTCAGACCAGTCAGTGCAAGTCTAAGAGCTAACTCTAGCAAATATTACTATTTGAAGTATATAAACATAATAGTAAGTATTGCTATTATAATTACATAATTCTATATGAATTATTATTAATAATTCAGAATAAAGTATAATGTTTATGCATTGGGCTGCTGTTCTTTCATGAATAATATGCAATGTCTACAAGGCACATCCAATGTCTTGACATCTTTACCTTAAATGTTCATGCTAAAGAACTGTACAATAAAATCACAAAACTTCAAAGAGCCTCATCATGTTTTATGAATTGCTACTATTTTATATTGGGCCATATATATATATATAGCTATTGTTCAGCTTTATGTGACCCATTTAGGCTGGGCATTACTGACTTACATGCTGTTATAGGGCATTGAGTGAATGGACAATTTCCAAAGTAATGTTTTAATGTTTTTAACACTGGGTTTGACTCAGGATTCTAATTAGGGAAATAAGACTCAAGTACTTGTTAGGTAGGGAAGTGAGGGTTGGGGAAAGTTGATAATGTCACATTCAGAAGGCATCATTAGCTTGCCATCTCCCAAATACTCCACGTTGTGAATCTCCAAGGACCTTCCTTGGCTTGCTACTCCTCCCAATTTTTTCCATGTAGTAGCTTTTTCCCCACAGAATTACTAGTAGTATTTAAAATATTGAGATTTAAATCACACTCAGTAAATTTAGAGTTAAACAGATTTTTTAAAAATCAAATCCAGGGTATATTCTTACAGAAAGTGCTGGAAGATCAGTAGTGGAAACCTGTGTCATTTTAATACTTTACTGTATGTCTTGAATGTAGAACACTTAATAGTTCAGAAGAAGATATAACATGGTATATTATGAACTGCCTACAACTTACACAGGGAAACAAGCGATCTGACTGCAGAATGGTGCTTTCTTGAGCTCAGTATTGTTTGTGTGTGTCTCGTCAAGTTACCTTCTTTGGATGAGAAATACTTATGTGGTCAACCTGGGAGGCTAATCTCTGAATATTCAATTTCACTCATAAGAAAATCTGCTCTGAATTATACATGGTTGACTTAAAATTTCACCTTGGAAAATGACTTATTTCTTTATAAGATGTCCCCGCCTGTTATAGAAGCTCTAACTTCCTGCATAGAGGGTGTGTAGGCACCCATTGTCTCCCTCCAGCTTCACATTCCTTATCTACCTTGGTATGGATGAGGGTAAGTGAGTGAGGGGAGCCTGTCTCCAGAGCTATGCTATAAACTCCATGTGCAGAGAAAAATGTTCCTTCAGCATTTCGGTCCCCTGTGCAGGGTTCCAGTCACACCTCCTCGTGTTACTGCTCAATTAGTCAGGCTGCTGGCATGCATTTGCTCTTGAGAATATGGATCCTGTCCCTTACTGAGCTGAGGGCTAGCCTCTAGGCTCCTCTTAATCTGATTGTTTTAATTCAATTGAATGTTGAAATAGGAGCGGCAGGGCTGCGTCCCCGGCACCCGGCCGCCCGCATGGCTAGTTTATACCCAGAAATAATTACACGGAAACTGTATTCTTTCAAACACTGCCTGGCCCGGCTAGGTCCAGTTTCTTATTGGCTAGCTCTTACATATTGTTCTAACCCATTTCTAATATTCTGTGTAGCCCATGAGCTGGCTTACCAGAGAGGATCTTAACCTGCGTCTGTCTGGAGTGGGAGCATCATGGCAACTCACTCACTCAGCTTCTTTTTCCCAGCATTCTCCTCTGTCTACTCCGCCTACCTAATTTTCTGTCCTATGAGGGCCGAGGCAGTTTCTTTATTATTAACCAATGAAATCAACAGATAAGATACAAGACCCACCTCCATCAGTTGAATCTTTCCAGTAAATATTTTTCTTCAGCTGCAAAAAAAGTGTAAATCAACTAAGCAGTTCCCAATTTATGCATCCCCATTAAAGAAGTCTTGCTGGTCAAGGTAAGGACCCTTGAGGTTAGCTCATCTCTGCTGGACAATCATGGTTGTTACTAGGAAGGGAAAACATCTCTTGGGAGATTAATGAGAAAAGGTGTACTTCACTTCGGTGGTAATTCTCATTTATCGGTCACTTGCTTGGCTGTGTAGGAATTATTCCCATTGAACAGCTGAATAAAAGGAGGTTCAGAAAGATGAGGGATGTATCCAAGGTCTCCCCATTAGAGCGGCCAGTGTCCCAAACCAAGTGCATGTGTTGTCAGTTTCTTTCTTTGGTCATTACATTACCAGCATTCCCCTTCAAAAGGGACCAAAAAATTTTAACCCCATTGGTTTGAAGATTAACACATTAAACTTGGATGGAAATTTTGTTTTATTGACAATCTTCTTGGGATCAAGACCAAATTGGATTTTCAAATTTCCTCTAAAATAATTCTGGGGACACCGGAGAAGAAAACTCCATCAACATTCAATCTTAACATGTAAAACTTGTCAAGAACTGAAAATCAGTTCCATAATGATGAGCCCATGAGTCTGCACAGAAAAGTGTCACCCGTGGCTTACTCATGTGTGTTACCTTTCTGTCACCATGCCCAAACACTGGATCATACACTCAAGTTTCAAATATTCTTTTTTCGACTTCATTCAGAGGTATCTGTGTATAGTTATGTGGTCTTGTGGGAACACAATCCATCAAGAGAGAACTACATGATGAGGAAGGTTGTTTACATCAAGCTAGTCGGGAAGTTTAAAAAAAAGGTAGAAAGAGACTGGGGTTACAGAATGCCCTGGAAGGCCATACACTAATAATCCAAGTTACTTCCACTACACACTGCCTGCTAAAGGCGCCTCTGCATTGCAACAGTGCTCCAGGCAGAGAGCAAGCCAGAGCACGTGCGTCGTTGGGGCCTCTCAAGTTCAAGGCTTCCGCGGCATGCAATATCATTAGGAATGGAGAATCTCTACTCCCACCTTTCCCACACTTGGTGTATCAGTTAAGAACAATCATGTCCTCACCGTGACTCAAGTCCTTTCCGTTTTACAAGGGCTGGTACTTGAGGTAACCAGGTTACCAGGGGTTTGAACTATAGCATAGTGATGACCCAGAAGGCAGGGATGAGAAAGCAGGTCTAGCAGTGTTAAATATGTTTTAAGATTCGAGAATCAAAAATAGCAGCCGCGGAAATGATTGCAGAGTACTGAACGTGGAGTATAGTGATTCTTTCCTGAAACCACATTTGAAAATTTGTCTGAGGCAAAGGTTAGGACTCCATATAAGAGCGTCTTTTAGAACCTTTCCTTTGTGGTGGTCAAGATGAGGATTTGAGGCCAGAGAAACCCGAATCTTACCCTGACTCTTTGTCGCTCAATGACCTCGAGATGTCATTTGTCTTTCAGGAAGCACAGTTAACTGAAGCTTCAAACTAGAACGGTGATGCTTCCTCTGGATGGGGTCCTGTAAAACTTAAATGAGAAGATACAGGAGGATTCACAGCCTTGGCATGCGGCTGGTACTCAAACTGGTAGCAATAATTTGAGGCTCTGTCCCTGCATCATAAATATGCCACAAAACGTCAACATAAGTTGAAGAAATAGATCCAATAATTGCATAGCTACCAGCAGCAAGGGCTTAAACTGAGGTTTGATTGCTCTTGCAGGTAATGCTTCTTCAATTAAAACTCCATCTTTTATCTTGGCATTGCTAGACTGATAGATATATGTTTAAGATTATTTTTTGAAACTTTAAAAAGTAATCATTGAAGAAAATTAAAGCCAGATGTCTACCTATTAAAGCTTGGGACAGGATAAAAGCAACGATCTCAAAGTTGAAATAATAATAGAAATATAAAATATACTTAACCAATTCAAAGCTCACACACATAAAGGTTGACAGGACAATAACACAGATTAATTTTGAAAATAAAAACAAATGATTTTAACATCTTTAGTAAAGAAGGCAACTCCCTTTGAAGAGCAAAAACTCGCATTTATAAAACATATCCACCGTATAAGGGTCAATCTTGGAACAAAATGACATAAAGGTCAAAATAGTACGATGGAAAAAGAGTTATCTAGTGAAAGGCAAACATAATGAAAACATGCCAGGCAGGCGGGCAGGAGGGCAGGTGGGCAGGTGGGCAGGCAGGCAGCTGATTGTCAGCCTGGTTAGTCTTCATGGCTTCCCAGAATTCCATTCTCTCTTTGCCTCCAGATGAGAGTTATAGCGGAAGAACAAAGTACTTGATTTATGCAAAGCAGAGTCCCATGATCAGTCTGAAGGTCAGTGTGGCTGTGGTGACGGCAGACCCAACAACGAAACTTCAGTTTTCTGTTTACTTTCCCAGCGGTTGCCATTATAAACTCATCTGGTCTCTAGATGTGACATGCTTTATCTATTCTACCTGGGCCAGTACCTTAGGAAGGCTGTTTTCTCCAGATGTTTATTGTTCTAGGCCAATAAATAATTATGAAAGATTGATTTCTATAGTCATTTCTCCACTCTGAGACTGGGGGGCATTAGACTTTTTGACTCATCCTTGAAAAGTGTGTACAAAATGGTAAGTTTAAAGTAACATTGTAACGAAAGTACCAAGTAGAAATGATACCTTGAAAAATGAAGAGCAGAGAGTGTAAAAGGAAGCAACTATGATACAAGTGTAGTTATTTATGTGCAATAAAAATAAAAATAGAAGCCATATGGAATAGTACACACCTTTTATTCCAGCACTTGGGAGGCAGAGCCTGGCAAGTCTCTGGTCTCTTTGGGTTCAAAGCCAGACTAGTTTAATGACTTTGAGAACAGTCAGAACTTCATAGTGAGAACCTGTCTTGAAAAAAAAAACCCAACAACAATAAAAGTAAAACTAACAAAAGACACCCGCAATAAAGTACTTAAAAGTAACAGTTGTTAGTATTCAACTACTAATAGAATATTCATTAATTGTTATAATATTGGAAATCTCAATAGAAATAAGAATGAAAATGGAACATATGATAGATATTTAAGTAATTAGTTATAAGCTAGATCATAAAGACATGCAAATAGATGCAAAATGCATATTTTAGAAGGATAATTCTCTGAAAAAATATAGTTTTTCAAGTTAAATTATTCTTTCAGTTTAATAAAAAATTAAACTGATTAGAATTTTTTCCCATAAAAGACTACTGAAAAATGAAGAAAATTAAGATGTTTTATATAAGAAAAGATAAATACATACATTTATTTTTTATTTGCTAGTAATGGTAAAATGAAGACTTAAAAACATAAAATTTAAGAAAATATGAAACATTTAAATTACCTAAAGTAATAAAATGGCAAAAAACTAATAAAATACGAGAAACATAGTGCAAAGGAAAAAATGGTTTATCGAGTTAGTAATCATTTCTAGAAGTTGTCATTCTGCTTTCATAGTTATGCAATTTTAAATAAGTTATTGAAGCTGCTTCCTAAAACTTTTAATGAAATCTATCCCTTCACATATTTGCTAGCTAGGTATGGTTTTCAAGATTGATTTTATTTTTATTGATGTGCATGTCCATGGATATGCGGATGCTCATAGATGCTGGAAGAGGATGTTGTATCCCTAGGAACTGCAGTTACAGGAGGCAAAAATGTACCACATCTTCTTTATTCATTCTTCGGTCAAGGGGCATTTGGGTTGTTTCCAGCTTCTGGCTATGACAAACAATGCTGCTATGAACATAGTTGTACTTGTGGTACAATTGAGCATCCTTTGGGTATATACCCAACTGTGGTATTGCTGGATCTTGAGGTAGGTTAATTCCTAATTTTTTGAGAAATCACCATACTGATTCCCAAAGTTGCTGTGCCAATTTGCACTCCACCAGCATGGAGGAGCATTCCTTTTACCCCATACCCTATCCAGCATAAACTCTCATCAGTGTTTTTGATCTTGGTCATTCTTAGAGGTGTAAAATGGAATTCCAGAGTTATTTTGTTTGGCATTTTTCTGGTGGCTAAGGATGTTGAGTATTTTCTTAAGTGTCTTTCAGCCATTTTAGATTCATCTGTTGAGAGTTCTCTGTTTAGGACTGTATCCCATTTTTATTGGATTATTTGTTCTTTTGATGACCAATTTCTCGAGTTCTTTGTATATTTTGGAGATCAGCTCTCGGACTGATGTGTGGTTGGTGAAGAGCTTTTCCTGCTCTGTAGGCTACTATTTTGTCTTGTTGACTGTGTTCTTTGGTTTATAGAAGCTTCTCAGTTTTAGGAGGTCCCATTTATTAATTGTTGCTCTCAGTATCTGGGATTATAGTTAGGAAGTGGTGCCCTGTGCTTATGTGTTCAATTGTACCTTCCGCTTTATCTTCTATGATGTTCAGTGTGGTTGGTTTTATATTGGGGTCTTTGATCCATTTGAACTTGAGTTTTGTGCTTGGCTATGTATATACACACACACATATATACACACACACATATATATATACATATACATATATACATATGTACATATATATTCATTCTTCTACATGTTGATATCCAGTTATACCAGCACCATTTGTTGAATATGCTTTCTTTCTTACACTTTATACTTTCTGCTTCTTTTTCAGAATTCGGGTGTTTGGAGGTATGTGGATTGATTTCTGGGTCTTTAATTCAGTTCTATTGGTCCTCCTATATGTTTTTATGGCATTACTGTAGTTCTGTAGTAGAGTTTGAAGTCAGGGATTGTGATGCCTCCAGAAGTTCCTTTATTGTACATGATTGTTTTGACTATCCCTGTTTTTTGCTTTTCCATATGAAGTTGAGTACTGTTCTTTTAAGGTCTGTGAAGAAATTTGCTGGGATTTTGATGGGCATTGCATTGAATCTGTAGATTGTTTTTGCGAAGACTGCCATTTTTACTATGTTAATTCTACTTACCCAAGAGCACGGGAGATCTTTCCATTTTCTCGTGCAGCCTTCAATTTCTTTCTTCAAATATTTAAAGTTCTTGTTAGACAGGTATTCCACATGTTTGGTTAGAGTTACTCCAAGATATTTTATGTTATTGTTGGCTATTGTGAAGGGTGATGTTTCTCTGAATTCTTTCTCAGCCCACTTATCATCTTTATAAAAAAGGGCTACTGATTTTTTGAGTTAATCTTGTATCCTGCTACATTACTGAAGGTGTTTATGAATTGAAGAAGTTCCTTGGTAGAATTTTTGGGGTCACTTATGTAAACTATCATCATCAGCAAATAGTGAGAGTTTGACGTCTTCCTTTCTGATTTGTATCCCCTTGATCTCATTTTGTTGTCTTATTGCTCTAGCTAGAACCTCAAGAACTATATTGAATAGATATGGAGAGAGTGAACAACCTTGTCTTGTTCCTGATTTTAGTGGGAATTTGCTTTCAGCTTTGAATTTCTCTCCATTTAGTTTGATGTAGCTGTTGGCTTGCTGTATATTGCCTTTATTATGTTTAGTATGTTCCTTGTATCTCTGCTCTCAACAAGACCTTTATCATGAAAGGATCTTGTATTTTGTGGAAGACTTTTTCAGCATCTAATGAGATGATCATGTGGTCTTTTTTCAGTTTGCTTATATAGTGGATTATATTGACAGATTTTCATATATTGAACCATCCCTGCATCTCCAGGATGAAGCTTACTTGGTCATGATGGATGATTTTTTTCTGATGTGTTCTTGGATTTGTTTTTTCAGTATTTTATTTTTTCTAATTTCTTTTCTTTTTTAAAAGAAAACCCTCCCCTTCTCCCATTCCCTCCATCTACACCCTCACCCCACCCCCATCCACTTTTCAGAAAGGGTAAGGCACATTGCTTTTGTGAAGGTCCAAGGCCCTCGCTACTATTTCTAGGCTAAGCAAGGTATCTATCTAAAGAGAATAGGTTCCCCAAAAAAGCCATTACAAGCAGTAGAGATAAATCCTGGTGCCACAGTTAGTGGCCCCACTGTCTGTCCTGCCATGCAACTGTCACCCACATTCAGAGGGACTAGTTTGGACCTATTCTGGTTCCTTCCCTGTTCATCTGGAGTTGGTGAGCTCCCATTAGCTCAGGTAAACAGTTTCAGTGGGTGTTCCTATCATGGTCTTGACTTCTTTGTTCATATTCTCACTCCTCCCATTCTTTGACTGGACTTTGACAGCTCAGCCCAGTGCTCCTCTCTCGGTTTCTGTCTCTGTCTCCATTAGCTGCTGAATGAATGGTGATATTTAAGATATTCATCAGTTTGATTGATTTTAGTTTGAAGTCTATTTTGTTAGATATAAGGATAGCTACACCAGTTGTTTCTTAGGTCCATTTGATCGGATTTTTTTTCCCAAGCCCTTTCTCTGAGGTGATGTCTGTCTTTGAGGTTGAGCTGTGTTTCTTGTGTGCAACAAAAGGACGAATCTATTTTCATACCCATCTGTTAGCCTTGTCTTTTTATAAAAAATATGAAATGGTTCATGAATTTGCATGTGATCCTTGTGTAGGGCCATGCTAATCTTTTGCAATGAGTATAGTCAACATCTCATACTAACTGCTGAGTTTCTGTTAGCTGCAAATTTAGACTGGAATTGATGTGGCTGATGTAGCCTTAAGTCTTAAGAACAGTACTTCTGATCCTTTCGCACAATTTTATGTATAAAAATATATTTGTCTTTGAGTGAGAACAGAGTCTGCTCCAGGGACCTTTCTGTTTGCAAATTATGTCCCAGGAAACAATGATTAAACAAAGACACTGGAGCCTCTATTCCCTGAACACAGTAGTCTTAGGAGTGGCCGATCTGGTTAACTACTGTCTTCTCAGAAATTGTTTTAATACCAATGCTTTATGACCCATGCAGGGACCAGTGAACTGTGGCATTCCTCTGAGAAAGGAGAAGAGGCTTGAGCTATAGCACCAGAGCAAAGAGAAGAATGTTCTGGGTGTGTAGAGCTGCGTAGGAGGATTTGTTTCTGTGGAGAAAACTTGTGCAAGGACACATAGCATAAACAAACAGAAAAAACTGTGGCAGATAGAAATATATTCCCTGATTCTTCAGCCACAAAGATAAAGATTGATTTTAAATCACAAAGACTCTTGTATCAATACCAAGAATGATGAGAAAAATAATTAAAATTGTGTGTGTGTGTGTGTGTGTGTGTGTGTGTGTGCTGAGATGTATCTGGCTACTGTACTTCAACAGTAATTCTTCTGGACATTATACAAGGTCAGTAAGTCACCTTAAGACCACCCGGCTTGAGGATTTGCTCACCACACAGAGCTGTATGGACTTTCAGCTGAGAAATGTCACCCAGCACCTTTTATATTTATGGTGACTCATAAACAGGAAACCAGTCTTGTCCATGACATTGTAACATTTTCATACTTCAACTTCTTTTATGAAAAATGAAACACACTCACTCACACACACATGCACACACACACACACACACACACACACACCAAACAAAATAAGAGAACTTAGCTGTCTTCTGCTTTCTGGGCCAACATAAATATTGCCAAATTAGTAAGGCATACTGAACAAATTAAGCGCTAAATGCAAATTTATCGACTGAAACCCAATGGCAGAGTCACCAAAGGCTCTGCAGTGGTAAAGCACAGCCCTGTAAGTGAGTGTTTGTGTTGGCAAGTCTGTGCAGAGAGACATGGGAACAGTAACAGAATGAGAGCATTTCTGTTACACCCAAGATGATCAGTTTATTTTAGAAAGTCCAAGTAAACATTGTCTAACATATATTCACTGAATTCAGAGTCGCAGTTGCTACCAAGAGGGAGATTTTAAAAAATAGGCTGGCAAAATTCCTTAGAAAGAAAACTATCATTTGGAAATGTTCGAGTTAGCACTGTAAATCTCCGAATGAGATGAGGCATCTCTCTTAGTCCCAGTGGTGCTTCCCTGGGATGAGAAAGACCTTTCAATTAAGGATAGTTAAACCTTTACAGAGCAAGGTAATGATTTATCTTTACATTTTCCAGTGTCCCAAGTGTCATATGTGTGGTGTATCTCTTACAGCTACATGAATTGTTTATTATGTCAAAGTACTTTTTAAAATGTAAATGTATATGCTCTTGTTTCAATGGTGGACTTGCAGGAGGTTAGGGTAGAGAACAGTTCTCATTCTCTGTGACTATGGACCCAGTGGTGTCCTTCACCTCTTTGGTCAGGTTGTCTCACCTGCTTTCACAAGAAAGACAAAAAGACCCAGAGACTCTGATTAATGTCTGCATTTAATTGTTCCTTAGTGGAGTCTCAGCTAACTCCCTGGTCTCTTCTTTAATGCAAGAATCATGTTTGTACCACACACTGCCCATTTTGCAGCAGTGAGGGCATGGACTCAGCCTTGCTGTCCACCAAGTGGATAACGAAGCCAGAGTACATGTACACCTTGTAACTCTAGAAAAACACCAACAGCAATCAAAATTATGAAATTTGCAATAAAATGGATGGAGCTGGAAAATATCACATTAAGTGAGGTAATCCAGACCCAGAAAGACAGAGACCATATGTTTTCTCTCATAAGTTAATCTTAGGCTCATACTTCTAGATAGTTTTCATAAGTTGGAGTGAGTGTCAGTAGAAGACCAGAAGGAAGAAAAAGGGATCTCTTATGAGAGGGAGAAGTCTAAAGTAAGTAGGCAGAGCATGGGAAGGGATGGGAAAACATATATAACATGACAGCAGAAGGAGACATTCTTAGAGGAAGAGAGGTTTATAAAAGAATGAGGTAGAGGGATGAGGAATTATGGGGTAGACTGTGATAGGTATGGGGAAGGAGCAAGCAAAACTGAGGATATATGAAATAACTACACAGAAACCTACTACTTTATACGGTAACTAAAGATAGTATTTTAAAATTATTTTTTAGATTAGTACAGGGTAGTACTGATCCCATAAGTCACAGGTTTCCAACAAAGCTTCAGTCAACAGCTGTGGAGTACCTCTCTATGAGTTGCTGGTTATCTAGCTGAACTACCTGGCAAGATGTGCTTACTGGTCCAATAGTAGTATGTGGGGATTCCAAAAATCATATAGTCTATTGACATTGATCTTAAATGTGCACCAGAATTACACAGTAAGTTCCTGTTGCTGAAGATACCACATAATCTGGAAAGAGGGCACAGAGAAACTAAGCTGAACTGGAACTGGAAGCTCTATTCATGTTCACTAGCATTCATATTGCTGAAAGGTTCTCTGCAGACTTCAGGGGAAGAAAAGCAAACAATTACATCTAGTTGTAAACCCTATGCACTGCAGTACTGAAGAGCTTGGTATGATGTGTTCATTGGGGGTAATAGCGGTATGCATGTTCTGTGGGTTACCAACCACTTTCAGATCGGATTTCAGACCCATTCTACTGGAGGAAATACATGCTGGCACTGTAGAATTGGTCAAAAACCTATGGCTAGGAAGAACACAGAGGCCCTGTGGGTTATATATATTATCAAAATTCTGACAAATGGACAGATGGTCTATGAATATTTATGTTTATTTTCACAGAGTATTAAAGCTTTCATCCTTGGTCAGATGCAGACTCTAGAGCATATGTTAGATAGTTGACCTGTTACCCCTTTCCACACAAATACGGAAGAGATAGTTTCAACTTGAGTTCTCATGTTGGCCTCTAGGATGCTCCTGTGGTATAAAAGGCACAGTGTGCTCTCATTTATTTTTGTGTCCATGAATTTACAGCCATGATACTGTTTAAAACATAAACACCATGTAATTGGTACTAGTTTTTCTTTTCTATTCAGGCTGCTCTCATCCTGGAATACCCCTGGGTTGGTTACCCATTTCCAAGCATGCTGACTGTGCAGATGAACTGAATCATGACTACAAAAGTTCTAGGCTTAGCATAGAATGATGATATTGATGAGGCAAGGTGACTAGTGTGGGTATTAAAGGAGATACGGAGGCCAGCTTCAAGTCAGCAACTACTCTGTAAGCAATGCCCCATGAAAATCTATATGAGATTCAGTTTGTGTTGTCATATAGATAGGTTTTCTAACTTGGTGAGCTAGAAGTAAAGAATTCAAAGGAAGAATGGGCTGGGGTATAAACACAAAGAGGATTACTTCTCATTCAAAAACCATCCCTGAGAAATAGTCTCTTAAGTCTCCCTCATGTAAGAACTAAGTTATGTAACTTAATTGAAAGCTGAAAGTTCTTGGAATGTTTCTTGGGGCACTAAATTCCCAAGGGAAGGGCACCTGATTCCTACAAATACTTTCTCTGCCATTTCTCCTCTCAGACTCCTTCTTCATGAGCTCTTTCAGTATCTCTCATATATAAGCATGAACCACATTTATCTTGTAAAGTCTGCATAGACCACCTAAACTGTGATGATTAGCATATTGAAGGATTAGAGAAGTGTGTGCCTGACTCTTACTGCTCCTCTTCAACATAAGAACCACCACCATTATTTATTCAGACTTTAAAACAAGTTAACTCCTTAGTGAGGAAAATCCAGTCAAGCTCATACTAGTAAATATATTCTTTTGCTTCAGATAATAAAGTAGATATTAACTGTCCATGAAAAATAGTATCAGTTATATTTCAGAGAATCCACTCAACATGTTGAAAAATATTCTTTTGTATTACTTCCACAACACTTATAATACTTAAAAATATTTTTAAAACAAAGTGATGGGGGACCGAGCAACCCCAATATGAAATGTTCCTGAAGCCAAGCTACTGTCTACTTAAGAGTATTCTGATTCTCATGTATGCACCACTGTTCTTGCAAAGCAGATGTCCTTTTTGAGGGAATTCAACTTTAGTACCTTCCCAAGACTTAGGTGTCTACCCAAGACTGCAATGAGTGAATGTGTCTTCAAGCACCGGATATTTTATTGGATCCTGATCAGTTAGAAGATGGATACTTCTGTGGGGCTGGCCCCAGTCATAAATTTCATAAACCCCATGTTCGTCCGTGATATAAGCTATGTGTATACATACTCATGTCTGTGTTCTCACAGGAGTGAAGCCTTTATAACCTCGCCTACTCAAAAACTAATATTCACCTGCTCTATACTTAAACAACACACCAGCCACCACCATATTCTTGTTCACAACTAGTATACTGTACTGTAAGAGAGATCAGCACACACACACTGGCAAACTGATACAGGTCAGCACTCACACACACAGGCTGCAGGCATACAGAAACCCACACATACTTCAGATGTGTTTAAAGCTAGACCAAGTTGAGAAAGCACCCAAATCTCTGCCCATGGCAATCATAACACTGTAAAAAATATATCACAATGAAAAAATTATTCTCTGGGACTGAAGACAAACTAGAGTGCTTTGAGGGATCCCCAAATCCTGGCTCTTCTCTGACTTTACTCAGGGCTTGTTGCTAAACAATACATAACTTGTGTGGAATTGATGAGAAGAATACACTGTTCTCGAAGTACCCTTAGGAACAGTCTCAAATGCCCAAGACAATCTTACTATTGTCTCCAAAGTGGTAAACTGTTGCTTTCTTTTTAAGGAAGTTTATTCCTAGATAGAGATCTTCATAACACCAGCTGGAAATGGTAGGCATAGCCAGAGAGGGTCACAGAGATCTTCATAACACCAGCTGGAAATGGTAGGCATTGCCAGAGAGGGTCACATTCATTGTTATCATATAAGAGCCCCAATTAAAATCCCGAGGACTGTTGGATTGTCCTCCTTTCTAGGAAACTCTGGCTTTAGAAATCAGCCAGTTGCTGGAGGAGTACACAGTACTATAAAGGAGAGGCAGGGAGTTTAAACTTTAACTTCGGCAGACATCGTGGGACCATCACAGAAATGAATCAGAAACACCCACTGGAAACATTTTTCACAGTCACTGTGCAGATGACAGGTGATAAAAACAGTTAGCAAAGGTGGAATGTTCCAGACTGATAGCATCTTCTACCTGTGCAGATGGAGGAGGAGTGTCTCAAGAGTTTTGCTGCTGAGTTATGACTTAACAGAAATAGAGAAGGAAAGGGAGGTTACAGGTTAGGAGAAAATGTCTCCCTTCCCTTCCCTAGTTAAAATAATGCTTAAGGGTCCTACTCCAATATTTCCACCACCTTTATTTGATGAAAAGCAAAACCAAAAACATGAAAAGATGAAAGACAGAGGGAATTTTCTTGGGGATATTACAGCTTACAACTCAGAACAAACATCTTGTACTTCTTGTCTAAAAGTAGAATTTCCCTTTATTTTAAATTTCCCATCATGCCACGCTATTTCCCTCTGCTCCCTTCATCTTTCCCCACCTTCTCTTTCGAGTGGAAACAGTTGTTAACTCAGTTGCATTTTGTGCTCTAAGTTTCCAGCTCCCCCTTGTGTTTATTACAATGCTATGGTTATAGCGCTTTAATGGACTCTTAAATGTATTTGGTTAGGAAAAGGTTAAAATTGATTACATTGGGAAGTGGACAGTTCTTTTGGTTGGAAGACACCTAGGCTTTCAGAATGCAGTAGACTATGTCTCTGTTACAGCTGCAGATGGCCACAACTCTTGTGTCTGCACAGGTCAGCACCTTGCAGAACTCCCTGTAGGGTTTGGCATTGAGACAAAGCAACTGAATTGTTAAGTGACTTCCAAGTGGATAGCCGTGTTGTCACCTCCAGATCTGGATCACCACCAAACTCTAGTTTATGGACAAATATTTTATTTTAAGTTATGATCAGAACTTTCTTTGAAGTCTTCCAATATTCAACAGATATTATAGGTAAATAATTTTAGGACCATAGATGGTGTAGCAGCCAGATGGTTTCTCCTTACCCACTTTGCAAAAGTGCACATGTCATAATCCTGACACTCTAGTGAAGACACCAAGATGGACTTTGAAGGTGCAATTCAGTTAAAGACCTTGAGATGAGAAGATTCTCCGGGAAGTCCAGTGGAACACACGGAAGTCCTCTTAAGTGGAACCGACAGGTAGGTAAGTGAGAACCAGAGAGATTATGACAATTGGAGCAGGGATTAGGGCACAGTTCCTGACCAAAGGCCCAAGTCACCTCCAGGGTCTGAAAAAGCCAGGAAAATGCAATGTGACAACTCTTTGGTGATAGCCTCATGAGACTCACTTCATCCTGACGTGTTCTGGAGTCTTGACAAATGTTTGTTAATTTAAGCCACTGGAGCTATCATAGATTCAGTAGTAAGAGAACAGGGACAAACCTGGGAAAATGATATTTATCTTCTACTTCTCTGAAAACATCTCTCCTTTCTCTCTCTCTTTGCTTGGTCAATTGTTTCATCTTCCATGAACGCCTCCCAGGGAAGCCCTGCCTCTGACTCAACTCAGACTGTTTTTGCCACCCCAAGCATTTTCTATGAGTTCATTGTGTATGTGTCCTGAATCACCTCTCCCACACGCTGGAAACTCCTCATTGGCATGAACAGGTTTCTATTCATCTTACATATAAGTCTCAAGCCATTACTTTTGAATGAATACATCAAAGAGGAAGTGCCAGGTCTCTTTCAGATGCTCAGTGTTTAGAAGCTTTCTAGTAACCATTGAGGCAAAATGCATGTACCTTTTCTGGAGCATTCTTAATGCCTTTTGCTCTTGTCCTTATGCATGGACAATGGTATAAATATTCTAAGAATCTGTGGACTGAGAAAAATTTCAATGGAAGGACGAGGCCCTGGAAATGTCCTGGGACACTTATCTGAGCAGAGGCATGTCTTCACTCCACAGCGGCCCTCCCTTGAGCCAGCTGCTTAATTAATGAGTTACTGTAGCATCATAGTCAAAAACATTTCTTCTTTGATGGGGTCAACAGGTTTGCTGATACTATCTGATGCCCAGACAAGCCAACTTACCATCTATAGAGGAAATCTCTTCCTCTAAGTTTCTGAGGAAATGTCACTACCAGACATCATTAGCACTCGAAGAGGTGCTCCAAAATTCTAGCAAGGACTAATTGCAAACACCTTCTCAGCTTATGAACCCAAGCATGAAGGGATATTGTTCACCAATCCTTGCTTTGGCCAGCTGTTAGACTCTGGATTAATTTAGAGAAGATGTTCCTAAGGGTTTTATTTTTGTTGTTATTTTTGTTTGTTTGCTTGCTTGCTTTTATTTTAGGGATTCTTTTCTGCTTCCCTGGGGAGCAAGACTGTGATTCCTGCATAGACTTGACTTTGGATGTCTCAGTCCCTGAAAGGGTAGCATGGATCATTTACCCTGTGTTGCTGTCTAGAGGCTGTTGGAGAGTTTTCCTCTCTGAAGTCCTTTATTTTAGCTTTTGGGATTTGCCTCATACTCAATGATTAACGCTGTGCACAGCTCACATGTCATCACTGGGAAAACACTTTAGATATTAATGGGAGAAGACTTCCAAGATCTGGCTTGTTCTTCTTTACCAATATATAGTTCCATGTTATAGATATAAGGCAACTTTGCTGAAAATGTGTCCTGACGATTAAAGTAAATGTTGGGGGCCACAGGGGAATGACACACACACACACACACACACACACACACACAGTCCCAAAAGCTGTATGGTAAGGTTCATGGGACCACTTTTCCCTATGAGCAATAATTTCTCCTAACTATGTGCTGCATTCTTTAGTATTACCACATTCACCTTTTGGGTGAAGGTCTGGTGAGCATAGAAACTGCTATACCTTGCATCTTTCAGAAATTTATAATAATGTGCTTCAGAAGTTTGAAGCACTTGACTTGACTCAGAATTTAAGTTCACCCTCCGGAAGACTTTTACCTATAAAATACTTTTGCATACATCGTATAATTAGAATTCTGTCCTTTAAATTTTGGTAAATTCCACATTTTTTAAAGTCCTTGTAAGGGCTCTGCAGCCATGCTTTCTAAGTTGTGAACAGTTATAATTCATGAAGTAAATGTTACTGATGTCATCTCTAAAATTCGCAGAGGAACTTTGGGGTGGGTAGGCACTAGAGATTGAGTCACTAACCATTGATGACTGAGCCATAACCAGACTCTAGTTTCATTTTCCCCAAACTTGGGTTGTTTCTCCCTTTCTATACACTAATAGGCTAATCAAATGCCACCTTCTCCTAATACCACCCAAGAAGTCCAACTTTGCCCCCTACACTTGCTCTGCTGGCAACTGTGAAGAAGGAAAAGGAGACTAGCCAGTTGCTTTCAAAATGGAAGCAGCCTGGGAAACAAAATCATGTCCACAGGAGACACAAGGCCCCATTACTCTTGCACTTGATATTCACTGAAGAGGGTGAGTTGAGATTGCTCAATTCCGGATCTTATGATCCCCCTCAGTTTCACTACTTTATAGAAGATTATTTCCCAGAAGCAAAGTTTTGGGATAGACAAATATTCTAAAGGATGCCAGGGCATAGTGGTTGGAGGACTTTCCTATACTGTGGCCCAAGACTTGTTCAGTCAAGTAGAAATGAACTGTAATTCTGAGGTTTGATCAGAGCCCACAGCCAACCTCTTATTATTTTAAGAAATCTTGCTTGCTATCCTTAGATATGGCAGTGTGATGGGCAAGCATAGGGTTCCAGGAGACAGCCACATTCTTCTAGAAATAATAACTTTGTTCTCTACACGGCACTGTGGCCCTGGGGCAGTGCTACTACATTCCAGGACTCTACCCAGCTAGATGAATAGATGTGATTTCATCTCATCAGTTGTTGACACAGTGGAGACTCCAGCAATTACTTACCTAGTGTAGCTTTTAAGGGGGACAGTCCCACTGAGGACTCATGAAAGTGACACTCTGTTTGAGTAATAAGTCAGCTGATCTGTGCAGAGCCTTACGAGCTGGCTTTAGACCTCCTCACCTTTCAGAGTGTGTCCCTGCTGGGTACCCCACTGCAAGAATGTGAGCCTCCCCATGTGACATCTGTGATTGCCCAACTGAGCCTAGCCATGTTCTAAGAAGTCAGCACGGAGTATATTCAATAAAACAGAGCCATGTCCTCGAGCTATAAATGCCTCCCAAAGACAATCAGACAGAGCTGCATTGTTTCAGGGAGAAGGCCCCTCACATAGCGGTCACATTGAGGTTACTGGGAGCCTGCGATTAATCCACCCAGAGGATGTACAAGAGAGCGGGAGCTGGCATCTTCCTGTGGATGGGGATGCTTCTAGACTAAGGTTTGCGTTGGTTCTGTACAAACACCCCACCCCCTGCAACACAAGCTTTCATTGTGAGGTTTCTTGGTGCCCTTGTGTTCCCAGTATGAGCTGGCTTGTGAGGAGGAAAATTGTGTTATGGAAACTTGAATGTTTTCTACACTTCAGAATTGTGCACTGTGAGCTGGTAGTATTGCTCAGTGAGTATAGGGATTTGGTGCCAGCCTGGTGGTTTGATTTGGTGTGTGAACCCACATGGCAGAGGGAAACAAGCTGAGTCCTGCCAGGTACACTCTAATTTCCACACATGCACCATAACATATAGTGATATTTTATTTATGATTTAATAAATAAAGCTGGCCTGAAGATCAGAAGGTAAAACTAAGCCACTAGAGGTCAGGCAGTGGTGGCATACACCTTTGATCCCAGGTTTTTTCAGACAAAGGCAGAAGGATCTCTGTGAGTTCAAGGCCACCCTGGGCTACACGAAATCATTGCAAAAACAGATCCAGGTGGTGATGGATCACACCTTTAATCACAGCACTAAAGGGGAATAGAAAACAGGAGGAGACAGAGGTTCAGGGCCCAGTCTGCAGTCACCCAGCCTTGGTTGAGGTAAGACTTTTCTAGTGGCTGACTGTTTTGCTTTTCTAATCTTCAACTTGAACCCCAATATCTGTTTCTAGGTTTTTTAAATTAGTGTTACAATAACATGTATGTACCTAAAACACCCACTACGCACACACACACACACACACACACACACACGCACGCACACACTAAATTTACAATAAGATGCTTTCCACTATGCTATATACCCTTCCAAAAGTGTAATGGGTTCTTGGGACAGCATCATGCTTAGATACTGATCTACAGTATATTCTCAATCATCTTAAAAGTAATATTTGTGCAAACTCTGGGTCTTTTAGAATAGTCTGGTGACTCACATGTATGCCCCAAGGTCCCGTCCTCCATCTGATCTCCATGGAGGAAGAGAATTACTTGGAAATGTTGCCTAAGTAGAACCGTAAGAGACTGGACAGAGGAATGGGATGGAGTCTGATGGGTGGGTGTCATCACTGGATCTGAACCTCGGACACCTTCTCTGGGTTTCTGTCCCCATGTGTACTTTAGACTTCTCCGGAGAATACTCCATAAGATAATATATATGAGACGTTCTTCTTCATCCATCAGCATGCCCTGATGACACTCTGAGTTTTTGGACAGTTATGAAAACTTTCTAAACATCAGCTCAAAAATTAGTGGTCTCTTATGCTACTTCAGAACACTGGGAACGGATAGTGGCAATGAAGAGGCAAATGGGTAGGGATGGTTTAGGGCTAATTAGAGATTCAATTAATGGTTTAGAAGTAACCAACCATAGCCACTGGGCATAGACGATGTCAGACTTCATAAATTTTTAAACATTTATTTTTGTTGCTCTTAATGATGCGTGTGTATGGGTGTGTGCACGTGGGTACAGGGGCACAGAGAGGACCGAATGTCCCCACTTTGGCATCCATTTGGGCCACCCAACATGGGAATTCAGATTTGAATTGTGGTCCTCTGTAAGAACAGTCCACACTCTTAACCACCAAGCCATCTCTCCATCCCTTCAGTGTCCATAGTATCATAAGGACGAACATAGTCTTCCAGTTCATATTTTTCAATATCCAGATTGTTCACTGTCTGCCTTAATGGTGTGCCTTAGCCTTTGAGGAAACCCAGCCCATAAGGCAGTACCGCTTGTCTTCCAGAAGTAAGCCTTCTGCCTAGGCAGGGGAGGATGAACTCTTGTTTATTTTCATAACCTAGCATCACTCAGAACAGGCCTGAAAACTCAAAAGACAAAGAAGAGAAAGTCGTGTCCCTTTATTTTGCGCTCAGGGCCTTTTACTGGCCTGAAACATCTCCTTGTTCCCTTATTGTGTAATAGAGCATACAAATCTGAATGGGACCTTTTATAACTGGAAATTCCAGCGCGGTCCCACTTGTCCCTGACTCGTTTGCATGCCAGATGACAGTCTTGGAGGCTTTGAAGTTGCATGTTTGCAGGAAGTGCAACCCGCCCACACCTCTGGCTCCACATGCCTACCCATGTGTCAGCCCCGACTCTTGGAAGGATCAGTAGGAGGCTTCAGTGAAAAGGCTTCTGGCTGAAAGCTGATAGGAGCCAGAGACTAGAGCATAGTGATACCTCATGATCTAACATGCCCTGTGTCTGAGGCTGCAAAGGACTGTATTACCAGAAGCTCCATCTATAAGGAGAGGATAAGCTCACCTTTTCAAGATCCTGTTCATGATGCCTGAGTCCTGGCTACAGAAAGGGTATACAGGAGCGACTTGTTCTATGTGGTATAGATTCGAAGAGTGCCTAGTCTTTCCTCAGGGAATGGTGTGCTGATCATGTTTCCATTCACCCCATTTGTTTGTGACCAGGTTTCTAAATATATCTGATTTTCCAGGGCTGAATGGATTAGAACAGCATCCAAACAAAGGGATGGCTACGTACCCAGTAAGGAAGTGAAAATACAAGCAGCATTATTTACTCAACACATACTACATCATTGAAATTTTTGAAGTTGTATTTCATTGATTCATTACAAGAAGCCTGTGCATCTATCTGTCTTACACAGAGAAGGAAACTGGGAAAGTTTAAGGAACTGTTGCTGTTAGTGAACAGAAAGATAAGATTCATAACAGAGATGAGAGTCACGCCCATCTTTATTTAATTCAAGCAAGGGATATTTCTTTTAAATCAGGTTTATTTTCAGAAGCCCCTCCCACCGAGACCAGCACTCTGGACTCTCAGCCAGCCAGGCCTGTGAATAGTGAATCTCGGGTGGGTTCATTTGAAATGTCACCTCTTCTATCTGTGTGCTCTCCCTGCTCAGAGTGTTTGTACTTCCTCATCCCACATCAGCAATTTAGAATTATTGGGATCTCCACATTTCCCTCTCAGCCAAAAGGCATTCCACACCTCTCCTCACTTTCTGTACAGATTATGGACATTAGTGAGTCACCTTGCTTTTCTCCACTTGGACTGCTGTAATAAAACACCACAGCCTCGGAGGCTTAAAAAAAAACAGATTTTTTTTGGTGACTTAGAGCCTAGGAAGTCCAATTTTAAGGCGTTTTGTGACTTTATTGGAACCACTCTTATGACTATAGATGATGCGCTTGCAATGTGTGCTCATGTACTAGAAGGTCCAGAAGATAGAAGGGTCCTCTCAATCTTGGGAGCTGGTCCTTGAGACCTAACCGCCTTCCAGAAGCTGTACATCCTCATGTTATCGCCCTGAAGTTTATTAATTTATCATGAATTTGTCAGAGACATCATGTGAAATAGAATGAGCCAGTTGCAAAGTAGTAGTACCAAATGGTTTCACTTATATGTAGAATCTAAAGTAGATGGGATCCTGGAAACAGCAAGTAAAGTAGTACAATTTTTATATTTGAGAGTGATGGATAGAAAGGGGGGTGGCCAATGGCTTCAGAGAGCCATATATGGATACGAAGAATCTATCCTGGTGTTTTATGGCGGTGAGTTATTAACAATGGGTTAGAGATTTCTCAACAGCCAGAAGAGTCTTTAAATGTTCTTACCACATGGTAATAATAAATGTCTGAGGTGGAATTATTGTGATTGGGCCAGGGATATGCATACACCAAATTGTTACTTTGTGCCTCATAAATATATTTCACCATTATTTGCAAATCACAACTAAAATGGAGCTAAATTTTTAGTAGAGGAGTTAAATGTGGAGATGAGTGTGGAGAATATCAGCTATTTTTTTCTATCTAACTGTGAAAAACTCAAAATCAGCAGGTGTCTTGTAAGCCTGTGTGGATAACTAGGAACCAGTACTTATTGTATGGCTTTGTTCCACATTTGTTGAGCCCCAAAGCTTTGGTTGTGATAAGTGAGGTGCAGAAATGGAGAGACTTACTTGTGTCCTCAAGGAGATCATGGCCTGGCAAAAACAACCTTGAATTTTCATGAAGGAAGCAACATGGAAAGAAATAAAGGTTTAGCTCACTTATGAAGTATGTAAAAGAAGAATATGAATAGATGGCCTTTGGCTAGAACCTTGCCAGGTGGAATAAGAAGCAAAATTTTGGAGTCACTCAGGCGCTGGGAACAGAATGAGAAATAAGGTGAAAAAAAATGCAAGTGTAGAGTATAGTTATGACAAAAACAGATAAGAAGGTAGAAGAGCATACTCAACAGTCAGCAATAGCCTTATAATGTCAGTGAGTTTACCATTCTTTCATATGTGAGCTCTTTCAAGTACAAGCATGGATAATAATTATAATTTACATGTAGAATACTTCTATGGGCAGTATCTACTCACAGTGCTTCATGTGAATGGTCTTGCTAAATCTCTGCTATCATTGTATGTTAATGGTATATTTTGACTTATTCCCACGGAATATGCAAGCAAATCCATGCAGTGTGTCCAGGGTAGAGCTGGGATCCCACCCAAGCAAATTCTCAACATGCATGCTGCCTTCTGAACTCAGATTTTAACTAGGATAGCTTCCTAGGGTCCTGGGGTTGTCCTGTCTGTGTACATGAATCTTATAAATATGGAAGACTAAGAGTAATCTTGGACTCAGTATTAATTCTTAGACTGACAATAATTCCATTTTAAGCCAATAATGCTGGAATGGAGAATACTATTTTACTCACCCGGAGGCCTCATCCAATGGGTCCGGTTATGCTCAAGTTTTAAGAAACATTGACTCTAGTGGAAACAGAGACTGTATGGAAAATGACCTCACTGACTAGTGAAGGATTGAAGCTGCAGTGCCTGGCTTGGATGTTGGCCTCATTCCACCTTTTTCTCCTCCCTGGCTGCTCCTGTGGCCATGTGGCCCAATCCCAAAACTTATATACAGAGTGGTCTTCTGTGCACAGGGTGGTAGCTGCTGGCAGATGGCTAATGCATCCATTCTGGTCCAAGGAGGAGGAACTCACCAATTTCAGTAGCAATCTACAAGCTCATTCAAAAAGTCCAAGGTATATTTATGTAATGGCCATATTTCCCCTGTCATGAGCATAACCGAAAGAAAATGGTGTGACTCATTGAGAAATTTCACTGGAAGGACCAAATAATCACTGGGTGTGGTTTTCTACATCAGTACAGTAATGTATTATTTTTTCTTCCAGAAAACTCATCAGCCTTCTGTACCAGCTTTGTGAGGCTAGCAAGCATCATTTTATGTCTTACACATGAGAACACTGAAATCAGAAAGTTCATGAGAGTAAGAGCCAAGATTGTCAACTAGGTTCATTTGACTTTGGTTCTGTACTTTTGTTCTCTGTAATTTTGTTTTCCTGGGTCTTCTGAGTTCAAGTCCTTTGCTCTGATTCTTAGTTCAAGTTTTACTATGGAGCTCATTATAAGCAAGGGTATAATTTAGCTTGTATGGTCCAGTCTGACATTTTGTTATTAATGGGTTGTTTATGCTCATTGGCCATACCACAGTGCTTATAATGTGTTTTGATTATTGTTTGTGTTTTCTTACAAAATTTTCCTATTATTTTACTGCTCTACATCATCCACATTTGTGTCAACTAATATGATCAAACAGATAATATCTATTAGATAATATCTATTAGAAAAATCAGTGAAATCTAGCAGAAGAAATTCAAGAACATAGAGATTAGTTTGAGTAGGAAAGAATCCAACATAAAACGTATAAATTTTAAGTCTGAGGCACTTTCTAGACATGAATGAGTTATTAAGTTTCACACCTGCTAGAGCTAGTGAGGAAGAAATATGGCAGAGTATAGAATGCACCGTGTCTTCATGAAAAACACAAACCAAAAACATAGTTGACAAGGAATTATCTTCCCAAGTCCGTTCAAACAGAAACACTGAATTCATCTGCCATGTTCCTTAATATTTATAGAACAGGTTAACAATGAGTTCAAAGACTTGTTTTCTCAGGTTGCTTAAACCAAGGTACCCAACTTCCAATACTTGCTTCTCTAGGGTGCGTAGTATTTTGACATTTTGATATTCACCTATTCTCTCCAGGTAGATAGAAATTTCTATGGCATGTTTTGCTTGAATCCTTTTTCCCCTGGAAATGAGAAATTTGAAAGAACTGTGGGGGAAGAAACACACCTCCTGTTAAGGCATATTTCTTCACTGATTGGATTCATTGATTATACCCTGAAACATGGAGACCCCAGGTGCCCATTATCTTCTGATTTAACAGGTAGTGAATCCTATACATGTGTTTGGAATTCTCCTTATCTCCTGAAGTGCAATGCTTGTCACTCCTTAATTCACCCTTTAATCAGACATGTATAGAAGATCATGCTGCACTTGACTCTGAAGATAGACAGGTGATAGGTAATAGATGATAGATAGAGATGTAGATAGATAGATAGATAGATAGATAGATAGATAGATAGATGAGAAAGTGCTTCCATGGAATGAGTTATGGATAAAAACAGAAGACTAAAATACTCAGGATGATCATCCAGTATGGAACAGTGAGCAATGTGACAGAGACATTACTAATGTAGCAGAAAGAAAAGAAATATCATTATTTTGGAGGAGGCTAAAAATGAATAGTTACTGGAGTTGATGGTCAGCTCCATTCTTGACAAGAATTATTCAAAGAAGTTGAAAGATAGGAGATTGTTGATAGAAAACCATATTGATTACATGGCATAGTGCAAGAATGGAGAATATGTTTGACCATATTCTGTAGTTTTGAAAGATCTCACTCAGTAAGACTTTGCCAGTAACACTCAACATTGGACTATATCATTCACAACACAGTCAAGAATCCAGCCCAGACATTATATTTTAAAATGAAATTTTAACTTTTGACGAATTTAAATATTTTTTAAAAAATATGAAATGCTTTATAAATTTGTGTGTCATGTTTGCACAGGAGCTATGCTAATATTTCTTGTATTGTTTCAATTTTAGTATATGTGCTACCAGAAGCAAGCACAACTCATTTAAATTTGAAAAGAAGCTTTCTGATGCGTATTCATTTTTCTCTGTTAAGGTTCTGATGAAAGAGAGGGTGGGGGGGGGACAGAAAAGAGATGCGTTGGGTACAGACAAGACTATCTGCTATGCTATAGACCTGAGCAGAACTGCCTCTTCTCTTAGACATAGCGTTGTCATTTTTATTAAGATTAAAGTAACAGAAGGCAATGTTACATCTCCATGATGTAGTCTGCAGTAAGGTGTGTTCCGCTCTAGATTCATGGTTTTGCATAACTCTCCTTGGTGGGATTTATGACAGAGGTCAGTCACATAACCAAGAAGAATGTGTTTCATCCAACCCAGTTGCATAGATGCTAATCCAAAAGCCAGAGATTTGCAAAAGACGTACTTCACTACAAGATTTTTCTTATCTTTTTTTTTTTTTTTAATTTTGGGGAATGGGGAGATCACATTGTCACAAAAATAGAATATCTTGTCTCAAAAAAACAAAAACAAAAAACCCAAAAACCCAAACCAAACCAAACAAAATCCTTGGATTTTGCAAGGTTAAATGATTTTTCTTTGCTTTTGTTTTTGTTTGTTTATTTGTTTTGGTGATGCTATGATCTGCCCTTTAACTGAAAAAAAGAATGAAGTCTTTCCAGATATTAATAAATGAAATGTACTCCTGAGGCTGAGTTTAAGAAGATAACTCTGGTGGAACTTAGTAACTTCTGAAGATTTAGGTTACATCACTCCACATTTTCAATTTCTGAAAGAACAATGGGGGTCAGTATGACTGCAAGCAAGATTAATGTAAATTTAATAGATTTAAGAATTTAGCACCAATAAGTGAATACATCATAAATTTAATACAGAAAACAATACAAATAATTGTTGGCATATACAAATTTGATTTTCCTTAGTTATTTTGAGTATAATCTTTTTTCTTTTTCCTTAGGAAAGGCCTTTTTTTTCTGGAAGAAAACCAGAAAATAGAATCTTTATTCTGAGTTTTTTAAGGCGTCCCTAGTCAGAGACATGGGCTTGAGTCTCTTGTTTGCTAATATTGGGTCATCCTAGTCAATCAGTAGACTTAATATTTAGTTTCCTTTGGCAGTCTGCTTGCCAGATTCCTACTTTGCCGCTAGCTCAAGCTCCTTAGCCACTTTTTTTTTTTTTTTTTTTTTTTTTGCTGTTATAGTCATTTTCTCTCATTCTGTTTAAAGGATCCTTCACTCATACTTGGCTAAATGATTTTGCACCGCACAAAAAAGTGCAGAAGCATTTGCATTTTGGCTGATGGCAAACCACACAGGAATGGGTTTTACTCTTAAAGAAGAGTTTGTGCCTGCCCTGGGTCTCTGTTGCTCCATTTCAGCAAGCTTTGCCAACTCAACATTCTCCAAGAAAGTGTAAATCCTACCACAGGAAGCGAGGTGTTGAATATGTACCTTGGCTCATGACATCACCTTTGGGTGAGTTCTGCAAATTGTGTGAGCTTATGCATACAGATACTGGCTTCTAAGGCGCTGGAGTTTATAGCTATATATTTTGAGCTTGAAAATTCATCACATGAGGGATGGAGAATAACCCTTCTGCCTCTTAGACAACCATTCTGTCACCCAAAGGGAGTGTGCTGGCCCAGAATTCCAGTGAATAGGACATTTTACACCTGATACTGCTACTGATTTGGGCCAAGTACTTGTGATCTGGGGTTATGATAGATTCCATCTACAGAAGTCTGATAAGCCAGTTGGTGGCCGTTTTGCTTCCGATAAAGGTGCTACTTTTGTTAAGTGGCTTCGGACTCTCCAAGGTCATTAAGCACATATGAAAATCTGTCGTAAGATAGTCTGCACATCTTGTTACCACGTTCCTGAGAACAGGCTGTTAGTGAAATCTTTTCAGTTAGGTGGTTATTGAGCTGGAGTGCTTGTGTCCTCCAGAAGACAATCTACTGCAGTCTAGGGGCATTTACAGTTGTGTCTGCTGTAGAAAGTGTACAGTAGGAAGTATCTCAGAATAGTAGAAATGAGATGCTGTCAATCACCCTGCAATACACACAACAAGGAATTGCACACCCTAACCTGTCCATAGTCGCGATATAGTCTTCATGTCAATGAGGAGTTTAGAAAGCTTATTTGAGAGAATGGAGGGAAGCGTTATCAAGATTCCCATCCCTCTTTAGGTACATCAAGCCAAAACCACAAGAGAGATTCCCCAGGGAAAAGTCACTCCTTCCCTGATTCACCAGGGTCTGATGCCATTTTGGGAAAGCATAGTTTTCAGGATTTGTTGCTGCTGTTGTTAAACCCAGAGAGAATAAAGGAAGCAGCATGCCCCTGGCTCTACTCCGAGAAAGTAGTTTCCAGCATGGAAAGAGCTCTCAGTAGACAGAGCAGAGAGCACAAGATGCATGTGAACAGCCGGTGGTAGCTCCTGTGGGGTTCTGGAAACTTCCTTGGAGAAACTGGACACAATAAACAGTTTCTGTGAGGTAGCTGGGTTTTCTTTATTGTAGCGAACACAAATTATCAGCGTTATTCACTCAGTTACATATGAAATTCCACACTCACAGAGAGCATTTGCCTTTCTTTTCTGGTTTGTGGATAACAGGTGCAAAACTCTCAGAGACCCACAGACTGTCTTAAGAGGAACAGCGGGTAAGGCACGAAGAACAACTATTTGCCTCAGGCAGATTCTCCCAGAGTCATGCAATTCAGTTTTCTTTTTTCAACACTTTCTGACATGGCTGCTGTTTCTTAGACTCTGAAAGATTTTAGAGAAATATTTGCAAAGTAAGACTGGGGGACAGGTAGAGGTGTTGAAAGGTGGTCCCATTATTTTGAAAACTTGCTTTTCTCACCCATCAATAGCACATGCCCCCTTCCACTTACTCTATTGATATTTAAACTGGTTATAGCCCTGTTGTCCTTGCAGGGTCTGCCATGGAGAAGACATCCATAGCAACCCACCAATCTCTCCCTAAACCATATAGGAAGCCAGACTCTTCTTGTTCCCCCCACCCATTTGCACATAAAGAACTGCCCAGACCTTCTCTGGCAAGTTATTTGCTCAGATGTCAGCTGCATGAAGTCACATGGTAACCACAGAGAGACTTTATGCTGTGTGCCACAGCGTAGTGTTAACAAAGCGCTAATGCTGCCTGGCATGAATAAGGCCAGTCATTGTGGCCAAACTTCAGAGAGGTGCAAAGGGCCAAGTGTCAGACTGCCAGTTAAGCAGCAAGGTGGAAAATTCTTGCCTTCCTTTTGGCTCAGATGAATTGGTTGGTGGAAAAAAAATAAAATTAAACAGGCAACAAGATATCTTTTATTTCTTTAGTGTTTCATGTAAAGTTGCACCAGCATTACCACCCCATTGATAACCATATGTTGCATCTTCATGCAGAGAGGTGGTGCATGTGCACCTATAAGTAAATGGATTCTGTGGTGTCCATTCTGTTGCTGAGCACCCTAGCTGGTCAAGTCTGTCCTAGAGAAGCAATGTTCAACCCAAAGTCAATGTTCAACCTCTGCCTCAGAGGTCCTGTTGAAATAATTATCTTTAAGGATTTATAGTGAGTTATATAGAACATTATTGGTAAAAATATTCATCATCCACTCCAACAGTAAAAGCATCAATCATCCCTTCACGTAATGTCTCAAGAATCACACAAAAAAAATATGTACATCCATTGCCTGGTTCAATATTCTCTATTATTGCTCCCCATTTTATTTATCACCTACTATGTGTCAGTCTATTGGATTTATAAGATTGATTAGAAAGTGAAATGATGGAACTTGACCAGATAATATAGATTCTAAGATGTTACGAACTGGACTGACACCCGGTCTTCTGACCTATAGTGGTAGACTCTGTATGAGCCATATTATGTTTCCCTCTCTTCCATATGGATACAGTTTAACCTACGTGTGCTTGCTCAGTTGTTTCTTTACTTTGTAATAGTGACATTCTTATTTGTCTCACGGAAATATTTCCACACAGAGAGGTTGCCATTGTTCACACACAGGCCTGTCTGGTTAGAAAGGACCTTAGTGCAGCTTAGTGGCTATCCTCAGATTTTCCCAATCAATATTTTCTTCAGAGCTTCTGCCTGAGGTTCTCAACATTTCAAAGAATTGTGTAAGGAGCTGGAGTAAGCTCTTTTATTGAATTTTACAGATGGCCAAGAAATAACTCATCTGTAGCACCAGGCCACTTGTTTGTCCCTGGCCACTTATCCCCAAAAATAATCACACAGAAACTGTATTAATTAAATCATGGGCTTGGCCCATTCGCTCTAGCTTCTTTTTGGCTAACTCTTACATATTAATTTAACCAGTTTCTATTAAACTGTGTATGGCCATGTGGCTGTGGCTTACTGGCTAAAGTTTCATTGGGGGCTATCTCCAGCATTCAACCCAGTCCTTCCTGCCTAGTTCTGCTCCACCATGCCCTGCTCTGCTATAGGCTCAAAACAGTTCTTTATTCATTAATGGTAATTACAGCATACAGAGGAAAATCCCACATCACTCCTCTAAAACCACACTCAACATTCCATGGTTCCATAGACAGATTATTGGGCATTTTTTACTTGTATATTCTTTATGAGTCTCTCTCTCTCTCTCTCTCTCTCTCTCTCTCTCTCTCTCTCTCTCCTGCCTGTCTACCTCTTTTTTCTCAGCTCCTCACTCCCTTTACCCCTCTCTCTCCTTTGTTTCTCCCTCCATTTTCCTCTCTCTTACTCTCCATTTCTTCTTTCTCATTATCTAATTTGTTCTTCTTTGGAGAAAATGCATTTCAGGGAAGAAACTGCAGACATTTTGCATCTTGAGACCCATGGCTTAAAGAATGATAATGGCTCTTTCTCCTCTTTCCCAGGACATTGTACATATCTCTGTGTACTGCTTACTGTATCAACCTGGGATCATGTGTTTGTGCATGCCTGCCTTCTCCTCCAGGATAGAACTGAAACCAGTCTATACTGTTTGGAGGATTTGTCTTTTCACTTTAGTGTGAATGAGCAGGATTAGATGAAGAGTTGCTATCAAGAAGATTATGAGATGAATGTAGACCTATTGTTATTTGCTTCTCTTTGAAATGTGTCTCACTCTATAGCCCAGGTTGACCTAGAATTCATTACATACCTAAGGTTAGCCTCAAACTCATGATGATCCTTTTACTTCAGGCCTCAAACATTAGGTCTAAAGGCTTGAGCCATGACATTGGCTTCAGTTTCATACTTTGAAACTAGAAAATCTTCTATGCATTTAGCTGCAGGTAGCCAAGAAACTCTCCAGGCAAGAGTGATAGGTCTTTTTTTTTCCCCCACTGGGGAACATTAAATACTTCATGTGCTAATTTGTAGTATATTCCTATGCTGAAGAATGAGAGGCAGATATGGTTTATATAAGTGGATTCTTGTTTATTGAATGTTGGTAACATTGCATGAATCCTCTGTAAAACAGAACAACTGGGGGCCAGTGAGATGGTGCTCAGTCAATAAAGGGCTTGCTGTGTAAATGTGAGGACCTGAACTCAACCCCTAGAATTCACATGGAAAGATCTGGGCATGATGGTGAATGTTTGTAGTCCTAGTGAAGAGGAGGTGAAGGTAAGCAGATCCCAAATGCTCAATGGTCATTTTATTTCAAAACCAAGTGGAGCCTAGTGATGGTGGCACACGCCTTTAATCCTAGCACTTAGGAAGCAGAGGCAGGTGGACCTCTGAGTTTGAGGCTAGCCTGGTCTATAAAGCAAGTTTTAGGATAGCCAGAGCTGTTTCACAAAGAAACCCTGTCTTGAAAAACCAAACCAAACAAACATAAAACAAAACAAAGCAAAAAAATCAAGTAGATGTTTCCTGAGGTACTCTTAAAGCTCTCTTGCTTCCATCAGCACCTTCAAAGATATGTGTGTATAGTTGCACATAGGAACACAGACACCAAAGCAAGCAAAACAATGACAAATACAGAAAAACTACAGAGAAAATGTTTCAAGTAGAATAAAGTTTTAGCAATGATCAGAATTTGATTCCCCAACATACCACACGCAGGATTATGCTGTAGGATCTGGGTCCTCTCTGGATGTGTTGATTAATCTTGGGCATGTTGTTACTTTTCACTTTAGAGCCTAATTTCTACACAATCTACTCAAATTCAGTACAATTACACCCAAAAGGAAAATAAGATATAGAAGAGAATCATTCCCTTTATTAAAAAAAATCCTTTTTTTTATTTATTGCTCTGTTAAAATCTTACCAGTCAATGAAAGAAAACCCAATCATTCTTCTGACCTGAGAATCAATGGCATCCTGCCCACCCACCAATGCCCATGGAAATATAATCTTTCACAGTAAGTGGCGACACCGGAGGACCTCAGGTAAGGTATGGTTAGAGAAAACACTGCAGTAAAGTAGTCAGTCTCAACTCAAAGAGCATGCTGAAGTCTTGCAAAATTATTTTTTAGGCTGGTCATTTTGATAATCTATGTTGTAGATGTTTAAGAACCACAAGTGGTGGTTAATGATGTGGACAATCTCCATATCATGCTCTGGGTTTTAATCTGAAGCATCCTTCCACCTCAAAAGCCAAGGTGAGAAAATTGGTGTCCAAGGTAGAGATCCTTGTCTAATAAAGAATAGACTTTTCTGAATGTTGGCTGCTACCAGGGGCCTTAGTAGCCATTGTGGAAAATATCTAAATCTTGGGAACTTATAGCTCTTGATCCCTGGGATAATTCTCAAGAAGGTGTTTTTTACATCTGCTTCCTGTTAGGTTGAGACTCTGATTTTTAGGGCTAGCAATGTCTTTCATCTCTAAGTGTGTGCCAATTCAGGGAAAGACAGCTTGTATGATAATCACATGTTGATTTTATTGTTATGGTAAGACTCTGCACTCTCTCCCCATATGTAATTATGGTTGCTTTCCAATGGAATAAAAACTAACTTTAAAAGGTCATTATATTAAAATCTCAAAAATCTAAAAAAGAGGGAAAATTGTAAATCCTTCAAACATAATACTGAAAGTGCAAGGGTTCTGTTTAAAGCTGGTAAGAAATTACTACCAGTTTTTAATTTATGAAAATACCAAGATATTTGTTTTGCTAAGATCAATTAATTTATCAAAGCACTAGAATATGCCATGGAAGTCACAAAGACAAGTGATAGGATTAGTGAAGTTAATCTGACACACAGAATTAAATTGTGGCAAAAGTTCCTGCAGAATATACCCAAGACAGTTCATTCTAGGAAAAAATGGCATTTGAAAACTAGTGGAAGAAGACTAAAAAATTGTTCTTAAGGCAGAAAAAAATGTGATTCCTGTCTTCATCGCTGTATTTCTAAGCACCTTGCATATATATCACAAATACTAATGAACCAAGATAAAGTTGTTTCCTTGTGTAGATGGAGACTGGCTGTAGGACACCACACAGCCAAATCTATTGGTGCTTTTGTCTCTGGAAGGAAACAATATAGTATGTACTAAAGTCTGGGTATAGTGTCTTATGCACTCCTTATTAGGTGTAACACCTAATACAAAAATGTACTCTGCAGATAGTTATTGTATTGTATTTCCAAAGAATGACGCTAATAGACTGTTAACTGATCCCAATTAGAACTTTTAGTCTTTGTGAAAAATTAGGAGAAAATTGTCATCTTTATTTAGGGGACTGAAGGATTGTCTGATATCTGTCAAAAACAGACTCAAACAAAAGCTCACTGTCTCCCACTGTTTTTTTTTTTCTCCAGCAGATCACCCCATTTAAGTAACATGAAAATGGGGATAAATGCAAACTCTGCTCATACTCCTGACTGAATTTCTCTGACAGAAAAGTTCAGAAGTCATGACCTGACCCCTAACTGTTCATTCAGACTGCTATTGCTGAAGGGACACACAGACAGCACAGGGATAATCTAAGTGGTTGGAGGAGTAAGTGAGTTACCCTGATATTTCATAGCCCTTCTGTAAGCCTGCCTTCATTCTTTTCAAGTTCCTTGGCTAAGAACACGAAGCGCACATTGTGCATGTGTTGGCCTTAGAACCAGACAGGGGTCCTTGGTCATGGCTTCTCCAGCTATGTGACCTTTGGATATAACATTCTTTCTTTACCTCTGTCTCCTGATTGCAAGAATGTTTTTTTTTAAATCTCATATGGGCAATTGTATTAAGAAATACATGACTCTATTTTTCTGTCCCAACAGTTAAGTTGCCCATATAGGAACACTCTCCTGGAAAGACTTTACGTGGGTTTTCCACAGCGAGCTGCCCTCCCCAGCACACAGGAAACGGGTCTTTTTTTTTTCTTCCTGGTTGCATCTGCCACTTACCCTACTGCAAACAGGAATTAAGACTTTAGACAGCTGCTTACTACATAAAAATTTCAAGTTAAATATTCCCATTACATTTTCTTAGGGAAAAAGTTCACTGGGCCAGATTAGCCAAGCTAATATAAATATGAAGTAATGCCAGCGGCTGCCTGCAGAAGGTGTTTTCAACTTTCCGTTTGACTTAAACGTTCAGTGTGCTGAGGTGTCTGTGACACTCTGCTCTGTGGCACATTTGTGCGTGGGATGATGTTGTAATGGTCCCATAATGGCGAATATTATGTTAATGGAGATTGATGCCAATGTGCGGTAATATGTATTTAGACAGGTGGAGGCTTTCCCAATGGGCAATGTAACACGTGTGGTTTAAGAATTCACACGTATAAGTGGAAAGTAGAGGCCACTAATCTTACTTTGGATTCTGCCTTTGACCTTGCCTGAGCATTCAACATTATTCTCTCATGGTGTCTGTTTTCAGTCTTATGAAACAATAATACAAAAATTTCCTGCTTTAAGGGTTCTATTGAAAGAGTGCTTGGCCACCACCATAAGCAGTTTTGGCCCTGTTGTACCAGTGAGAAAATCTTGCCTGGAAAGTCAGGGCTGGAGCATGAAGGGTCCAGGTCAGGGTAAGACCATTGACGCCTTGTCCCTCTTAACATCCTGCACAATACTTCCGAGAAATATGGAAGCTAGCAGGTACAGAGTGAGTTTCATGATCAGATGAAGACTTTATATCCTAGAAGTGAGGTGCATGGTGTCTCCAGTCACAGGATCTTGTTGCTTAGTTGTGTTATGCAACCAAAACAATAGCAATGGCTTATCTTATATGGCGCCTCTAAGGGCTCCATCACCATTAGGTTATGAGGGAGTAACCCATGCCTGGCACTGTGATTTCCTGGTAATAAGCCATATCTTTCATGAGCAGTGCTTTTGTCCATATGAGATACTGTTCTTCTAACTCTTCTTTAATGCTTTTATTGGCTTACAAACAAGTGAGGTTCCCTAAGGCCACTTCTTACATCCTTAGTTTTGATTGACCTGACTCCCGCTCCTCCTTTCCTCCATTCCTTGCCTCCATTCCCACTAAACCTCCTAGGTCCCAATATTCCCCTGCCCCACTGTGATTTCACATCACATGTGCTCTTTTATCCTCTTTTATTTTATTTTTATTTGGTTTATAAGAGCATGGGCCACTTTGTAACTTCTTCTGGCATCCTTCTTTGACTAATCGTCCACTATCTCCTCATTTCCTGCATCACTTCACTGTCTACATGAATTGTTTTGCCCCCAGTAATCTCCATGCCTACCTTAATTGCAGTTATAATCTGTGATCCCTGCTTCTTATCTTCACCCTCATATCCACTGCCCTAATACTAGTTTTCATGTACTCCAATATAAGCATTCAAAGTGTAAGATTTGAAACCAACACCCTCATTTGAGAAAGGATGGGTGATGTTTATCTTTTGGGGACTAGATGACCTCACTAAGTATAAAAGAGGCCTATATATAGGAGGAAATGAATGCCTGGTGCTGTCAATATAGTCAAACTTCATGGTTAGAGAAGCCATAGGCCCTAGGGGAAACCTATTGATGGTGTTTTACTAAATTATCATGTTTCCAAACTCCTTTCCAAATATTAATTTTATTTCCATAGATTATGTTTCTCTTTGTCAGAAAGGAATAGGGATTAATTAATGCAGCGGTTCATTAATGGTTTGTAATTATTACAATAAGTAACCATGACTGCTCACCAGTAGATGGAACATCTATCTCCCCCCATCCATACACACACACACACACACACAAACACACACACACACACACACACACACAAGGCTCATTGAACATTGCAGAACATGGAACAGAAAGACTGTAAGATCTGGAGGATATAAAATGCTAGCCTCTGGGCACGACATAGTTGTTACATACATCCCATGAACTCATAACTGTAGTTATACATGAGATTGCCACAAGACCAAGGGATTTCAAAATTCTACTATGGACATGGAGAGGCTTGTGATCTGATCTACAGCTCCCCTTCTAAGCTGAGCAGCTACGGATCCCACAGTCAAGGAGCTAGGATGCCCCACCCCACCATCTGGGGAGCTAATGGCAGCAAGTTCATGGCAACAGAGGGAGAGTCACTTTTCCTTGGGGCCTTTCAACAGGTTGTTCATGCTCCAGTGGATGACTCCAAGCACATGTGAATATGAGCTGCACTAAGCAGACTTGCTGGCTCATTTCTTTAATAAACAATCAAAACTTGGGAGGGAGGAAGAGATGGAAGGGGATAGGGGATGAGTATGATCAGGATGTACTGTATACATGTGTGAAGCTTAAAATAAAATCAGTAAGTAGAGCTGTAATTCAGGCTCTCAATCGGGTGGGACAGGATATCTTTATCACCTGGAATAAGACACATCAAGGTTGTCACATCTTCCTGAATGTGTTCTCTAGGCATGTGATACCTAGTGAAAAACTGTTAAAAGATAGTCACCAGAATAACCCACGGGGTTTACCTCCCTTTCTCTCCTCACCCATATACACAAGCCAAGCAAGATATAGAGTTCAGGCATCACAGACCATTCTCTAGTAGGAGCCTTCTCGGTGCGGAGGGATAAACTACCTTTCTTACTGTCAGGCTTAGTCTTGCCATTGCTTCCTCTTGAGTTATGCAGATAGAACAGTTCTGAGAACATGCAAGGCCGCAGCAAAACACCACAAAATGATGGGACTGGGTAAAGGAACAACCTAAGTAGAGTTCTACAAAGCATCTCTGAGTCAGACTGCTTATGTAACTTCTCCCTGGTCAGCCACACCATCCAACCTTTCCTGCAGGGATATCACCAAACACTATCTTTTTGTCACAGCCCCGCCCACATTTCCTATCTCAGCCATCTTTGGCATATCTGACACTTTTATAGACCAGGTACCTCTCAGCAAAAACTTTCTCATAATTTTATGAGGATGTGAGTCTAAATAACAGGGAACAGAGTACAATAAAAATCCCACGTGGAAGGAGAAATAATACCCTCTTGGTATGCATGACAGTGTCCGTCTCTGAAAGCTCCTTCTCCTATGTAAGGGCTGACATGAGAGCCAGTCCTCAAGGCTAAGATTTCTTCTCCCTGTGTGGCATGCCTTTATTCCTGCCAGTCCTGACTGTCTTCTATATCCTGACATGTGGGTGCCATCTCTATTGCTTCTAGGGTTTATAGGGAATGTTTATATTTTCATGGGATGATGGACTTTTATCCTCCTTAAACTCCTCCACTTACAACATAAAATTTTGGAGGACTTCGGTAGTCTAGCCCAGGCCTCTACCACCTTTATGGAAATTCACTGAATGAGTATTTCATAATCTGTACAAGAGGTGATGGAATTCTGAGATGATGAGTTACACAGGTGTTTGAAGGTAGTTTGATCAGGCATCAGAAAAAAGAATTAGGAGCATTAATTATTGAGAAAAGTCTGTTGGCTTTCCATTGGACTTGATTAGAGGTGCATGTCAATTATGTAAGCTTGTGCAGAAAGGACACAGAGTAGTGTGGAGGCAAGGAAGTTTTAGCTAGAAAAACTAAAGACTGCCCATCAGTGAGAATGTGGTGTTTTAGGAATCATGTGAGTGGAAGAAATCACTTTAAAGCCAGATGGATTCTAGCAGAGCTGTGTAACCAGCTAGCAAAGATACAGAGAAAAATTTCACTTTTGACATTGTGGGTGTTGGTGTAAAGATGAAGTAAAACATTTTAGAAAGTTACTTGCAAGGATGAAATATTTGCACTCCAGAGAAATGTGACTGGAGAAAAATATTCTCAGGATCTCTCTTTCTATCTCTCAAACACAAACACACACACACACACTCACACACACACACATTCACACACTCACACCATATAAACACAAACAAATATCACACACAAATACCTCACATAAACATATCTCTGATGTGGGAGTGTCATATATCAATCTGGGTGCTGGGGGACGCAGCCCCGCCACTCCTATTACAACATATCTCATACACACACATGCACACACATAAAGACACAAACATAACACACCCCATAGAAACACAAATATATCAAACACACAAACAAACATACAAAAACATACCCCATATAAACACAAACAAATGTCACAAACACTCACATACAATTGCCTGACATAAACATACCTCATACACACACACACACACGCACACACACATACACACAGGTATCATAGGTAGTCTACAATATTTAATATCCTGGTAGTCAGATCTCTGCCCTGTAATTTTTGGGCAATACTACCTAAGAGAGCCTGGCTTATTGATAAGTAAAAAAAAATTACTTACTTCTTGTTAGAAAAGTAATAACCTAGGGAGGCTAAGAGACATCTCCATGATGAGGAAGGATAGGCAGGTAAAAAGATGGGAGAAGATAGCCAGGAGACACATCTTACCTTTTGGTCTTAAACACTCTGCAGTGGGCCCCTAGAATCCTGTTCTGGAACCCATCCAAGAAGAAAGCCTTCCCGAAGTGTGCACAAAAGATTCTTAAGTAAGCTCGTAAATGTGACACCAAGCCAATACTGGCCCAAGTTCATCCCAGTCATAAAAAGAGTTGCTGGGACCACTGAGCAGAATGACTTGAGCTGGAAAAAGCTTCTCCTAATTGGGGATCAGGTAAGTGACAGATTTCAAGTTTTATTTAATTTGGTTCTGGACCAGTTATTTCTGGTCTCTGGAGACTTGTCATGAAGAAAACCAATATAAAGTAGAAGACCAAAGAAAGCATGGGAGCTTTTTACTGTACAAACGAGAGGGTAGCCTCTTGGAGCCACATCGCTTCTGGGGAAGTTGGACACAGGGTACACATTCCCCAGGCATAGCCATTTGGGGGAATTATTTCTTTTGTATTCCCTTAATTATTTCAAAATCTATTAGTTGGTCTCTAGTTGAAATGCTCACTACCAGAGGAAATTTATTTGCAGCATACCTGAGCCTAAAAGCATTCATTGTTGGAACCTAAGTAGTAGTGTTGAGGGCACCCATGTCACAATCACATAGACACAGACCTCAAATAGCACGTGCTTATCACCTAATAACCACAAAAGCCAAAGAATTGGAGTTGAGGTGTAGGCAGGCTTGGCTGATTCTCTTCCATGCTCTCACTTACTATCTGGTGGCTCAGGGGCCGCCATTGTCCTCCATTGACTTAAACATGCCTCATGCTCATCTCTGGCTTCATCATTACTTGATCTTCTTTCAGTTCAACTCAGTTCCCCAAACAAAAGAGGGAAGGGGATACTGGGGATCACACTCTTTAGAGAAAAGCCTCATTGAAGACAATGATCACAGGATGTCAGAAATACCACGGTGCTGTTGTTCTGCATGTTGATAACCCACCTTTATTTTGTAGATAAATGCTAACAAAACTCACAGCCTTTCCTGAGTTACAGATGATAAGAACCCCATAATTCACCGTGGTTCATTTTCCTTGGGATTAAGAAGTCCCAGTGCTGAATGTACTGCTCAGCCTTGGATCCTTTTTCTATTTCTTCTTCTTTTGTGAGTCTGTTTCCTGTCCCCGTTTCTCTGCTTTCTCCACGGTCCTCATGTGACCCTACCAAGCTGTTATGCCACTTTTCTAGAGAGAGGCGGGGTCCTGTATGATGGACTCCATTGTCACAGAGGCCTCTTCTGCCCAAATGCTGGAGTCTCATCCTCCAAAACTTCCTCAGTAAGGCTGGCCACAAACATTTTGTGGATTATTTCTTTCTTTTTACCGCCAAGAACTCCTCCTTCTCCTTGACAGGGCTTTTGAAAACAGCGGTTAACCCTGCTTGCAGTGTGGAGCCATTCATTCTCTCTTATTTGAAAGGGAATTTGTCCTTAACAATTTCAGCAAGTAACAAAGTATGGTCTTTGTTTACCAAACAATAAAGACTAGTCCAAAGTCCTGTTTGTGCTTTAATAGTCTTTGGGAAAGAGAGTTGTCATTTCTCTGAAATAGGAGAAATATAAAACAAGAGGAAACAAATACACTCTCATGAACAAACACACACACACACACACACACACACACACACACACCACTGCTAAATCACTACCACCATCTTTACCTACATATTGATTCATACTTCAAGGATGAGTTTTACCCTTTTGCAACATGTTAAGCCATTAAGGAGGGGTATGTGTGTGTGTGTATTTGTGTATACACATACATATATTCAACTAAGGTCTTTTATTTCTGCATATCTCATTAGTCATTTAAAGTTAGAATTTGCCCCAAGAATTTTACTTGACATTTGACATTCTTTGAACCATATCAGGGGTTGTGGGGTTTAGTTACAGTTTTACAGAAAACAAAAGAACAGGGAGACTTGGCATCTTGAATTAGACATTTAGCATTCTATGTGTTTGTTTTTGTTGTCAGCTCATTCTTCCTTTGGATTTTAGAGACCCAAACTGATACTTAGCTGTCCCTATATCCTCTTCAAATTATCTATTCAAATGTTTTTTTTTTTTTTTCAATTCTGGAAAGTTGTTTCTGGTCTTGTCTCTAAATCATTTACTTTCATAGTGGTTCATGAAAGCCTTCTCCTTGGGAAGCCTTAACTTATTTGGCTATGTTAATTTTTTTAATATAACTTCAAGAAAAATACCTATAGCACTTGAAGATCTGTGGTGGAATAGTAAGAGACGAGGAAGGACAGGAGGCGTGACAGGGGCCTTTTGAGTAAAAGAGTTGTGAGCTGTGAGCCATCATTAGCCAACTTCACTCTTCCCCTTGGCACCTAAGGGAAGCTTTTCCATAGCTGTTCTTTCTCTTACTTGGTCTTCACAGAGGCAAGTGTGGGTGGTTTTGTTTACCCTCATTCAAGGGGAACTGGTAATGTCAACCTTCAATCATCTTTTTACCTTCTAGAGAACATGCCAGAAGAGAGAGAAAATCGGGAACTGAAGGGAGAAGACTTGAGTTGCCATCATTTTAATACCCATTGCATTTTAAATAAAACATAATTATAATCATTTTACCCACCCTTTTTCCATTCTATTTCCTTGGCCAAACCCCATCCCTCCAACTCCTTTCATCTTCCCTATTTCCAAGTTGACAGCCCCTTCCTCCTTGATTACTATTTTTGTATGTTTATGTATATATGTATGCATATGCACAAATATATAAATATCACTTCCTGAGTCTGTTTTTGCTATTTGTGCATATATGGTTTCAGGGATGACTACTTTGTATTAGATAGCCAATCAGGGGGCTCCTCTCTGGGAGAGGTGAGATGTCCCTCTCTCAGCAATTACTCATAGTTCCTTGTCCAGTGCTAGGACTCCATGAGAGTTTTCTTATTTTGAATCAGTATGCTTCTTGCTATTGCCATTGTTTAGAATGTGTTTATCCAGGCAGTTCTAGGAGAGACTGTTTCACAGACGACTTCCCTGGTATTCTGGCTCTTATAATGGATTACATCCCTATCTCGCACATGCCCTGACCCATTGTTGCAGGATCTGTGATGTAGATGTATTCATTAGCGGCGGGCTCTCAATGCATTGGTCTCTGAGTTGTGTCCTGTTGTGTTTTTCTATTATGATTTCCATTTGTTATCAAAGGAAGTTTCTTTGCTAAGGGATGATAGGTACACTTATCGGTGGGTATTGGATAAGATTGAAATGTAGTTAGGAATTTTGCTGGTCTCACAAAGCAGTGGTATAGATTCTTTCCTAAGATCCATGACCTCACTTGCCCTGGGAAATTAGCTGGGTTTCTAGTGCTAAGCATGACTTCCCTCCTGTTGAGTGGGCTTCAAATCCAATTAGACAGTTGGCGGTTGATGCCAACATGTGAATACCACTTACTGTGCCTTTACAGATATCCTGCCATGCTGGTCATTGCTGTGTTTCATAGGCGTTGTAGCTGAGTAGGACTATCGATTGCTTCCCTGTTGTGCTCTTGATGTGTTGCAGAAAGCTAAAAAGAGCTATGCATCAAAGCATTTTGTACCATTTCCAATTGGAATTCACCTGACAATGCGTGTCCATTAAAAGGCAGGCATCAGCCACCGTGACCTCTTATGTCAGCATCAAAAAGAGGCAATGCGTGTGGTCATGTAGCTAGGTACTGAAGAGTCATTTGTTGGAATCTCAAAAGACCATTAATTCCTAATATTTCACAGAAATGGAAACAAAACAGGGAGAATATGAACAAAATTATAATTATTTGTAGTTGGTTATAGTATAAAAGTTTTATCAAATATTATAGTTTTCATTAAATTTAGAACACAATAGAGATGCTGACTATGTCTACTACAAAAAATATAGTGCTGGAGAACATTGTGAGTCTGGTAACTCTATAGTATGAGATAATGTATGTGGAAATTGAATAATTAAATTTAAAACAATGATAAAGTCACATATATAGGAAAATTAAGACATTGTAGAAACATTTCTATGAACAAATAACACAGAAGAGTTTGTTTGCCATTAGTTTTCCATGTTCGGTCAAATTCCTACAAAGGTAAAGGCTGGAGATTACTATACAGTTTCTGTGGTTCAGGGGACCTGGATATGGCTTAGTTGGATGCCCCCACTGAGATGGAACAAATTCATTTTAAAAACTTTGAACCAGAATCCCAGATCTTCTTAAAAATTTTACCACTGGTGAAGTTTCCATTATTTCGCTCAAAGAAATGGGGCTCCTATGAACAAACTCAGCTCAGTTTGAAGGAAGAGAGAAAAAGAGTTTGACAATTGGCCTGATCTTGCAGTAGCTGAAAGTTTGGGAAAATAAGATTTCAATGGGAAAGAACCTTCTAAACAATCCAGCTGAAGGCATGGGCAGGCAGACTTGTGTGGTGTTCTGCAGCCTGTTAAGGAAAGAGGAGACACCCTGGAGTCCTTGACATGACTTAGCTCAGTTAGTCGTTGGCATCCCTGTGTTCCCAGAGCTTGTCAAGATCTCTTGGGTCTCTTCTCAGTACACTGAGTGTAATGGAGGGGTGGGCACACACAATTGGAGCAAAACTTTCCTTGGCATCTGCTGCTGGAATAATTTATGGAGTGAGAAATAATCTTTACTGCTAATACATGAAATGCTTTTCTAATAAAAGCATTCAGGCTGAGACTTGGTTTTTGTTTGTTTGTATGTTTGGAGTAGTTCAAATTTTTCCTCGATTGGTCTCTATTGAGGTTTTCCATCGCAAGCTGAGTTTCCTGGAGTGTTTTTATTTCATTTCATCAGGATTTCATATTTATTAGAAAAATCCGCGAGTACAATAGCCTTTTGTAGCCTTTATTTTGTCACTTTTGTTATAATTTGATCGTATTTGCCTCACTTTTAAAAAAAGTTTCTCCACTTTTGGCGTAATTTCCAAAAAGCCAGTATTATATTATTATTTCTACACTTTTTTAAATATATGTGTTTTATGGTTAGTTGTTATTTTCTTTACCCTTCTATTCTTAGCAGAATAATTTCTCACTGTAGAACAATCAAACTTTATTTTCTTTTCATAAAGAAGCCATTAGATATTGTGCATTGCTCATTGTTACAAGTCTGATGACAGTCCTGGGAGAACCATTTGCTCAATTCTTTCTCACCTTTTGTTCTAGTGTTTCTGTGTTTCTTTGTGGACTCTGTTTGCTTCTTGATGAACCCTAAACTCCAGGGGGTGTGGCTTTCAGTCTTGCTTCATGGGAAGCAGTCTGAAAACATAATTTTTTGTATTCTTTTTCACATTTAATTATATTTATTTTGATTTTTTTCTCCACAAGTGTTACTTGCACTTTTATTTTCTAAACAATAACCATGACTACTGTTGTACTACGTTGAACAGATCTTAATAATCATCCTGGTTATATCTACTTGTCTGCTTCATTTGTAAATAAGACACTAAATTTCATTTTATACTTATATATATTTATAGTTATTTGTAAGGAGCATAATTTCCTCACAAAAGACAGATATGCTGTTATTTGACATTAATGTGACATTTTTATTATATTATGTATATTTCACAAAATTATTATCAATTATTTTTTTAAATTCTCTTCCAGTTTGCTAATGCATAACTTTGAATTTGTGTAATTCCGTTCCCTATTATCCTGCTTCATCTCTGGCTGCAAACCTTCTCAAGTCCCCTTCTTAATTTACATAGGTTTACCTGACTGAGACTGGGTGGTAGGTTATTTACGGGGATGTTGTTCAGTGTTGACACCCCTTCCTCCAGTTATTTATGGGTAGTGACGTCTCATGACATCCTTGGCTGTCATAGTGACATACCCTCAGGTCCGGTCTTGTACGGGCTTAGGGAGGTGGTCCTCACTACAGTGAACTCACCATGAACCACCCTCTCATATCCAGAAGACACTCTTTAGTGGTGGCCATCTCCAGTCGCTGACTCTTACAATCTTTGTTTGAACTCTTTTCTGATATTCGCCGAGCCTTAGGGAGAGGTAACACAGACATCCCAGTGAGGGTTACACAACCCTGAGTCTGCAGTAGTTTCTGATAATGTGTCCACTTACCTATGGCCTATGACATTCCCATACACGAGTGCTTGGGCAGATTTTTAGTACCAAGCATCAACTGTATACTGTGAATTGAGCCTGAAATCCAACCAGAGATCAGTTGATTTACCCTGATAGCATTCAAGCCATTATTGAATAAATGGGTACATCTTGGCAGACTGGTTCTTTTTTTTTCCTTTCCTTTTTTTATTGTTTTGTAAATAATACCATTCAAAATTTCCACCTCCTCCTCTCCTCCCATTTCCCTCCCACTCCTCCCTCTCTCCTCCCCATCCCTCTCCATTCTTAAGAGAAGGCAGCATACCCTGCCCTATAGGAAGTCCAAGGTCCGCCCCCCCCTCCATCCAGGTCTAGGACTAGGATCCCAAAAGGCAGAACATGCAGTAGAATCAAATCCCAGTGCCATTATCTTTGGCTTCTTAGTCAGCCCTCATTGTCAGCCACATGCAGAGAGACAGACTGGTTCTTATTGGAACTCATACACAGTGTTCACAGCTAGATAATCCTTTTTCATCATTTAATTAAGAAATTTTTAAACTGTATTCGTATTCGATATTTATTTTGAGTATCATCTCTTTCATGAGATCAGAGGACAGAAAATCTAAAAAGACAAAATATTTTAGCCTGAAAAATGCTTCAGAGAATGTTCAAAAAGAAAGAAAATCTAGTAAAAAGTGAATTTACATATTTCAAAATCTTATGCCTAAAATTGGTAAAATATGATAAATTATAATATTATATATTAAGTTATTAAGTGAAAGAACAGTGACAAACTGTATCAAGTTTTCTTTTGATTCATGTTTGTTTCTTCGTCCTTTTCCTCTTCTTTCTTTTCTTCCTCCTTCTCCTCCCTCCCTTCCTCTCACTTCCTTTTCCTCCTTGCCCTTCCCCAGTGTGCTGAGTAAGAATAGTTTTGGAGGCTCACACTTTTTTCTCTTTTTTTCTCCTCAGTCTTTTCAAGGTTTTTTTTTTTTTTTTTTTTTTTTTTTTTTTTTACTATTTCCTTACATTAAAAACTGATTTTTTTCATACCTTGGCAAACACTAGAGTTTCAAAACTTATGTTTCTTCAGTGCTTACAGAGCTCTTACATCAGCCGTAAAGGAGTCTGCAGTGAGGGAAATCTTTCTTTCAGTGGCTTTTGCTTACTGCTCCTTTGAATTTCCTTAGCTAAGGAAAGTTAGATTTGTTGTACACTTGACGGCTAATAGACCCATTTGCTGTAGTCTTCACTTAATTTCTCATTTCCCTATGAATTAGAAAGAAATACCTGCCTTATGGCATTGCCTTGGGTATTTCTTCTGGTGAAATACAGTTTTAGAATGAACTTACATACAATAAGTTTATATGTATTTAAATATGTATGATTATCTTATGTGTTTTGTATGCATGTGTGTCTTCATCACTGCATAATTGGTACGTGCAGGGGCCAGAAGAGAGGGCATTGGGCTCCCTGGAATTAGAGTTACGGACAATTGTGAGCAGCTGTGTGGGTGCTGGTACCTGAAAACAGGTTCTCTGGCAGAGAGTATCCACCGCTCTTAGCCATCTCTCTAGTCATTTGTTTGCTTATTTCTTTTTTTTTTAATGTGTGAATGACATACTTGTGGAATTCATGGGGCAACATACAGGAGTCATGTCTCCTGCCACCATGTGGGCCTTAAGGAGCAATTAAAATACATGTCATCAAACTAGAGGTCAGGTACCTTTGCTGAGCTATTTCTATGGCCTATTTTGAGATCTAGAGAAATTTAGCACTGTGATTTTCATTGGTCAAAACTCAAAAATTACATCTCTCTCTTATAGGCAGATTTTTCTGTCCCACCAGCAGTGTCTAAATAAACACACTGAGGCTTCTCTTAATTATAAATCCTCAACTGATAGCTCAGGCTTATTACTATCTAGTTGTTACCACTTAAACTGACCCATTTCTACTAATCTATATATCGTCATGTGGCTCATGGTTTTACTTGCCCTCCAGCATGTCATGACCCCTTTGTTTCTTCCTGCAACTCCAGACTCCACCCTTCTTCTTCCCAGCATTCTCTCTGTGTCAGGTTGTCTCACACAATCTCTTCCTGCTCAGTTACTGGCCAATCAGATTTTTGTTAACAATGAGAGGGATACATATTTACCTTGCACAAAGATTGTTTCACAACTCTTTCTCTCTCTGTCTCTCTAAAATAACTTGAATTTCTTAGCTTTCTTTTTGTATATCTGCTATTGTTCTTGCTATTTACATCCTTTTCTCTTCCTCACCATGTGATGTTGATTTTCAGTTTATTGTAAGAGAGTTTTGCTTTTTGTCTAATAATATATCCTTGCCTACATTATAAAGCTTAAAATATTTATTGTTTTGTTTTGAACTTGATCATCGCATAAACAATTCTGGGTGGTCCCTGCCCTTACTTCTTATACCTCACTCAGCATGCAAAAGGGTGTTCCCTTCCCCTTCCTTTCCTTTTTCTTCCCCTCCCCTCCTCATTCTTTTCCTTCCTTGCTTTTCTCCTTTCTTTCATTCTTTGTGTTCCTGCTAGTTTTATTTTGAGGCTGTGTCCCACTATGCAGCCTAGGCTGGCTTCAAATTCCATCTGTCCTAGCTTCCTGAATTTTGAGATTACAAATATTCCACTCAGGTTTTGCATGTATTCAACAAACAAGTAAACAAACAAGTGATTTTTACAGAGTTTTTTTTTTCATAAGAATGAGATTTCTCCTTTCTATAACTTCTTGATGGAACATAAATTAATTTCTCATGCCCCTTTGGTTTGCCCCCCCCCCGAATTTGTAGGTTTTACTAGTTTTAATAAGCATTGCTTTCTTTTGCAAGACCAGGAATGGCAGTTGAAAATTCAACTTTAGAGTTTAATTCTTCAATTATTTTTTGTTGTTACTTTAATATAGAAAACAAACCCTTAGGAAGGGTATGAATAAAATTGTCAAGTATTATTTGTGTATTTTGGAGATGATATATATTTTGTGTTAGTAACATTAATTTTATCAAATGTAGTCATATTATCAGCAGAGAATTTCGTCTTTTGTAGTAAATGCCAAACATCTCTAGGCAAACATCTATCCAAGCCTAAAACATGTAGGAGAATATGCTTAAGGAAAGTGTGTACATTCTCAATGTACCATCGTTGGAATGCATCTATGTAAGTAACTATATACCCTTATAAGTTCACAGAATGCAATGGTGTCATGAGCTAACACTGTTTTCTCAAAGAGAGAGGAATATATTACAAAATACAAACACATGATAAACATTTGGCTATAATTTATTGATTCAATTAATGGCAAAATGATTGATAATTTATCTTCTTGGATATTAAAACAAAATTCTTGAACTCACGAGCCCATTTTCTAATTAGGGAGAATGGATGCTTATACAATCCCAAGAAGAGAAAGTGTTGTGAGCAAGGGCTGCAGAATCAGACTCTGAATGTCAACAAACCCGGGCTGCACAACACACAGGCTCTTTGACTGGTATTTTCTATTATAGAAATGGGAAAGGGTATATTGCAATGATTCTAAAAGAAAACAGTTTTACATTTTTAAAAATATCGTGGACTAGTTCATAATTTGTTCTTCCTGGAGTTGAACTTGATGATGGAGATGCCTTTCTGACATTCATAACCATCTGGTATCACCCGAGATTTTATACACATGGGAAATAGTGGAAATATTAGAGCTGAGTTGCGAAGTTTGGGCCAATAACAGAGATGTGGACCTGGTAGGTGCTAGATGGGTGATACAAACAAAGTCCCAGTCACCCTTCACTGGGACAGCCTGTGTGTGGCATGCATGAAGATGTTACTTCACTGGACCTGGCTTGTGTCTCCATTCTGAGAAGCATCCTTGTTCCCCCTATATAAGTGAGGGAAATGGGGAACCATGGAACAATATAAAGATGCCAAGACTGAAGCTAGCACTGACCAAGTACGCCACTTGATGGTTGGGAAGCCTTCAGGAAGTCACCTTTTCTTTATTTTCAGTCCATTATTGTGGACTTGGCTTTATTTGTGAGACAGAACTCCTGACCAGCTCTGGTACCAAGGACTGTTTGCTAGTCTGTCCCTCCCAGAGGCCAAGGACAGTGCTGGCAGACATGGTGTGTTTTTCTTCATATTCATGTGATCGTGATTTACAAATATACTATTCTTTGCATATGCCAAATGCTCTTTTCAGAGCAGCTTAGGGCCCATTACCCCCCCCCCCCAAATGCTGGCTCAGAAAAAGCTCCAGAGTCGACTGATGGCTGGCTTGGAAATTCATCCTCTGCAATAAGCCAAAGAAGGATGCCAGATCACTCGGCAGGAGAGCAAAGGCTCCTCAGAGGGTGGGACATGGGCATTCTGTGCTACTCATTCTGCACGACCAAAGGTGATTATCAATATGGCAGTTTTTGTGCCAACCCTGGGCACTGCAGTTACTAGTTATTAATACTATGAATAAAACTTTCAGATTCATTCCCCAGGAAGTAAAGGCAGCCAAAATTAAAAAAAAAAAATCACAGTGCAATGTTGACTTAGGGCACCAAGGCTACAAAACAAGCCTCAATTAGGGGGGGAGTAGATAGGGAAGGCCAGCAACTCCTATCTTAGAGGTACTCGCCAACCAATAAATCTCTGGTCACAATGTATATCATTGCTAAGTATCATACCCTGAAGATGGCTACTAGTTTGTAAGCTCTATTTATTTATACTTTAAACTAAATATATGTGACATATTTGTCTATAAGGTATTCAGGTCTAAAGAGATGGCTGTTTGATGAGGTTATTTGTGTTAATATGCAAAAGGAAAGGAGTAGTTTGGAAGAGTTTTAAGAGTACTGATGCCTTGATTCATGGTGGTTTCATTAACATGAAAAGACAGCTCCTCAGAGTTTTCTGACCAGCCTTAGGCAATGGAGTTTCATAGTTCCATAGCACTGTTTGGTGGGTACTCCTATAAGGTGAGCTGTGAACATCCCATGCAGTTGATTCTGCATGACTTTGGACTGGAGTAATATACATATAGGGCACTAGAAAAACAAAAACTCTTAAAAGAACAAGTAGAAATGTATGCCTAAGAAGCTTTAGAATGACACCTTCTGGGGTTGTCCTTGGCTTAGTAACACTGTCACTGTTAAGCCTCTTGGGAGTACATTTCTACTTTGATTGTCTTTAAGCAAGGCAAGCATACTATAATACTCATAGCATTGGGTACTTCACCCATATCCTATTGGTACCTTTTTTTTTTTTTAAACTGTGGAATGCTTACATTTGCATTCTTGCTGCCCAAGAAGTCTGATGAGTTTTCAAGGTATAAATAACTACAATTAATAAGACAAATTTTTCTTTAATTGGTTAATGGTGATCTTCGTTTCAGTGGAGTAGTACAAACTGAGTAAACACATTCGCCAAGCTGACTTCTATGTGTTAGTTGACACACACTTAGTATTCTCTCTCTCTCTCTCTCTCTCTCTCTCTCTCTCTCTCGCTCTCGCTCTCACTCTCGCTCTCGCTCTCGCTCTCGCTCTCGCTCTGTGTGTGTGTGTGAAATAGGCATAGAGTATGTTGATTTTGAAATTTAATATCCATTTCGATCTAAATTTATGGCAGAAAGAACTATAAAGCTGCAAATAAAAAACTTTCAAAAGTAAAATTTATGCAACCTCTGTATCTCATTATACAAGTCTAGGATTTTCCCAAGGCATTCCATTGAATTGCTGTCTAGGCTTCAAAGTGTCTATCAATCCTCCTGCTCTGAATGTTAACCCCGCTTCCGCCCAGCAACCTCATATACCATCTCGAGGGAAGATACGCAGGGTTCTTTTTCTTTCTTCATCTGGAAGGTCTGCTCACTCTTCAGAGCAATAGTTTGATTTCTTGGCTGTGATATATTTTAATTTTGTATGTGACCGTCCACATTTATGAGGCTCCATTCAGGCTTTGTCTTTCTTGCCTTTTTAAAAGTGACTTTACCTTCGTATTATTTTAGTAATATAAGCAAAGTCTCCCAGACAAAATTCTGTTACCCTATTTGCAGTAAACAAAAACTGAAGAAATATATTCAATTATTTATGTTAAAGAAGAAAATAAAGCATGTCCTAGAAGCACAGAGGTGATGACAAGACCAAGAGAATGAACTATATGGTGAAAAGGCAATGGTTTCAAGGCCCAAATGTTCTTGCTATCAAATCCTTGCTCTACAGCTTGTAAGTTCTAAGACTTCAGAGAGACAATCTAGCACTCTTCGCACTTTGGTTCTATGCAAGATAAAATAAAACCCTACCTTCCATTTAATGTCTAGTGACAGTCCATATATATATATATATATATATATATATGACTTGCTTACTGACTGAGCTGCTGGAGTCTTTGTAGTAATTACTATAGCAAAGTTGGTGTTGGAAACAGTGATAAAGGATCTGTTTGTATAAATGGCTCCGATGGTAGTTTGGGTGGGAGCTATATGGGTCGTGGTGACGGCAGAGGAGGCGGTTACATGAATATTGTTGCACAGTGTTGGTGATGTTCCAAGCCTTGAAGGTAGCATTGGTGGTGCTTGAGAAAGTAATGGTAAATGGTAGAAATAGTGGGGGTGGAGGGGTCCCCTTGAGATGCTGGTAAGGGTAGTGGTGTTGGAAATATTGCTAATGATTTTCAAGGCAGGTGTGGTAGCATCCACAAAGGTAGAAATGATGGTGACAATAGTGGGAATTTTTGGAAGTAGAGAAGGCAGAGTTAGTAGGGCTGAAGCCAAAGGTGTTAATGGCAGAATTTTTGGTGTTAGTGATGTAAAGATGGTAGATCTTGGACCTACGTCAAATACAAATCAATACTTTTCTTCATATTAGCAGTATAAGAAGCTAACAAGATCTCACACCAAAGGTTGCTCCCATCCTAGCTACCTGAAATGTTGTATAAAAGTCTTATAACTGAGATCCCATTCATTGAAATCACAAAAATGTACGTATCAAAGGCTCTTACAGTTTAAGCAATCATGTGTTCTTTGTTTATGTACTATGATCTATTACAAAATATAATATATATACATATATATATACATACATATATATATATATACACACACACACACCAGTGTTTAGCTATAAAATTAGGAAACTGGCTTCTGCATGCAACCATCCTTTAGGTTATAATCATTATCACCACAGAGTCTTATATAATTCTTAAACAGAGTTAAGCAAATTTTCCCATTTGAGAGTCAAAGGGAAATGGAAGGCTTTCTAGATGTAGGCTAACTTTCCAAGGTCACACATGCAGTTGGAGATGAAGACAGGAGTTTGAAGTTTGGGGATCTGTCATGTTTGCTCTTTGACTATCCCGACTCCCCAAGCAGAACTTAGGTGTTCTGGCTCTTGTCTTGCCGTCAGCACCTTATACAGAGCCAACTGCATGGCAAGTGGGCTCTAAGTGCCTGTGACATGAACTGGTGAGAATAGCTCACACCACAGACGAACATTCTGCCTGGTGTAAATGTGATGCCCATGGGTCTCATTACAATGGCCCCTCTGTGCGGAAAATTTCTGGGCTCTGGAAGTTAAACTCATGAGACCAGCCTGAAGGAACCCAGAAACATCTTCCCAGAGGCATCCGGAAGCATCCTCAGAGAAGATGTCTCTGTACAGAGCTGAGACGCTAACCACTTCTCTGAGGTCTCGGGGAAGCACTGATTCTTGCTCCGTTTGTGGGGAGCAGGCCCTGGTGTTTGGGCTGAGGCTGAAATGTATACCACACATCTGGCGCTGGGGCGGATGATTGGGAGGGCTGCTGTGGTCAGCAGCCAGGGGAGCAAGGCCATTTCAGGGCGGTTAAGCTGAAGTAACTCGAGTACAGCAGGGCCTGAGTCATCGTCCTCAAGGGGAGCTCCCACTCGGGTGGAACATGACACCTGAACCCATCTGTGGCTTTGCCCTGGCTGGCCCTGTCCTGCCCTGTCTTGTCCAGGACAGCTCAACTTGGAGAGGACAGGACAGGACCTACTTGGTCTTAGCCCAGAGGAACTGAGCCCGGTCTGCAAAGCCAGGAGCTCGAAGCAAAGACAGTGATGTCAGCAAGGGTGGGACAATGTTTGAACTGAGATGCTGGAGCCCTGTGTCTCTGTCCATTCATGAACCATGCCCTGTCCTTCTTCTGCACCTCCTTCTTCCTATCTCTGTGTCTGCTTCTTTTGCTCTTGTTCTGAATATCTACGTAAATATCTGTGTAAATCTTGAAGCTGTTATTGGCCTGTGAGTTTGGGTATTTATTTTTCCTGCCAAAGAAAAGCCTGGTTGATTTTATTTTTGTCTAGAATTTGATTGGTTGGGGAGCACACATTTTAAAGGGCTGTAAGTGCTTGAGAATTCAGATAATTGAATGGCATGGGCTTTTAAACGCAGATAATGAAGTCAGTTGCCCAAGCCTAGTTGTCCATGAATGCTGCACTGGTTGCCTAGGAGTGTCCTTGTAGGACTTGCATCAAGGTGCAGAGTAACAGTGGTCATTGTGGTCATGGTGGTCGAGTGACCCAAAATATCAGCCCAAGTTTAGCAGAGCTGGCCACAAGAGGAAGATACATGGGTAGGATTTACCTCCTTTCTTCAAATGTGACCACCCTTTGAGAAGTAAAAAAACTTTGTCTTTTGTCATCTCAATATTCAAAATACTTAAAAATTGTGTCACACTGATACTGAAAACTAAGATTTGATTGTCCCCCACCCAGAAAATCCTTGTTAGAGTATTTTATGTCAAGGTATAGAACACTGGCCTCTGATCTCTGTGACCCACTCCTGTCTCCTCCAGTCATATGGTGGTCTGGTTGTTGTCTGATGGCATTCTGCAAATTCTGGATGAGGAAGAATAGGTAGGAGACCAGTAGGAGGGGTGCAGTCCCCCTTCTGACCCTTCTCTAAAATAGATACCATGAAGGAGGAAGCAACTGAAATGGTAATAAAAAAAATCAGGGCCAGAAGATTAGATGCTGAGGTATTACAACACAGTTCATAGAATGAAATATTTCTAGTGATACATTGAGGAGACAGAAAGGAAGAGAAAGAAGAAAGGATGAGCAGGATGGAGGGAGGCAAAGAGGTAGCTAGGCAGAGAGACACAGAGGACATGCCAATCCAGATGGCTAGATAGAGTAGTCTGATGATGCATTGGAAGATGATGCTTAGAAGCTCTTCTTACACTCCACATTGTTCCTAGGGCTACTCCGCAAACTTGGCCAGCACAGCCTGTGGTGTCTCATCTGTGTATAACACCCAACCTAGTCATGAGAAAAACACCAATGCAACAACCTCAGACCCACCCCTCCTGCGCCCTTGTCCTCTGATGAACCACAGACCACGCAAACATATAAGTTCACTTTATCAGTGACTTCGAAGAATTTGAAAGCCCTTCCATATCTCGTCATACATAGCTGATGGCATTCTGCCTTCACGGCAGAGTTTTGGTGAAAGCATTCAAGGTATTCCGAAGGAACAAAGCACAAAGCCTTGGAAGCTAAAAGTCCTAAGTATTTAACAAATAATGATCATTTTAAAATAATCTCCAAGGTATATTGTCATTTTAATTTGGTAACTTCTACAGAATAAATGCAAACCTTGTTATAGAACCCTGGCACTGAAGATACTTCCTTGATATATTTTCTTTCCCTTAAGGATAAACCAGCTATAAGATTTAGGGTCTATGTTTAGAGAAAGTATACCCAAAGAATCAGAAGTTTTCTTACTCCTGATCTGTGCTACAGTTAGTCATTCCAGAATATTGCTCATCGGTTTTGTGTGGAGAGGATGAAACTCACTATGATGACTTTCCCAGAGTACACTGTGGTACTCAACTTGACCTTGGTTTGTTGCAGGCAAGACATGAGAAATTTCAGGATGGTTCACACATACATTGTTAACATCAGTTTAGTGAGGGAAGCTCTTCCAAATTCAACTAAGGGTGGGTTCCTGATGACCCACAGAAAATGCAGAGATGTTTCTTATGACTAGCTGCCCAGCACAGGAAGCAATGTTCTTGACCTGTCTCATTCATTTCTGATGAGTGAGCTCAGTATTAGGGGTTTCTGACCACCATGGTTTGAGTAAGAAGACTTCACTTGGATTTGAACCATTCCAGTAACCTGAAAGAATAAGAGGGTGCCAAAGACTGAACAGACAAAGGCTGCCCGGGGTTCCCTGGCTTCTTAGAAAGCAATGTGGTGCATCTCCATCTATCACCATAAATGGCCTGCCTGAACTTCTAGTGTCTTCAGTTTGCGTCATAATATTTCATTCAGCTACCCATTCGTTACCCACACATTCTGAAAGCAAATAACATTAATGTAAACAACTCGGGGAGCATTGTTCCATCTGCTGAAAATGTGCAGTAGTTGGTTTGCCCCTTGTCTAAACTGGGGCAGCTACTCTCAGGCAAGTTTGGGAGGTAAATGAACTGTCTGGATGCTTTTCTTGGCAGTCTCTCTTATTAGTGGGAGGTGGCAGTAACGAGAACATGAGGAAGACGGAAAGTGTTTACTTAAAGTCATGGCCAAATGGCGAGGGAGAGTTAAGATAAATCATAAGCTGTCAATGATGACAACTTCAAACTGCTACTAGTTCACTCCTGTTTATGGAGTCTCAGATGCTGCACTCGGAATGTGAAAGAGTTTAGGAAAGCCTTATTGGTAGACGTGGCTGATCGAGTACATCCGTGTTAGAGACAAAAGGTAGCAGTCGAACACATGAGGAGGAATACTAATGGCAACATAAGGTCCTGCTCCAGTCTTCCTGGGTGAGCCAATGTCCCATCACTGGCACTCCAATCTCCCATTAAGACTCAGTCTGTGCTTGCCATACTTTTGACGTGTGGCAAACCATAGTATTATATGGCCAAGGGGGATGAAATTATCGAGTTCATTGCTTGTCTGGTTGTCTTTCTTGTCTAGACAACTTTGCTGGGATACTGAGTTGCAGCTCAGACCTTGGTATATGTAAACAAAAAGTCACAGTTTTTTGAGGCTATCCCTCAGTGACTTTCATAATTTCACACCAACTTCCTTGGATAATGAATATTCAAAGATTCAGTGTGTGCTGGATATGCATCACAGAAAACAAGACAATGGCAACTTTCTGTCTGTTATCTGTGCCTTCAAACCGCCTTCCTTGAAGAAATTTGGAAGCAGCAAATTCACCCAGAGTTTCCACTGGAAGACATCCACAAAAAAAGATATAACTCTCTTTTTTATTTTTTTTTCAGAAGAAAACCAAACTAATATTATCTGGTAATGTTTTTTTTTAAAAAAAAAAAATTGAATTCCTGGTTTTAAAGAAGGAAAGATAGGATTTGAGAAATAAAAGTATGCTATGGTGTGAATATGAAGTGTCCCTGCCCAGATGGCTCACAAACTAAACACCTGGTTCCCAGGAAGTGGCATTATTGGAAGACTGGGGGTTCTTTCGGAAAAGATCTAGTTGCAGGACAAAGATCTCTAGGGATGTGGTTTTGAAGGTCGTTTGGTTCCTGTGAGCTAGTCATAATTGGCCTTCCTAATGCTGCGCCCCTTCCATACAGTTCCTCATGTTGTGGTGACCTTCAAACATAAAGTTATTTCAGTGTTACTTCATAGCTGTAATTTTGCTACTGTTATGAATCATAATGTAAATATATGATATCCAGATGATCTTAGGCGACCCCTGTGGAAGGGTCATTTGACCCCCAAAGGGGTTATGACCCACAGACTGAGAACTGCTGCTCTAAGCCTTTCACCCCTCCCTACATTGTCTGCAGCTAGTGGATCAGTCAAGTTTTAAAACCCCCATTTGTTACTTCTGTTGTGTAGAAGAAAATAATATGCCTGCTAGTAACAACTGAATAAAGGGGCCTGAGAAATGAACTTGAGGGTTATAAGGGCGATAGAAAGGGACAGTACTTTAAGGGGGAGCTTCCTCATCTAATCTGCTGTGAGTTAAATTCATTCTTCTCAAGAGACATAGTACTTTGCCACTCTCATCTTTAAATGTGACTTTGTTTGGAAATGGGGTCTTTTCCCACATCAAGTTAGTATGAGCTCATGAGGGTGAGCCTCAATCCAATATGACTGTTTTGCTTAAGAGGAGTTTTGGACACACACGCAAACACACACGAGGAAATCCATGTGCAAACGAAGGCGGAAATCTCAGGGATGTGCCTATAAGCTGTGGAATGCCAAAGGATGCCAGCGATTACCAGACACAAGGCAAGAGACACAGAACAGACCCCCTCCCAGCCCTCAGAAGACAGCGAAAGCACCGCCAGCACCTTGATCTTGGATCTGTAGCAAGAGATCCTTGAGACAGTAAACATCTGTTGTCTAAGCTGCCCAGTTTGTGGTGTACTCCCAGAAAACGAATGCAGAACCAGATGCTAGACCGAGCTTTGAAACCATCAGGCTGATGGGGAGAGAATGCAAGATAGAGGGGAACTATGCATGTATCAGCCACAAGAAATGGCTTCCAAAAAAGTTCTGACCAGTAAAAGATGACTGTCTTAACCAGGGTCTGACTCGGTCAAACTAGTCATGACAATTGGATACCATTCAAAAAAAATTTTATGGATAACAAAGAATCTCAGAGGACTTCTGACTGGAGAGCACTGTAGCACTTGAACAAATTGCTCACCAGGAAACAAGGTAGCATTCTTGGCTGAGAAAATGATACATTTTTCCATATGTGTGTATGTATTTGTGTGTATATGTATACATATACACACATATATGTACATGCATATATTTGTATAAATATACACACATATATGTATATGTATATATTTGTATATGTATGTGTGGTGTGTACACATACAAATCAAGGAAATCATGTGACATGTATTTTCAAAATATGCTTCAAAAAAGAAAGGATAATTATTTAACCCCTTCCCCTAAAAAAGTTCAGTAGTTACAATTTCTTAACCCCGAAGCTTCTTTGGTTAGTTTCAAGCAACTGTATTCTGAAGCATCAGTCTACCATCACTTGGCCACAGAAAGGAAATGTTTATAAAATACTTAAGTCAGGGACCTCAGTTAGCCATACACTGGAACTGTATCCTCCCTCATTAACATATCTTAGAATTTTATACATTTTTACCTTTTCTAAGACAACCAACTTGCTTTGTTTTGCTTCGGCCTTCTGCCTGGCCAATATGTCTTTAAGTGTCTTCCTTGTGGTGATGCCTAAAAAAAGAGCATTTTGTTTTGACGGGATCATGGCCTCCACTCAACAACAACCTGGAATTTCCTATCTATACTAGGATGAGAGGAGAATGAAATGATCCTATTGTTGATTCTTGCTGTACCACTGACAGCTGGATAAGATTCTAGAGAGACTTTCTAAAGACCCAAGGATGTCACTAATTGAATTCACAAACGCACACAGACCTAAACCCTGTCATGATGGAGCACCACAGAACCTAAGTAACCTAGGTATCTGGCTCTCCGTGAAAACGCAAGACATTCAATCCCATTTCAAGGTGACCAGTGTGAGGTGGTGTCTTCCCAAAGGAAGATCCTATTGCCCTTGTTCATAAATGAGCATCCAGCTGACTCCAGAGGATCAGTCACTTCAGTAAATACAACGAAACATAGATTAATACAAGTAGCCACATCAATGCTGAATGGATTCAGTCATTCATCAAATCACTTTTGAATGCTGATGATAACTCACAGAATGGACAAATTTTCTAATCCTGTAGAAGCCAAGTTTCAATGAGAAGGAAAATCAGAAGGAAAAAAAACAATTGTTTAAGAATGACATTAGACTCTGCCCAATACCTTCTCTATTCCTATCCCACCCAGCTTGCATCCACAACCCTCCCCGCCTCCGTCTGACTCCCTTCCCTTTTTGACCACATAACATCTCCCAGCCCAGCCTGTTCGGGCTCTAGGACCGAATCTGAATCAGCAGGGCAAACGGGAGGGTTGTAGCTCCTTTGTTCCCACTAGCCTGCCTGCAGCAAGCTAGGTAGGTCCTTTGTTTATGAGACACCTAGCAGCAAGGAGTTCCGGTCCAGGCACCAAGAGAGACATCACTGGGGTGAGTGAGTTTCTGACCGCGGCAGCAGCCCGGGACAGGGAACTCAGACACCCCTCCTACACTTCCTGGTCATCCTCAGGGGCTACTCTGCCTGATACCTTCTCTCTTCCTATCCCACCCAGCTTGCATCCACAACCCTCCCCACCTCCGTCTGACTCCCTTCCCTCTTTGACCACATAACATCTCCCAGCCCAGCCTGTT
>NW_026067922.1:4883517-4933921 GCF_014885135.2 Alexandromys fortis
GGGGGGAGGGAAATGGGAGGCTGGGAGGAGGCGGAAACTTTTTTTTTCTTATTCTCAATAAAAAAAAGATTAAAAAAAAGAATGACATTAGTGCTGGAAGGAATATTAAAAGACTGGACTGCAAAGGAACAGGTGCCTGGGCCCTCACAGGAGGGAGGGAAATGAATAATGCTTTCTGAGAGCAGGAAATGTTCACTTTACAATTGCAGAGCACCAAAGGTGAAGGGATGTAAGCGTGGGGCCCAGGGACTACAGAGAAGGGAAAACCCTCCCTAGGATTTTATTCCATGGTGTATAACTCTGTGAATCTACAGATAACATTCCCACTGTCTTTCATTTTCTCATGAGGGTGAAGAATCGATTATGCATTGCAACAAGTCATGGTGTCTGGCTACAATGGTAATTTTTTTTAAAGCATGCCATTTTAGGACTCTTCTAAACTTCAAAAGTCTGTCCCAAATAGAAATCGCTGCTCACACCAGATTCTCCAAACTTCCTATTTCAAAATTCTCGCTTACAATCTCCTCTCAGTCTTACAAAAGTACAACAGAAGAGATTAATGAGAACAACGGCTGTCTTCAGCAGGTAGCCAGTATGAAATGTCTCTTCCCAGAGATGGGGGCTTTTTAGGGAAGCCAGCTCGGCTATTGATATTATGTCCTTAAATAATGGTTTTAAAACGCTGTCTTTACTTTCCTTAACTATGAAATACTAACTAAGTAATACTTGAATCATAGCATGGTAGTAAGAAATACAGGGCCTTTGGTCAAATGTATGGAATAGTTGTGCACAATATTAGATATCAGCAAGTTTACCTTTTTCCTCATTTGATGATATAGGTAGGCGTCATTCATTCATTGTTCTGAAAACTAATTTAGGAAATGAATGAGTTATTGATTCCAACAATGTGGACTCCACCATGGTAATATCATAGTACAGTTTTACTACCCTTAGATGACACTTTATCATACCTTATAAAAAATAATGTCTATGGAAGGTGGAAGCATAACCTGCCAGTGCTCCTTTCTCATAGTATCACATCACAGTACTTTAGACTATAGTCACCCACCACTTAGACAAGTACACTTTTAATGTTCCATTGTAAAAGTGATAACTAAGTGACATCTATTAATTATCCTCATTCAATCATTGCATATTTTATACATTAGTCAAGATCTCACACTCTACTCCATTAATAAATCCTCTTATGGTTTGTTGGTTAAAATATTTGAAAACAGGAAACCTTTGAGATAAGGTTGCTGGTGGAATGAAGAAAAATACCAGTCTTGTGTCACTTGTACATAGAAAACCGAGTAGCAGGATATATTTTATGTATTTCCCAACCAGCTTAAGTTTTAAGGATTAGTAAGAAAAAATATCAAATTGCCTTCTTAATTTGTTCTAATTCATAGTGAATTTCTATCAAAAGAACCTTAGACTTTTTAAAATGATAACAACCAAAGATAGGGACTCAGAGAACCTTCAAATGCATTTTATAGCTATGAGATTTTTTATGAAATTGAGCTTTGTGGGGCTCCTTTTTAACTTTCCATCGTTGCCACTTTGATCCCTGATGGTTTCTGGTCCCTTGATGCCAGTTTCCAGGTAATGACTCATGACAGCGAAGGTATTACTTCCAACCTTGTACTCTCCAGGTATGAGCCAAGACTTGATGTTTCTTGGACTTTATTTGTTTATGTATTTATTTTTAGAATTCTTAATGGAATTGCAATGGTGACAGGAGCTGGTAAAACAGCCTCTTCATTCTTTAATCCTGATATTCTCTTTTTATTATTGTATTTTTGATAATATAATTTTTACTGCATTTATCAGTTTGGTATTCTTTCTTCAAACACTCTCACATACTCCTTCCAATTCTAAATTAATGGATTTTTCAATATATATATATATATGTATATATATATATATATATATCTTATTCAGTCCATATAATGTTACTTTTGTGTGTGTTTTTAGGAGTAACAATTTGGCACTAGGTGATCCTTACTCTTTTACCAAGGAAATACGTTTCTAAAGTATTTCTTTTTTTTTTTTTTTGCATGATGAACTAGTATTAAATCAATTCACTATTATGTTAATCCCTTGACCAGATCAGATGTGAAGGTCTGGGCCATGGTTGTTTGCCCATCCTTTTAGCTTCATTTCGGAGCTCACAATTCCTTTGTTTCTGGCACTGAAAAAACAGACCTAGTATCTATTTGCCTGGGGATGAGAGATAACTTTTTATGGAAGAGCTGCGTTTTTACTTTGTTTGTTGTCTTGTTTAAAGAACCTGTTTCTGAAATGTCTCTAGGTTAATTTTATTTCTTTTTCCATGTAGTACTTTCCTTATTTATTACGTCTGTCTCCTGCCCTGTGTGAGCAGCCCCAAAGATGCAAAGATGACCAGATAAGATATTCCAGCTAGAGTTAGGGGTCTGGATCGGGATCTGAGAGGATGCCATGTGTCCTAGAAACAGTACCAGAGAGTTCTGACTGTGTTTACTTGGCATTGGCCAAGATGATAATAAAGAGGACTTCAATTTCTCATTTACTTCAACGCTTGTTTTTCTAGACTCTTGGGGGATTTTATAGGGAAAGGCTGTGAGATTATAATGGGATTCAAGATATCTGGTCCTTTATTTCTAGGGCAATGCCATCTAACATCACCAAAAACTTACCCCTCTTTTCCTAACATGTGGCTTTCCCTTTGAGAATGCTGCCATCTAATTCTTTTACAGATTTGAAAGGTAAGCATGTTTCTTTTCCATGTCGTTTTTATTCATTGGCATGGCAACACATATGGTATCTGAATTCATAGTGAGATAAAGGAGCCATTAGAAAGTATTGAGCTGGTGGAATAAGTCCATGGAAAATAAGTCTCAGCTGTAAAAAAGTAGCACGGGACCAGACTTTTGGGGTGATGATGTTAGCATGGATGCGCTTATCTGACTGGCCACTTTCAGAATGACCAAAACAAGGATTCTTTATACTCTTTGGTGGAATTCATGTCTTTCATCATGTGGGATAGGAAGCAATGCTCATTTGCCATGTGGAGGGTTTTGGGTACCTTACTACTCTCCACTCAACTTTTGTTCAAGCAGGTGAACTGAGCGCTATTTTAGTCAGAGGTGAAAAATGGCAATCTATTTAAAATCTTACCAGCTTAGCAAGGAAAAGTAAAACTAAATCAAAACCAAAAACACAGTAGGTGTTAATGAATGTGAAACTACTTAAAGTCTTCATTTAATCTTTCATTCATCCCAGAAGGGCGGTGGGAAACAACAGAAGTATGAATTAAACAGCATGGCAGAAGCACCCTGAGTGATGGGCAGATTAAGATGAGAACGCATCTTAATCCTTGCTGTGTCTGTGGTCCTCATCCTAGGAATGCAACCTACAAGTTCCCTTTGAAAGAGTACAGTGACTTTGTTTCCAATTCCTAATTAAGAAATAGGTGTAGGAAAGGACTTTCTGAATAAAAACTACATTCACTCAGAATTTAATATCAACAATTGATAAGTGACCCTTCATCAAACTATGAGTTTCTTCACAGCAAAGGAAAACAGTCAAGAAATACATGATCCCACAAAATAGGAGGGTATTCTTGGCAACTATGTATTTGATAGAGGATTAATAGCTAAAATAAGTAATAAATTAAAAAAGAGTCATGAAAACAAGGAACCCAATTAAAAAATGGCCCATGGATCTGAACAGAGACCTCTTAAAAGAAGAAATCCAAATTGCTAAAAAATATCTCTGAAGGTAACCAACATCATTAGCAACTAGGGAAATGCAAAATAAAGCTACTTTGGTATTTCATCTTACCCCAGTTAGACTGGCTAAGATCAGCAAACCAAGTGACAACAAATGGTAGAGTCAAGGTGAGGACAGGGGAACACCCATCCAATGGTAGTAGGAATGCAAACTTGGTACAGCCAATCTGGAAGATGGCGTGCAAACATCTCAAAATCCTGATTAACTGAGATATATTTGAAGATCCAAATGAGGATCAGTAACTTGTTCTGCCTTCATCAGTAACTGATCAGTAGATCTTGGAGTAGATGGGAGCTCACAGAGACTTCACAGCTGGGCAAAGTGGAGAGAACAAAATATTTTTGAGCACTGAGTCATGATGTGCCAGCAAAGCTACCCCCCCCCCCCCGCCGAGGGCTGAGGGAGCTGTGTGGAAAAGGGGGGAAGAAAGATGAAAGATTGTAAGCTCCACATGAGGGGTAATGACTCGGAGGATCCGTGTCTTCCAGACCCAACAGGACTGATAGACATATGAACTCTCAGAAACTGTGGCAATATCCATTCGGCCTACACAGGTTCAAACCAGATCCCAGCACTGAGGTAAGGAAATGAGCATGGGCTCCTATCCTTAACAAAGATGTTAACTTAAATTGACATACACTTTCAAAGGAAAAATTAGTTTACTCCAATGTAGACTCACTGGGTATATTAATCACATTTAAGATAGCTCTGATGCTCCCCAATAGATGGTCAACATAAAGCAAACTCAATGATATATATTTAGACATTTTGTCTCATAATGCTTTGTTTGGGCATTTTTATTTTATTGGCCTTTTGTCTATATATTATGGTTTCTAATTTTGTTTGTTTTTGTCGTGTGTGTTTCTTATGTTTTTTTTTCCTCTGTTTTTCATTCTACTTTTGGCTTTGTCTGCCTGATTGTTTTCTAAAAAGAAATGAAGAACATAGAGTTGGGTGGATGGGGAAGTGGAGAAGATATAGGAGGAGCTGGGGGAGGAGAGACTGTGATCAGAATATACAACATGATATTTTTCCAATGTGTTTGGAAACTAAGTACTTATAAGCATATTGCCTACCTATCAAAGATGCACCCTCATGGACCTTCTTCTTGAGTGGCTGCCCTCCATTCACATTTCCATTGTATTCAATTATCTGCCCACTTCTTTGTCTGAAACAACTATATTAGTTAATGTATAGCTATTTTATTACAAATAATTCTGATCATTCAATAGTCATGAAAAAATTTTATTGCTTGAGTTGGTATATGTATAAGTGTGTGTATACACAGTATGTGCTTCAAAGAGTTAGAAGTTGCTGTTTCATACAGTCTATTATGAGACCTACACTAACATAATTTTCCAAGGATGCCCAGGGAAGACAGGGATAATAAAGACTGCTTTTGTTATTAAATACTACTAATAATTTTTCATAGACATTATGTGATATTAGAATATTGAAGATAACATTTATGTATCAAATTTAACAGTTTTATAGTTATCTATTAGATATACTACACATGTTCCTGTTTTTTAAATCTTTTTGATCAGATTTTATATGAGAATCTTAAAAATTTCCAATTACAATTTTTATAATAACATTTCATTTGTCAAACTTGTCCTTTGAATAGAATAAGACAATCAAGGTAGTCAGGGTTGAAAAAGCTCATGATCATTTTTGTGATGAGCATTTTGAGAGCATAATTGTCTAGCTGTTACCTAAAAGGAAAAATAAACTCTGTGAACTTGTGGAGGAGCAATGTTAAGAAGTTGCTCTGAATGCTGCTGATGGAGAAAAGAGGAAATGAGTGGAGAATTGAGGATTCATTGTGTTATCTGTGGCATTTAGGAAGACTTGTCCTAGGCTTCTCCACTGACAGTTATTTTATGGAAAATGACAACATATTGTATCTAGTTAGAAAACACCCTGTCCTGTACAATGTAACATCTTTAGAACTTTCAGCATTTCTAATATAGTACATGCTATGTGAGCAATTGTCATGCTGTATTGTTTAATAAATAAGGACAAAGAAGTAACTCCTGTGTGTTCAAAAGTCTTTTCGGCATAATTTTGATCTGTGATTGGTTGCAATTTTAGACTTGAATCTTGTGAATACAGAGAGGTGATTGTAAAAGAGTAAAAGTATAGAGGGATGTTTATCATTAGAGTATTTAAACTACTACATAGACAGCCAGTTTATTTAACTAAATTATGTAGTATTGTTTATACATTAGTAGATAGTATTAAACATTAATTCTTATTCATGTTAGAGAATATTTTGTCACTATTGCACAGAAAAGAAGCCAATGCAAGCATGCATATAATTATTTTATAGCCCAATGATGAAGAATAACTTTTTATTAGATAAAAAGTGACACTGAGAATAAATTAATTTTTGAAGATTATGATATACTTTTACCATTTTCTTTATATTTTTTCACTGTTGCCATTTAGAATATTGTTCTACTAAACAAGAGGGCAGAGTTGGAACTCAGGCCCAAGGGGCACTCAGATATCACCTGATTGCTGATGATAAGTTCCTCTCTGCTTCACAGTCTTCCTTACCTTTCCAGTGAGTAACCTTTTTTTTTTTTTATTTTCGAGACAGGGTTTCTCCGTAGCTTTTGGTTCCTGTCCTGGAACTAGCTCTTGTAGTCCAGGCTGGCCTCGAACTCACGGAGATCCGCCTGCCTCTGCCTCCCGAGTGCTGGGATTAAAGGCGTGCGCCACACCGCCCGGCACCAGTGAGTAACCTTTAAATGTGTATTTCAGCTACTTTTTCCCCTCAGACAATTCCAGAGTTACTGGAGTGAGAGCGGGAATGAGATAATTTCATGAGACAATGACTCATGAAAATGGCCCTTGAATTCTTTGTAGAAATCATGTGAATATTAATATAAGAATAATACTGTTGCCAAGACTATATACAAGACACCTTATAAAGCAAAGTTAAGAGATACCCTCGTTCATATTTTGGAAGTCTCAATCCTAAACTGTAACAATAACAACAACCACAAACCAGTTCTCAAATAAGTGAAGGAAGGACTGGTGAGTGCATAATTTCCCTCTTTAACTGGTTGTTCAAAGTAGCATAATGTGAATGTTCTGTAAGGTAAGAATAGTCTGCAAGGGAAAATCCTATGAGTTCAGTGCTTAGAAAACAAGATGCTATTTGTATAGATTAAGAAGGAAATGTCAGGGTTTCATGTTAAAATGGAGAACCCTGGGGTGTTCTTGGAGTCAAGTGACAAATTAAAGCATACGTAATAACTTGTTTGGGCATTTAGCAAATGTTTAACAATCCTACTGTGAATCTAAGTAAATTTTTTTCTAAAATTCAGAGTACATGGGAGCAGATGATGGGCCAGTAGAAAAATAAAGGGCAGGAGAATGCCCTTAATTATATGGTATGAGATATAATGGAGCCTGAAGGGAATGAAAATTAAGGTCCTCCTTGTTCATAATTTATCCAAGATGATATATACTAGTTAAATCTGCTGATAACACAGAGCTGAGTAAGGAATAGCCCTTCAACCAGAAGTAAGAAATACTCAGAATCTTTGAGATTATACCTCTGACTTTCAAATTCTCAAACATTGATTAATGCTAATTCATCAACCTTCACATCTGGAGGAGACTGTATAACCTATTGAGAAAGTATAGAAGACCCAATCAAAAGTTGTTTTTGGCAAAAAAGAAGAGGATTGCAAAAGTATAATTTGAATCCCTGGACTGCTTTGGACAATGCCAAGATCTGGGACTGGATTCTAGATAAGGCAAGTTTCCCAGCCTCCTATTTCAGTCATCTCAAAATGAAGGAGCAGAGAATGAAAGTGGTGCACAAATTTTTCACTCAGTGGGATATTTCAAAATTGAAGCTTGTCATCAGGGGCCAACTGTCTCAGGGGGACTAGACCACCATGAGTTCAACACCACAAACAACACACAGATTAAAGGTATGTGGAGACTTTAGCTTTAGACTTCCTTCTAATTCCACATACATATAAGAAATACTGTCTTCCTCCCAAAGAATAAATGTGATGTATCCATTCTACTTGTTAATAAACATCATATTTTTATTCCCAATACAGAGGATGTAGACATTTCATATAGAAGGAAAGGTCACTGATATTCATATTTTCCCCTGTTTTTCTCACTACTCTACATCTTTCTGAACAGAAAGAACATTTGTCTGGAGTGAACAACAGTGTTTGTCTCCATTTTGATAACAGGAAAAGAAAACTACAGACACCACTTGAATTTAGAAGATACCATTTTTTTTTTAAACTAAACTGTGTGGTTACATTCTTGAAATAAAGCTGGAAGCGTTGGGTTTCCAAAAGTGCTATTTTGGTGGCACTGTGGGACACTCTAAGGGCTGAAGAATTCTACAATCTGGCTTAGTTCTTGGAGTAAATTACTCAGGAAGAGAGAAACTACTTGAATGAACATTGCTTCAGGGTTGTGAATGGCAGGGCTAGCCAAAGCCTTTTTAGGGTTGAAAGTAGAAAATAGAACCCTGTACCAGATTCTGAAGTAACATTCATTTATTTGGTGTATGACTGATACACATGAGTAAAGCAGACAGTAAAGCCTTGAATGCTATAGGATAATGCTCTTGTTCACTGCAAAGATTTGTCATTCATATTGGCTTAATAAAATGCTGATTGGTCAGTAGCCACACAGGAAGTTAGGTGGGGCAACCAGACTAGAAGAATTCTAGGAAGAGGAAAGGCAGAGAGTCAGTCAGAAACTAGACACAAAGGAAGCAAGATGAGAATGCCTTACTGAGAAAAGGTACCAAGTCACATGGCTAAATATAGACAAGAATTATGGGTGAATTTAAGTCATAAGAGCTAGTTAGTAGTAATCCTAAGCAATAGGCCAAAAAGTTTATAATCAATATAAGCCTCTGTGTGTTTATTTGGGACTGAATGACTGTGGGACTGGGCAGGACAGAGACTTCAGTCTACACTTGAAAGGGGTGGTAAAGCCATCCCTTTCACATAGGTCTTAAATTTTTTTCTCTAACTCCTCGGTTCTACATCTGAAAAATCCTCTTAAATTATTGAATATGTTGGGGACATCACAGCCAAGCAGTCATCACCAGGCATCTTTTGAGTTCTAGAGACTGCAGGGGTGAAGAAAGTTCACAGTTGGTTGGAGTTTGAGGATACAGAATGAGACAATGTTATCACAGAATGTTCCTTCCTAGCACTGGAAGGGTTACTCTGACTAGGAGTGAAAAGTTGAGGCTTAAGGTCAAAGAAGAATTCAGAAGAAAGCTTGAAGATGTGGAGGAGTGGTAGAGCATTTGCTTCACATGAACACAACTTTAGGCTCACCCTGTCTTAGTTACATTTCTATTGCTTTAATGAGATACCATGACCAAAGGAAGTAACAGGAGAGAGGGTTTATTGGGCCTCACAATTACAAGGGTTAGAGTCCATGAGTATCACTTGAGGAGCATGGCAGCAGGCAGGCATACATGGCACGGGAACAGCACTGGGAGAGCTTATACCTTTATCTGCAAGTAGGAGGCATATAGTGATGAGGTGAGCAGGCCTGCTTTTCATCCCACCTGGCTCCCACATGGCTATCTTAGCCCTAGAAATAATAACACAGAAACTGTATTCATTTAAACACTGCCTGGCCCATTAGTTCTAGCCTCTCATTGTCTAACTTTCACATCTTGATTAACCCATTTCCATTAAATCTGTGTAGCATCACAAGGCTGTGGCTTACTGGGAAAGATCCTAACCTACGTCCATCTTGGCCGGAGATTCATGGCATGGTGCATGCCTGTCTCTGCTTTCTTCCTCTCACAATTCTGTTCTGTCTTCCCAACCTACCTATGTTCTGACCTATCAGGCCAAGCAGTTTTCTTTATTAATTAACCAATGAAAGCATCAGATAGATAGAAGACCTTCCTCCTACATCATAGGCAGAGAGGTATAGCATGATTAATAAAAACTCAGAAACAGATATGGGAGTTCAACCCATTTAATTGGGAAAGGCATGGACTTTTGAAGGTTCAAAGCTCATCCCCACTGACATACCTCCTTCAACAAGACCACACCTCCTAATCCTTCCCAAAGAGTTCCACCAACTGGGAACCAAACATTCAATGTATGAACCTGTGGGGACGATTCTCATTCAACCACCACAAAAGACCAGAATGTGATATAGGGAGAGGGAGAAGGAGAGAGAGAAAGAGAGAGAGAGAGAAACACACACACACACACACACACACAGAGAGAGAGAGAGAGAGAGAGAGAGAGAGAGAGAGAGAGAGTTCAGAAGAAGAGACTGCAGGAAGGACCATGAGCTAAGATCCATATCCCTTCAAGCTGTTAAGAAGTGGTGGAGCATGGAATAATTCAGATAAAGTTTCAGCACATAATAATGAGAGTGTTCTATGAACACAAAAAAAGAGATTCCATTTTTTTTGGTAAACATGCTCTCATATCTCACCTCAACTTTCTGTGAATTGGTTTTGACTTATGAATGCTGTTTTGTCTTTAGGAAATACTTGGTGTTCTTTGCAGTAATCTGAACAACAAGCCTACAAAATTTAGAAAATGGACGCCATTTTGTAAAAGGGCCCTTCCTGTTCAAAGCATTCTGAGCCCTGACAACATGTTAAAGATGACGGCAAGGATGTTGTAGCAATTGGAAGGCCTCCAAAGTGGGGGAAAGAACTGCCTCCAAGTGTAAAAGGTTGACTGATTGTTAGGCGGGGGGCCAAGGATAAGGGGAATGGTTCTGCCAATTCTCCACTCCCCCTCCAAGTTCTCCAGCTTCCCAGCTGCCGCCAAGACACATTTTATTTTTTCTGACATGAAATATGTATATAATTCTAGCCTGATTTTTTAAAACACAAGAGGGTTGATTCTGTTTATGCCTCCCTTTACTCCCACCAAGTACAAACATTGGCCTCCAGCCTGGTGGTGACGACAGGATCTAACAAACAGAATCACAGAGCCAGGAAGTAGATGGCTAAGTAAATAGGCCCCCAAATACAAACAGTTTTAACCAGGTAGGTGAGGTAGTGGAGGACCTGGCCTGTGAGACTCAGGCAAATTAACTGTCTGGGAAAACAGCAATAGACAAAGGTTGACTTTTGGCTCTGAGTTTAATGCTGTTTGTCTGATCTCTGCATCTGGCCTCAGGCTTTATAAATCTCCAGACTTGGATACTGTTGGCTAAAGCAGCAAAAGAGTAGCCTACTGAAATAAGATCTGTTTTACAATGTTTTGTGTATGTGCACTACAGCCAGGGCGTAACATCTTCATGTACATATATGGTTCGTGTAATAAAGGGGGATGCAATGTAAATAAAAGGCATTGGGTAATGGAAACTATCGGAGGCCACAAAGGAACAGGTTTGCATTAGAGTGCTTGTGTTGCAAGAAGGCACAGTCACACAGATAAAGGAAGCTACCCTGCTATGCATGCTACAGCTGTTGCCTCATTTCCTTAATCCAGCTGTGCCTGCATGTCAGCTAGGGGAAGAACATTCAAAAACATCACTTCTGTTCCAGTAGGCAGAAATCTGTAGCAGTGTACATCAAGTATGATTTCTCATGCATCTAAGTGTTTGATCATCAAGGATCGTACAGTGTTTCTTTACTTCTATGAACAGAGTGGTTCTGTTTCCAAATGCTTTGTCCATTTCCAGAAACTAGCCCACTGTATTTTTATTACATACATTTTGAATGAGCATGTAACAAGTAATAAATGATTCCTTTTCTTTGTAGCCTGACTCTGAGACATCACAGGAAGGTCTGCATAGTATCTGTTCCTTGCACTTTGTTTCAATCAAAGAGTCCTAGAAAGGATGCTTCCTTTCTAGGTTCCAGGAAGATATTTATTATATTATGTGTGGATCCTTCAGTATGTTGCTCTTTTAGTCTCAGACACCAAAAGATTGTTTGTTGGTGTGCTCAGTAAGTTTAGAGAAGGAAATAGCATGTGTTTTTCCAGTGGTCTGGGTAGGCCTCATCTAAGGAGGGGTTTAATATTTGTAGAACTCCATAGAATGCAGGATATTTATTATCTTGGTGTTTGAATCAGGCTGTGTCTCATTTCCTTAGTCTAAAATTACTGAGGACTGGGTGGTAGAAAGGAGGAAAGAAGATACGAGATTTGGAAAAGGAGAGTGGAATTACTTGAAGTCAAGAGTTAAGGGTAGGAAAGGAAGGGGAAGGGGAAGGAGTGGAAAGGAAGAAGGATTATATATGAAGGGAATATATCCATTTTTCTTGTCCTTAATGCTAAACATGGTATCTTGATATTTACATTGAATAGACATTATAACTAAAAATGACCACCCGCCCCTAATGTGGTTAACTCTTCTAAAAGCTGGGGTAATCGCAAACATTCAAATTAAACCCGAAAGATCCTGAAGTTGTTATTCTAGTATTCTTGTTTCCCCCCTCTGCTCTCTGCTTTTCTTTTCTCAGCCAGAAATCATACTGCTAGTATGTCTGTCTGTTTTAGAATGAAAACTAGAATACATCTGACAGTGCACAATTGGCCTCAGGGGTACTCAGAACCCTAAGAGGTTCTTCCTAATAGGTTATAATTGAAAGCAGTTAAAAATTACAATAATCAATACCTAAGCTCATATACTTGTGAGAAGATGCCTCCGGCTCAATGTGTGTGAAGTTAGAATGTTGTCTGCCTAACATTGGCTGCATTAATGTTGTCGATGTTCAATTCTCTGATTTTGTCACTGTGCCTCCTTGTGAGCCGTGAGATTCATCACCCTTCTGCAGTTCCCTTCCAGCCCCCACCACCCCCTCCATGTCTTGTTTAGATGTCTCAGCCCATTACTATGCTCTTCTTTCTCCAACTGATGTTGGGCTGGTTCCCATGCGCCTGAGTACAAGCTGGAAAGCTTTGGCGCAAGAGTGCTTACTAAATTAAGATGGTATCTCAATAGCAGAAAGGGGTTTTCTCAGCCAGGACAAAAGAGCATCCTCTAGCCCTCACAGCCAATATGGAGGACTACTGAAAAGTTACAGCCAAATATGACAGACGCCTTTTTGGGCGGGATAGATTAATACTATGGTCCATATATTACAGTGTTCTCCTCTGAGACGTGCTTTTTCTAAACATCACAGCTTTCCTGCTCCATAATCACTTGGACTGCAATGGGAATGACATTCTCTAGACTTCTGCATCACACAGTCTAACAGATCCATAAGGAGCATGTTCTTAAATGAATAGTATATGTACCCTAAAGAGAAGAGTATTATTATGCTCCAACTTCTACCTCTCTAATAGGAAATAAGGGCCATCGACAGAGGTTCTTATGCATTTTCATACATACATTTATTGGCTAGAAACAATAGTTACCACCCATGTAGAGCCTGTATCTTCTCATTGACATTCACATTTCATAACAGTCTTTGTTCAGAGATAAACACCATATGAAGGTTTAAATTTCTTTTCTGCCTGATACTTTATGACTCTTTAATCCCAGCCAATACCGAAATCTTTAAAATCTAAATATCATTGGCAGTATTTTTCCTCCAAACTCCTTGTATTGCAATCTAGACACTCATCTTGAGGAAGAGTGAGGGTTATCATGAATAGAGACATGTGAGTTTTTTCTGGAAACATCTAACAGTAGATGCACAATGACTCTTCAAAAAGTATCTAGGTTAAAATATGCTTATTTAGTGCTGTTACTATATTTCATAGGTTTATCGTAACTATCTTTATTATCAAAAGAGAACGTTGGGTGTCATTCAAGAGAGAAAACTGAGCTGACAGTTTGCAGACAGTGTGTCTGTTTAGACTTCCCCATCCTATAGTCCTTCATTGACCCAGTCATCTTTTGTTTTGTTTTAGTTTTTTTCTCCTCTTGCTGTGGTCTACCTGTTTATAAATAAGGACTTCAAGCAGATTATCTCTGAGGGTTCCTATCAGCTTGGATATTGTACAATTTATTGTCCTGGGATTAGGTAGAAGGTGAGTGGAAAGGGCTGTAACAATGGTAGTGGATTCTCTGTAGATCAAGATTCTTACCTTGCTGCCTTCTGTTTCCTTTTAGGATGAGGCTTTCATTGTATCACTCCCAGCTAATCTATGACCTTCCTGCAATCCACAAAACTGATCCACCATGAAATGTCCTGGCTCCGTCTCCCTCCTACCACCCGTGCTTCCTGAATCCTGCAAGTTCTCAGTCACGAACGGGCTTCTGCACTGGGTACTTGTTTACGCGGTGTTTCAGTCTTCTGGGAATTCTCACTCAGGACTCTCTGTTCTGTGTTCATGTCTCTCTCCTCTCTGGGCTCTTGGCCTCTTCTCTGATTCTTTTCTTGTATGGCTCCTTTCCCTTTATGGTACCTCGTTTTCATTTGGTTCAAGTTGTTTGTGTCAGTATATTTAAGCTCAGGGCTGGTATTTCTGGATTGTTTCTAACAAACTGTTTACTTTTTTCCCCCTCCCTTCTTTCTCTCCTTGTTAGATCATCTGAGTTTTCCCATCATTTCATTCCAGCAGCAATTGCAGAAAATTTATCAATGCAGCTTAAGCTTTTTCCGTTTGTTTACTGGAAACTTTCTTCTTACTCCAAATCATCTTCTTCCCAGGCAGAGTCACCTTCTATGTGCTAGCTGTTAGTGTCTGAAACTTCCCCATAAACAGGAACAGTATATGTCTAGTGCAATGGGCCCAACTTGGAAGATGAATGGTCCATTTTTGTAATGTCCTGACTAAATTCCCCAAATTTGTGACTATAGTGAGTTTGTGCCATGTCATATGGTACAAAAATCAATCAGCATTGTCCAAGGACACAGAAACAATTAACAGGGAGAAGGGAAAGGAAGATGCAGATACAGAAGTGGGCATTTTGATTTAGGCTCTCTCGATTATGGAGACTAAGAAATCCTAAATCTTATCATCTACTGTCTGCTAACTGGAAACCCAGGACATGAGACATATTGTTTTGACAACGAGAGGGTCAATGGTACAATTTCTGGTTGAGGAAAGGGAAAGAGCAGTAACCTACTTCATAGTAATGCATAGAGCACCCACTCTTTCCTTCTCTACCTTTTTTCTCTTTTTAGGTTTCCTAGGAACTAGATGAACTTCGTGTGCCTTCAAGTGAGCATCAGCTCCAAGTGAGCCCACCAATTAGGATGCTAAGATTATCTGAAAAGACTCTGTCACACCTGGAAATAACATCACATTTAACTTGACCACTCTGTTTTCGAGTTAACTCATAACGTGTGTTTCATCATTGTACTAGAGTTGATAAGGAGATAGGCTTGGTGGGCCAGAGCTAGTCATGACTCTTTAAAGGTAGAGCTTTTCCTCTAGCTTCCCAGTTGATGTCAGGTGAGCTGTGCCAGGCTCGACATGCTGTGGCCAATGTGGAGATAGAGGGGCATGTAGAAAATATGAAGGGCACCAGCAACCACATAGAAGAGCCAGCAAGTAGCTCCTGGCCAAGATCCAGCAAAAAACAAGGACCTTATTCCAACCAGCAACTGGAAGGAGATAACTTTGGCCAACAACCTAAATGATCTTGGAAGCAGTTTCTTCCCCAGGGCCTCCAGATGACAGCCCTGCCTGGCCAACACATCACTTTTTCCCTTGAGACCCAAAGAGGAGAACCCGATTACCATGTGCATGGACCTCTGACCACAGAAACTGCAAGATGATGCATTTGTTATTTTAAGCTGGTAAATTTATGGCATTTTCTTGCTCAACAATGGACAACTAATAACCCCAAATATTTTGCTACTTTGGTACATCTGTTTTCCCGACTCTGTAGTCCATGTCCACAGAAAAGAAATATGTTGGATAATTGAGTTAATGGCATTTTAAACCAAAGAACTCCTAAGCACTGAGGTTAGAGGGAGCCACCAATTAGTCTTTTAAATTATTATAGTTCATAATGAAAATATTTCTACACTTGAAAAGAAGTGGGAGAGAGTGCCATAGAATTCCTCTTAGTCATCAGCACCATAGTGAATTAAAGTGAATTGGTCATACAGAAGTGTGGGTTGAAAATAGGTGTAAGTGTTTTGAGCAGTCACAATTTTCAATGTAGTTTCAAAGTCAATTGAAGAGGGTGATATCTGTTTGCAAAGGTTAGAAAAGAGACTAGACTAATGCAATATTAGATAATAAATAATAGAATAAATTAAAGCAAAAATAAACAAAGTCTGTGATCAATAAAACAACCATTGCTTTGAGGAACAAGGTAAATTTGGTTGGTGAGAGAAACAAAATTAAAAGCGAAATTGTATTTCCCTTCTGATAATCTGTAATTTGAAATATGAAAGAAAACTAAGAGAAAACTATGATCAAAGCGTTAACTAACTGAAGCAAGTTTCATATCAATTTTCTCTGATGTGTTGAGATTCTCAAAAAAAAATCTGGCCTTAAGATCAGCAATAAATCCTTTCAAGCCAAGTGTGGTGACTCACACCTGTAACCCCAGGAGGCTCAGGTAAGAGGCAGTAGGACTACCATACATTCAAAGGCAACTTCAGATAACTAAGTGTTATGTAATAAATCGAGAGCTACAGAGTAATAATATGTTTCAAAAAAGTCAATCAACCAATCAATTGATCAACCAACCAATGAAACTATTTGCTTTATGCATAGAATTGGGATTGTTTGATTCAATAACTATCTCGGTAATAAGAAGTTCTGAAAACCAGAATCCAACAGAGAAAGTTAGTAAATAGAAGATTTGAACTGATGGCTTTTCTTTCTATTCATCTCTCAAAGAAATGCAAAACAATAAAAAAATTCTTGTACCAAGGAACTTTAGGGGGGCATTGCTATCACTGTTATATTGGTTGTGTTGGGAATCAGAATATAATCACATTAGTGTGGACAAACTTATTTTTTTTTTCGAGACAGTGTTTCTCTGTGGTCTTGGAGCCTGTTCTGGAACTAGCTCTTATACACCAGGCTGGTCTCGAACTCACAGAGAACCGCCTGCCTCTGCCTCCAGAGTGCTAGGATTAAAGGCGTGCGCCACCACCGCCCAGCTGGACAAACTTTTGGACAATGTTTAGCAAGAACAGAGGGTGGTAGAAGCCATCCATAACAATAGGCCCTTGAGAACCTCAGACAGTGAAGTCATTAATGACTTTGTTCAGCACTTTTCCAAAGCAAGCTTTAATGGACAAATACAAGGTCTAAATGCACCGAAAATAAATATCTTACCCTAAATTTTTACTATTGAGACCATAGTAGTTTCTGTCAATTCAGTAGTACTGAGAGTAAAAGGAATCAGGGGAGCTAGCTAGCCTAATGCTTTGGGTAAGATAAGCTTTCTCATCTCTAAAATCTCCAAAATACAGGTTTAATCTTAAGATTCCATTCTAGCAATGCTAGAACCTAGCACCCAAGTAAGAGGCATTTACCTCTTCAGTATGAGTTCCTTGTGGCTTAAATGGTTGTCACTTCAAGAGTGAGCTGTAATACAGCTAGGCTATCCTCAGGGAGCTTTTCCACATATTGTTACTATCTCATGCCATCTTCCAAGTCATAGCACAGCAGGAATTCATGGCCCAATGTGGCTGCCTGGTCTTGAAGTTCTAGATCTCCAGTAATGTGAACCAAAATCAACCTCTTGATAAATGACTGTGTCTTGGACTTTCTGTCATAGCAACAGAGAACGGGCCAAGATGTGGTGTGACCTGGAAGAAAGGAACAATGGCTCCAGGACTAGAAACAGTGTTGGATCTGATGAGGAGAAGAAGTGAGCAGAGAACTCTGGGTAGAGAAATGAGAGAAGGAATGTGACAGCAATGCTACCCACTGAAGTGAAAACCATAACATGCTTTCACACTTTTCTCCATTCAAATGTCCCTAGTTTAGTGACACCTTCAAAACATGTGGTTCAGATAAACAAGATTAAAAAAAAACTTTAAAAAAAACCCTTTAACAGTGCAGCTGAAGCTCCTAGGGACTGAAATGACTCTTTACAATCACATCTGATAATTTGATACAAGCTACAGTCACACACTGCCATGTGACAGTTCCAGCCACTTTCATGTATTTTGAAAAATTCTGTGTCTTTACAGTGTTCATATGTTCAACTGGTATCACCAGGTACTATCATTAGGCTAATTTCCATTTCAAAAGAGGGAAACCAAATGTCTGAATTTATCTCATACAGCCAAACCACACCGGCTGGTAACCATGAGAGCTGAGCTTAAACCTTCTCTTTCCCTTACCCCAAATGATGGGTGGCCTGTTAGAGTGACAGATCAAAACCCAAATAACTCTTACCCTTTCTCATTTAAATGTGTCACATGGATAAGACAACTTAATTCTGCCTCCGTGGTAGGCTCCCACCCTACTTCATATCCAACTCTAGAAGATGCTTAAGACTTCAATTGTCTTTTTTGAATATACTTCATTGGTCAAAGAGTCATGAGCCAATGTTCTGGGATAGCAAATTAAATATACATCTGCTTATTGTGCCAAAGAGGAGTCTCTTTGATTTTTTTCTTTTTGAGTGAGAGACCATAAGAGAAATGAGAGAAGGCTTGATAGATGGTGGGAGAGATTGGGGGAAGGGGAAGCTGAGTGAGGGTTCCAGGAATATGGATAAACTTGGAGGAATGCCCAGAATGTGGAATGGGAGCTAGGGAGTGAGACATAGAGAAAATAAGGGAGGTGATAAAGACAGACTCAAAGTATAAGGAGGCCTTGAATGTCAGGACAGGAAGCCTGAAATTGATGGTAGAGGGATAGAGAAGACAGACAGTTTCAGGGAAAAGGGGAATCATGCTATCAAGGGAACCCTGGAGACTTATCTTGGGCATAGGAGTCTGAGTTGGCTGGAGCTTAGGGGAAGGAAATACTCCCAGGGAAAAGGAGATTTCCAGCTCTCCTGTGCCTCACACATAGATAAATAAAGCACAATAAGGACCATAATGAGGAAATAAATGTCATAAAAATGTTTGATAGCAGATGGGACATACAAACATGAAGAGACGCCAGTAGCCTCCAGCCAAGAGCAACAAGGAAAAGACTTTGGTCTACATAACCTCAAAGCTCGGCTCCAAGTTGTATATTCTGATTTCTCCACTTTGGTTCAATTGAATTCCAATGGCATTTTCCAGGCACTGCCTGTGTAGAAAACACCATGTTACACAGCACTGAATACCGAACTGCATCCCTAACTCTGAAGAAGATACATTGGTGTTTGGGAGAATAGTCCAAAAGTTACAGTGAATGTCAGAGTCAGCAAGCGCCCTGCATGATTTTACATGTAATGAAAGCCTTAGAGGAAGGGTAGGGAAATTTGAGGAATCATTGAAGGTTATGGCTTTAGGGATAGGCAGGGAAAGCTATTGGAATATTTTAGGTAGAGAAAAACACAAGTCTCAAGGGTAAAGAAAATGCTCTAGAAGCCTGGAGGTGGGGCTTCTGGAGGCGTGGCTTCTGGAGGCGTGGCTTCTGGAGGCGTGGCTTCTGGAGGCGTGGCTCCTGGAGGCGTGGCTCCATGAGTAAAGCATTCAGAGCACAAATAGGAAGAGCAAAGTTAGACTCCTTAGAACTCACATATAGCAGAATCAATAGCCCGGTCCTCCTGCAGAGAGATGTGAAGTAGACACAGGGAGATCATGACAAGCTTGTGGGTCAGTGAGTCTGTCAGGCACAGTGGCAAACAACAAATAGACTCCGTCTTTGGTACGTGGAAGGTAAGGACTGACATGCAAAATTGTCTGCCAAGCTCTACATGCACACCTTGGCACAGACTGACCCATATTTCCATACATGAATACATGCACATGAAACCTGGCTTGTTTTGAGCCGACAGAAGTGATGGATGGGATGCTACAGCCCCCATTTGGTAGTCTATGGGAGGAAAAATGAGCAGCAAGGTCTCCTACAGTGAGGCAAAACTCCATCTTAGCTGACTTGAGTGGCATTTCCCTGTGACTTTGAAGAGTCGAGTTTCTGTTTGTTAGGAATATACATGACGAGGAAGGTATGTGGGCCGATGTGATTCAAGAGCATCTCTCAGTTAAGAACAAGAAGGAAGACAGATCTTTTCAATTCCAAGGCTCTAATTTCTGCCTACAAGCAGATAGAAGTAGGAAAGATCCATAGCCCAAACAGGAGACTAACTTAAAGGGCATACAGGTTGCTGTCCTGATTAGGTTATCTAGTTAATTAATGGATTCCAGCCCCAAAGGGAAATGGTGAGGCTATAGCAGATGTTCTTTTTTTTTTTAAAAAAAAAAAAAAGCTACTAAATTTGAAGTAATTTGTTTCTCTGCCACAGAAAACTAATATTGTCAACTCTCAGAATAAGGTGGAGCTCTGAGAAATGTTGGGGGTTGGTAGAAGAAAAGACAGAAACATTTGCTTAGGTTGGAACAAGAAGACATCATGTTAATGTAAAATCTATATACTAGGTGGAATCTGGCTCGCGTTCCAGCTAAATGAAGTTCTCCACAGGCAAGGCAACACTGGGGGAAGCCAAGTGAGCTGTCGTATCATGGACAAATGTTGAGATTGTTTGAGGAGCAAGCAGAGAGTGAAGACAAAAGGGAAGGTGAGGTATGTGTACCATCCCTCCCACCCCGAAACTTGTCTGCCATTGTGGCTGTCCATTTAATCCCACTGCTGTGATGCAGTATGTAGCGACTCTGCTCTTTTCCTAGTTGCTGAAGCCTGATAAGTGTTAGGAGACAGAAAGCAAGAAGAAGAGGTGAATTATAAGTAGCTGCTAGAGGGCTACCACAAAATTCCATAAATTTGAAGTAGAGGCTAGAAGCCACCTTCTCCAAACTCCATGATTTATGGCATTTTAAATAGGATTTATGTGTGTGTTTAGTTAAATAAATTTAATAACAGATCTCTCACTGAAAGATGAAGATTGACTTGTTAGATCATGCCGTTCATGAAAAGGATTTCTTAGGCATAGTTATAACTTAGTTGAATTCTGATTTTTAGAGATAATAGGCACCTTTATCATTACCAATCTAAAGTATGAGAAATACTTTATACTCAGGAGGCAGAGACATGAAGATTCCCAAGTTCAAAAGCTTTCCTGAATATCAGTTAGTTACAGCTTTGATGATTTGGTAAGACCAAATCTTTCAGAAATTTTTAAGTGCAACAATGAGGCTAGAGTGCAGCATAGCTCGGTGGTTGAGAGAGCATTTACCTAGATGTGAAAGGCCATATGTTTAATCCACAGTGTAGGTGGTGGGAAAGGAGTAACTAAGAAAAAATGGCATATGAGAGTACTGAGAGAAGAGAAAAGTGTACGATGTCAGGGCTAAGGATTTTCCTTGACTCAGAACATTCAAAACAATTTATCAATCAGCATGGACACGCAGAAACAATTCGCTAGATTGGAATGTAGCAGCCGGTCCAGATCGACAGACACCCACCCATCAAACACAGATGGACATACTGGACACTGAGGTATAGATAAGTGATGCTTCAAAATAAAGCAAGGTCCCCGAAACCAAGATGGGTAAACGGGGCCTCTTGCACCCGGCTGTCAGTTCTGTCAAAGGCTTCATCTTCAAGCAAATGACAAATGGCTACTCTCACAACAACTTCTCTGAGAGGCATTCCTGGGAAAGAATATCAAAACCACAATCAAAAGATCATGTAGCTTCCCATGTCTACAGTGAGTCGTTCATGTGTGGGCTTTGGCCAGAAGTCCAAATCCTTAGATGGACCCTTGATTGGCTAGTGCTCAGAATGACTTCACTGTCCTTAACATGTGAGAAAGAAGGACATGTACCTGAGAGGCACAGTTTCGTGAAAGTGGTCATTCCAGTGATTGTTAGCAAGTTAAAAAAATACAACAATTACTACTTAAGCTGCCTTTGGTGGAATATATTTTATTTATAATTGGAAACAAATGTATCCTGAACTCTGTGGCTGTTTTCAAACCTCATGGCTCTAACTCTTATCTTATTATTTTTCCATTAATTAAAAAAACATGAGCTGGGATTTATTTGCAATTATTCAATGGGGGATTTGAAACAGACTGTGTTGTGTAGTGTTTGCCCTGCAGCACCAGCTCAGTGTGGGCCATTGTGATTTTTGTCATAAACTCCTCTGATGCACTACGTTAGCGAGAAAAGATATAAATGCGCTTTAGCTTCTACTATTTAAAAAGAAGAAACATTTAGGCTCATCAAACACTTCCCTTCCGTTGGTGTAACAGGAAGGCTCCCAGTAACTATGACCAGCTGACCATTTTAATCCTAGCGACTTTAAGAAGACTCAGCCTCTGTTTGTCATTAAGTAGAGTGTCGAGGGCTTTGAACTGCTGGAAGTATCATGTCTGTTTTAAACGACTTGCAGGCATCAAAGGTCCATGGAATTCTATTTTTTGCCTTATATTATGTTTTATCACAATATAGGAGATTATTTTATTTTAGAAAGATACTCTATAATTGCATAATTTGATGAATACCATTAAAGGCCTAAACATGGATAGACAAGGCCTATCTGAACCCAATCCCTAGTTAGATGTAATAGCTGAGAGTTACTTCATATTCCTGGATCTGAATTTTGCCATCTGTTAATAAATTCTGAGAGCAGGCCTGATCCTATTGGCTTTTGAGGCTGTAGAGTATAGCAGTAGGTAAGTTTAGAATTTTATAATGATTTATGTTTATATCACTTTATAATAATTTATAACGATGGTCCTTGTGGTCAGGACAATGACAACAGATGTCTTACTTATTATTGATCTGTGTGGCTTACCCTTATAACAAAAATCAAAGATGTCATGTGCTTAACAAGATTTCTTTGGGTTGTTTTATGGTGTGAAGCTTTATTGATTAGCAATTAAAATGAATATGCAGAAACTAATCTCAACCCATCTATGGAGGACTCATATATCTTGGAGAGAAGTGCCTAGTCTTTACAATGATGAGATGCTGGTGTACCTTCTATGGAGTGATCTCTAAACATCTTTCCCCATGTGCCCTTCTCCTGGCCTTCTTAATTGTTACCGAGATCAGCTAAGGCCTGCCTTTGCTGCTGCTTTGTCTTTCTTGCCACTACCCTTCTTATTGCACACTGAAGGAACATCCTTGAGTTTTAGTTAAACACAATGCAAAACTCTTGATTATCTTTAGCTAAGCACAAATATAAAACATATATAGAAGATAGTGAATGAAATGCCTTGATCCTCAGGACCCACAGGGTAGAAAGAGGGACTAGACTCCAGCAAGATGTCCTTTGACTGCCAGGTATGAATTGTGATGTAAGCCTCCTGCCTTCCTCATAAAGTAAAATGTTACAAAATAAAAAATGCATCTTCCAGCCGGGCAATGGTGGCGCACGTCTTTAATCCCAGAACTCGGACTCAGGAGGCAGAGGCAGAGGCAGGCGGATCTCTGTGAGTTCGAGACCAGCCTGGGCTACAAGAGCTAGTTCCAGGACAGACTCCAAAGCCACAAAGAAACCTTGTCTCGAAAAAACAAAAAGAAAAAAAGAAAAAAACTACTCGTAAACCTCTAAAAAAAAAAAAAAAAAAAAAAAAAAAAAAAAAAAACATCTTCCAGTTGGCTCAGTGTGTGTTCACTTCAGGAACTCTGAATATTGTGATATAAGAATTCCACGCCTGTTTTCTCTGCAAACAATGAGCAGATCTTGCCTGTTTTATTTCTGTAATATCTAAAGTCAGTCATGTGTTTGGAGACTATGCCCTATTGAAAGTATTTAGGATCATCTATGTCCGTCAGAACTTCCTGAGAGGATATGAATGTTCTATATTTATGCTGTCCCCAAAACCCGTTAAGCACAGTGACCTTTGATCACTTGAACTATGGTCAGTCAGGCCGGAGAGGTGGTTTAGCATATAAAGGTACTTGTTGCCTAGATGAATGGCCTGAGTTCAGTTCTAGAGGCAGATATAGTGGAAGGACAGAATCAGATAGAGTTGTTCTTTGGCTTCCAGTTTCAGTGGCATATGCATGAAACCACATACAGGAATATGTGCATAAAAATAATAAATAAATGTGATAAAGATTTGAAGTATGATACCAATGCTACTATGTAGTTTAAGTAACTATTACAATTAAGTTAGATATAGTACGTGAATAATGTCTATCACACTAGATAGCACAGATTCAGAAACAGAAAGATAGCCACAATACTTTGAAGAAATGGTTCTCAAGTTCTAGAACATGGGGGTTGTTACAAACCACACAGAGTGACATTTTGGATGTGAGATGATGGTCATCCTTCCTACATTTCCTCCTTATATGAGGTTGGCCACAGAAGTTAGAAGACACCAGCACAAGTAGCTTCTGCTTTCTCATTCTGATTGTATATATTCTTAAGCAACTGGCATGCTCTGGTTGGTTCCCGTAAGAAGGATCCTTTCCTGGCAAAAGGAAACTCGGGAATAGAATCAAATGAAGGGATGAGGGATGAGGAGTGAGCGAGCTCCTTAGGGTCGGCTAAAGTGGCTGTCCTAACATGAGGCAATGTAAGGCCCCTCTCCAGGGTGGAGTCATCTTGTCTTTAGCCCAGTCATTCCTACCAGGCCAGGGAAGATACAGGGCAGCCAGGGAGACAGAGCATGTCTGCGTCTGGATGGAAAGAGATCACTACGGGGTCACCCGCTGGAACAAGCTGAAACTGAGCACAGCTGGAGGTCACACTCCATGCTTTCCAGATGCCTCCCTGGAACGAGCTCCCCTTGCCTCTCTACAAAGGAGGTGCCTGAAATAGAAATGAAATCCTCACAGCTCCACAGCCATGGAAGCGTGGCTTTTCCAGAGCCAGAATGTTAGTGGTGTTCACAAAGGAGGGCCCGAGGGGTCTTCACCTACAGGGATCCTCACCATCACCTAGGGACCCAGTCCAATGGTTCTCAGATTAGATACCAGTTTGGGGTATTTATTTTACAGAATGATGAACCATAGCATTCATTAAAATGCCAATGAAGTAAGTGTAAGTCAAAACAGGATTCCTGCATTTTGTTCTTCTTCACTCCCCGCTTGTTCCATCTCACATCAAGAACCCGACACCAGGGAGACAAGAATAAAATGCTCCAGATCATAAGTAGACTCTGTGGCAGGGCAAGGCAATTACAAGGCAGAAGGCCTAGAAGAGCCGAGAATTACCCTTTAAAGAGCTCATCCTCTCTGTCCAAATTGTCACCAGCCGTGTTGGAAACGATTGTTCTGTGCCATATTTAAATACTGTGTCAACAGAGGGCTTTCTCCCATCACCATAACATTTCATGAGAAATTTGGTGCTGTTTATTCCAAGCCCAGAGTGGCAGCAGGTCTTCCTGATTCAGTAGGATGACCTCCTCAAAAATAGAGTTTCCAGGGAGCTGGAACACGAGCACAAATGACCTACCCACTCTTAGGCAACCCAAATACTATTTTCAGGGTAAGTGGACTATGTTTGTCCATTCACTTAAGTACCTTAAGGTAATTATGTGTCTAAGACAACAAGCTAATTAACTTAGAAATAGTCGTTTGGGGGTAAGCGTGATAGGACAGCCACATACTATCACACCTGTGAAATGCCGGCATTAGATCAATCAGCCCACAACCCAGCACAGATGGAGACCCCACCCTTAGCTGAGAGGATTTTGATAGTTGACGACTTCTGGGGGAAAGAGGCAATTTTCTTTAAGGGCATAGTGTCTGGTATCTTGACCATCCATGTTCCAGTGGATGGCTTCATACCCCATGAATACTGGGGCGGCATAAACTGGACTCAGTGTGCAGTTGTAATAATAATATGGCATAAAGTTAGGGGAGGGGAGGAGATGGAGGGAAGGTCATGGAGGGGTTTTGATAATGAGTGGAGAGAGTGACAAGATCAAAATAAATTATATACATGGATGAAATTCTCGAGATTAAAAATACTATATTAAAAATAGTCTCTTTGAAACAATATATTAAAAGTTAACCACAACTGGAACTTTGCAGTCAAATTTTAATGTAGTTGGTTTCAAAAAAAGTGTCCTTACACACGGTATGAACTAAGGAACCATTGTGACTGCATTTTCCTGGTTTGAGAATGAAGAAATGAAGTACAATAGACTTGCTCTGAATGAAACCATAGTTTTCAACACTTCTCATATAAAGAAATATGGTGGTATTTATTGGTAAAGACTCTAGTCCACAATCTGGAACTACAGGTTTTCCACGCATCCTCTCCAAGGGCACTGCCTCTTAGGAGAAGTGTGAGGGGTTCTGGCTCTGAGCTTCATAGGGTACAGGAATGATCATTTTCAGTGACATTAGTGGCATCTGTGTGCAGGTGGGGCAAGAGTTAGAAGATCATCATCAAAGCTGATGGCAGTTGGCACCAGCCACACATTCCAGAAGGAAGGCGGTCTTGGCATTGACTGGATCTTGTTCAGCCAACTACATGACAAACAGGCTGTTTCATCCCGGGTCCCAGTTGGGGCAGATGATCAGGGCAACATTCCTAGTTCATTTAAAATGAAGACACTATTACGCTCTCCGTTTTGTTTATTCTCATTGGACTTTTTCATAAATAAAAACAAAAGTGAGGACTGTTGAATTACGAGTATTTGAGACGTCTATGTTGGGGCATACCAGTTGCACTACATCATGATTTTCCCCAAAGACCTTAATTAAATTCTAGGCCAAGTAATGCCTGAGGGAATAAGACCACACACTGTATTTGCAAATGTGCTTTAGGGGGATGATGAATTGCCTCCTTATAGGAGCTCAATTCTTAAAGACATCTCAGTTCTGTATGGCTTATTTAGATATCTATAGAACATTCAGTCAACAGAGCTCAGGAAGTCTCCTTCAGTCTATGTATGTAAAGGTAAATAGATAAGTAGCTTGTGCCATTTTAGGAGGCATATAATACATCTTCTCTAGAGGACTGTGGGGTTGCTTGCCAAAAAGGATGCTCCCTTCTTTAAGCAACACTAGCAGAAGATACAGGGACAGCTGAGACACTACCTGCTGGAATGATGGGTGTTCTAGGGAAACACATTCAGACCTTGTTTAGGGCTATTCATAGGACTGAGTATCTCAGATGTATAGGAAGTCTAAGTAACTGATTGCAATTATCCTTGCAGAGTAATTATGATTTCCTCTAGTCGAAGATTCTTTCTATTGTGACCTTTCTATTGAAGGATTCTTCCGTGCTGTGAAACTACAGATACCTGCATTTCATCTTAACACTCCTACTGTCATAATTCTTCATTGTAAGTAGTTATGTAGGTGGTTGTTTCCCAGAGAGAAACTTTGGCTGTGGTCTAGGGATCATAATCATAGGTATGATGATTGCTGAAGAGAGGGAGAAAAGATTCTACTCTTAAGGTCAGGAAAGACAATAGAAGAGGAAAACTCTGCATATTAGCCACTTGAAAAATATAAGGATGGAATCCCTACATATGTTGGGTGTTGGATCTCAGGTTTGAAGAATCACCCAGAAACACATAGATTGGAGATGGACTTGAGTCCTAGGAAGATGAGACTTAAAATAGTGGATTTTTCTATTAATATGGTTTAGTTTTTTCAGATGACAACTAAAGATATTAGGAACAGACAATTCTGACTCCTCCTTCATCCAAGGAAAGCTGCGACTAGGCCTGAATTTCATTCAAGTGTGCCCCACTTGCTGACAGACATATGCATTTCTTGAAATAGAAACAGATTGTAACGTCTACTAAATTTCCCTAGAAAAAGGCTGGTTTTGGAGGTTTGAAATGATGTGGTCAGGACAATAAGATGTGCTCATGGAATGTCATAAAATGTAAAATCTGGAAGATGGTATTTTATAGATGCCCTAAAGATCTCTTGGCCCGGTAACATCAGGATGACGGTTTGTTTTTCCTTATCTCACAGGAGGTCTTCGAAAAAATAATGCTTAACACAGGTCTCAGTGGGCCAGTTCTTTCAACCACAGGATCTTGAGGTTTTTGACAGCACTGATTAAATTTTTAGAAAGAACAGTTCTCAGTGTTGGCTCAGTAAGATGACCAATTATTTTAGTTAGGCAGTATTTGATAAGCACCTATTCTTAAGGGATAAGAAAGTTAAACATGCAAACATGCTTTGTTCTGAGCACAAAGCCCTTGAGACTCAGATGTCTTCTAGAGAACATAGTCAACCATTGACCTGAAAGACAACACACATACAAAAAAAAAAATCTTCTTGAAGAGAAAATTAGTCAAATCAGGGGTAACAGAAGCACAAATTTTAGGTTCTTTAAAAATAAGGTTTATAAATATCCTATAATGTGAGAAATGTTTTTACAGGGTCAGAATTGTGAGGAAATTGTTTCCTAATGTCATGATTAAAGAGATTTATGTTCTGAGAAGTCAAGTTGCAATGTGAAGAATTGGATAGGATACCAACTTTTACGTTCTGAACCTAGGAGTGTCTTTCTCCTCTATTTACCCCCTCCTCTTCCTATTGCCTTCCTGACTTACACTTAATAGTTGTCAGTTTTCCATGCAAAGTTATCCTTTGAAAAAACTCTCATGAAGCACATAGGAAGTCATCATTTGGTTGCACATGACCTATTGACTGTTGTGCACCCTCAGTTGGAAATGTGGTGGTTTGACTAGGTAACACATATGATATTAAGCAGTAAGAGTTAATATGTGACTGAAATGTTCTAGCCTCTGTTTCCAGTATGAGTATTTCCATATCCATAATATAGCTGAGGTTTCATCGTTTCTCTCTTCCATAATTCCTGGTTGCTGTGTCTTTCCCGGTATGAGCATTCGCTGTGCAGTGCCCAGGGTAGTATGTGTATCATGTGTGGGGGGAAACAATGCTACTTTAGGGCTCTTGTGATAGACACTTGGCAGGAGAGAAGAGTCTGAATGAAACTGCTAGAGTGGGAAACTGTGGGAAAGTCTTGTATCATGAACTCTGCTGAGATCTAAGATCTCTAAGGAATGATATTTTATTGTATTTGGGGATCTAGGATACAGGTTTGCTATGAAAAGGAAAGCACTGGCTATTCTATTTGTCATTCATTTTGATCAGTATTTTGAGTCTTATTTGTAAAAAAAAATAAGATTGACATGTAACAAGCCATTTATACAATACTTGTCTATATAATGTGTATATATATATAGTATACACTATATAGACATACACTAGCAACAGATTATATATGCATATATATAATAGTTTAAGCTGTTTAACTTTCTGTTTTGAGAGTATAAGTGTAGAATTTATTCTGCATTCTGTAAAAAGACAGACCTTCCCCAAGGCTTTTCTCCATTACCAAACTCAAGCGAGTTATAAAGCATAAATTCAAAGCAAAAGCAGACAAAGGGCAAATAAGGGACGCTAATGGGGCCCACACTGGGGAGGCAATGTGCTCATGATTCCTGGACTGAGCATTATAACAAAAGCTGCTATTCTCAAATATCCCTGCAGTTCCCACAGTGACTTAGCCTCTGCACTCATCCTCTGGACCCAGCACTGAGCCCTAAAATTGCTTGCATTTTAGAGGCATTTCTTCTGTGAGAACAAAGATCATTGGTCCTTCTTTCATTCACATTCTCCTTCTTATTTTATGACTTGCCAGCACCCCCTTAGGCAGGTCCCACACAATCCTGGCAGTTGCAAACTACTGCAGAATTCACCTGCTTTTTGTTTCAGTTTGGGTCATGTCCAGGAAGACCCTTTTTATTCATAACGTTGGGTTGTCATGCACTTCATAAAGTGGGAATACCTGGAGTCATAGCAAAGTCATTCCAGGAAAGTAAGAAGAGGGTTACATTCTTTTGCCAGACTTTTTTTTATTGAATTGTGGAGAGCCAGGTGTCAGAAATTATTTTTTTTTTTTAAAAAAAAGGTGATTGCACTTGGGAGAAGTCCTTGGTGTGAGAATCAAGCAGATATGGAGGTGGGAGACAAGAGTGCCCTTAACAAACAGTTTGCCTGCAGGGAGTGTTCTAAATGGAATGAGAACTAGAGAGGAATAACCCAGGGTTTGACAAGCCCAGAAAGAGGTAGACAAACCGGGAAAAAAGCCACTGCATAGGCAACATTCCTCAGCTGTGTTATGTAATGAGCTCAGTACCCCAAATCCAAAGGTAGAAGGTACAGACTATGTAAAAAATCACTCCTATCTCTCTCTCTCTCTCTCTCTCTTACTGGGTTTGTTGTTCGTTTTGAAACAGACACGGGTCACTTAGTAATGGATCCAGATCCTGAGAAATGGGTATTAGGTGATTTCATTGCTACGTGAACATTGTGCATAAACCGAGATGATCTAGGACCACCACTTCAAGTGGTCTTGACGTAATTAAAAGATACAGAAAACACAATGACAGTGGCGTAGCATAGCATACAAATTTGCCATAAACATTGCCCTTTTAATTTGTGAGGAAATGTGTGCTTTAAAATAGTAACAGGTCCATTTGGACTTGAGTTTTGTGCATGGTGATGATGGAGTACTACACAGTAGAAAAAATAACGCCATCTTGAATTTTGCAGGAAAATGGATGGAGCTAGAAAACATTATTTTGAGTGAGGTAATGCAGACACAGAAAGACAATTATCACATGTACTCACTCTTAAGTGGTTTTTAAACATAAAGCAAAGAAAACCAGCCTACAAATCACAACCACAAAGAACTTAGACAACAATGAAGACACTAAGAGAGACTTACATAGATCTTATCTACATGGGAAGTAGAAAAAAGACAAGATCTCCTGAGTAAACCAGGAACATGAAGATCTTAGGGGAGGGTTGAAGTGGGGAGGAGAGGGCAGGAAGGAGAGCAGAGAAAAATATAGAGCTCAATAAAAATCAATAAAAAATAGTAACAGGTATTGAGTAGTGAAACATACATTACTATCATGACCATTTAGTTTCTTTAATTCTGTGTACTGCACATGATTGCGTATGCCATTTTTCAGGGATTGACATGGTGGAGTTCGTTTGGTTTTTGTAACAGAACCACTACAAAATGTTGGTGAGGTGTACCTGGACATTTCTATTCCTCCTGCCAGTTACTGGATACACACTCAGAGGCTTAATTATAATTGTTTGGTCAATGGCTCAGCCTTATTTCCGGCTATTGCATTTAAATGAACCCATTGCTATTATCCTATATTTTACCACAATATTTGTGGCTTGTTACCTCACATACTTGCTTCCTCCATAGTAGCTGGCATCTCTCTGATTCCACCTTCTTTCTCCCTGTCCCTTGGATTTCCTGCCTAGCTCTATTCTGCTCTGCCATAGGCCAAAGCATCTTTATTTATCAACCAATAGTAGTAACATATATTCCCACTGTACAGAAGAATATCACACACCAGTGAGGCATTTGCACTATCATGCTATAATAGTTGTGATGTGGGAGTGATTTCTTTCTAATCTGTTGCTTTCATTGGTTAATTAATAAACTGCCTAGGCCCATTTGATAGGCCAAACCTTAGGTGGGTGGAGTAAACAGAACAGAATGCTGGGAAAAAGAAGCTGAGTTAGAAAGTTGCCATGACTCTCCCACTCCAGACAGACACGGGTTAAGATCTTCCCTGGTAAGCCACCTCGTAGGCCACACAGATTATTAAAAATGGGTTAAATCAATATGTAAGAGCTAGACAATAAGAGGCTGGAACTAAAGGGCCAAGCAGTGTTTAAAAGAATACAGTTTCCATGTAATTATTTCGGGGCATAAGCTAGCCATGAGGGTGGCCGGATGCCGGGGACGCAGCCCGTTGCTGCTCCACACTACATAGTTGTCAATAACCGATAGGGAATTTTCATTCAATTATATCCTTACATGGCCACCACTGGGGTATATAAACCATTGTTGACCTCAACATAGTATATATTACTATGGAGAGGAAGAAAGAGAAGGAAGGTGAGAAGGAAAGGCCAAGGGACAGAGGGTAGAGTGAAGATGTGTTTACTAGTCTTGTTTGCATATAAAAGGATGAGAATAGTCACTTTCCATTAGTGATCAATTTCTATGGGCACCTAGCAATTCCTTCTTGATAAGCAATCACACAGAGCCTTGAACCAGGTTGCTACTTTAAAGAAGCCAGAAAAGACCCTCACTCAAGATCAGTCTTTTCCCTCCATTTTAGTGGAATCCACTGCAGTTAAGGCATTTGATTTGAACAACATGGCAGCATGCTCTTCTCCCATGAGTCACACGTGCTGAATTATTGGAGAGATACTCAGACAGAAGTAGCCACTATTGACTCCATTAACTCCCAGGGAGATGAGCTTCATGGTCTATCAAGTTTAGTAACAGGCCCCAATCCCTCAGCAATTGCCTACAAAAGACGTCTCCCTGAAGAATAAAGATGCTTCTGGATGAAACATAGTTTCACTGAGAAGTGATGTCACACCAAAGAAGGCCTGACCACCCCCCCCCAATTTTTTTTTTGAATGAAAACCAAACCATGGTTTTTGGAGGTTGTATTCCTGTGTGACTAGAAGAGAAACAAAAAGCCAGCTGCAGGTGTGGGCATTCTCTCCTCTGCCATAGGCCTTCTGGAGAAGGCTGTGTTTTCTGAGAAAAGTCTAATGAAAAGGGCTCAGGCTCAGGCAGACGCCCCACTGTGCAGGAAGATTGCGTCCAAGAAGCGATTCATTTTTAGTTTAACAACCGTGCATTTGGTCCCCACACAATTTATCTTCATGCAAAATCACATACCTGTGTGCCAGATGTGCACAGCTGCATGTGAGCAACTGCTGATCTATCTGCCTCACACGCCAAGTGGCTATTTCTTTAAATTAGGGTGGGTTGGGATTTGGGTAGTGTGAAAATTTCATTTTGAAACCAGAAACCGAGCCACCCCTGGCTATACTGGGGTTTGAACATAGCATGATGATGAACCAAGGTTGAGTTAGTGTTTCCAGGACCCCCCAGAAACTCACCTTTTCATGACCTCTGGAATTCAGCTACATTCTGGGTCTGGAGAAGCTGACCTATCTGGAGATCAGGTCCTGCCAAAGTGTGCGGCCCTTGTAAATGCTTGTGGTAAAACTGAAAAACCTCTGCCCAGCCCTTGGGAGAACTTGAAGCAAAATAGAACCTGACATTTCAGTTGTGTTTCAGTTTTTACTCTGGACTCAGAAGAGGGAAGACCACAAAATACCAAAGAAGGCCTAGAAAGCCAGCAGTGGGGGCATTGCAATCCATCTCAGACCAAGAAACCAAGGTGATGAGAGGCTCGCTCCTCTGGAAACCACCTCCCGGCATGCCTGAGAGATCCATGGCAGGATACATAGGCACTGCCTCTTGGGTCTTGTCTCTCTCTCTTTTCATAGCCAAAGGCACTAATAATAAAAAGAGCTTCAGATGCCCTATGGCAGATCATGACTTATGTATTGGATGTCTAATAATGGCACATGCCAACTGAGTGCCAGGAACAGGGATGAAGTGTTGATACATGATAGGTGCACAGTACATGTTTGGTGCTGATGAGATTCTTGAAGCCTGATCGTGTTCTTGGGAACTACCAGATGCCTGGGCCCATGCATAAAATCTGCTCATTCTCATGCTCAAAGAGTTGAGTGATATTATTTTCTCAAGAGTGAGAAAACTGCAGCTCCAAGGCGTTATGAAACTTATTTAGAAACCCATGCATCTTATATATGGTAGCCAAAGGCAAGAAGACTGGGACTTCTCTCAACCCTGCTCTTGTTATGCCTTCTTTCTCTTGTCTGTTCCAAAAGGCCAAAGAGAGCTCTGATTGGCCTTTCAAGGAGTAAACTTCATATACATGGTGTGGTCTGTGGGCCATGTCCCTTTACTGGACTTGGACTGAGCCCGGCAGAGTGACCTTCTGGTTGTCACACTTCACATTCCTTTCTGCTTTTCAATGGCCAGGCACTAATAAACCAGCCCACGCTACGCGGACTCAAGTTTGCATTTCAACACAATTTTCCAAAAACCATTAACCAGATGCAATTCAGTTCACATTGTGTCTACGTAAGGAATCCAGTCCAAGAAAAGTCAGAGGATGCGCAGTGATGTTCAGCCAGATGAGTGGCTGCTAGCATGGCCTGGGCTCGTCTGAGAACTCTGTGAAGGAACAAGATCTCAATCAATTCTTGAATTCCATCTTTGAATGTGGTCTTGGGAAGACTGCGCATGTTATTCAGTCTTCTAACAATGACCCCTCAGATCACGAATCACTCACAGATTGTGACTCCTTCTAGACACCTGCCACACTCAAGGCGGTTTCCTGTTTCTGTTTTAAAGAACCGTTTCAGGCATTGCTCCCCTGCGAACCACTTAGCAGAAATGGCCACCACTCTGTGGGGGAAAGGACTCCTCAGGCGTTGCTCCCCTGCGAACCACTTAGCAGAAACGGCCACCACTCTGTGGGGAAAAGGACTCCTCAGGCATTGCTCTCCTGCAAACCACTTAGCAGAAAGAGCCACGACTCTCCACTCTGTGGGGAAAAGGACTCCCCTAGGAATTACATCATTTATTTTTCAACAAAGATTAATTTAATTTTGTTTAGATTAAAAAAAGAGTGTATGATCACAGATTTTGATAACCAAATCGATGGCTTCAGCCCTGGCTTAGCTCTCATCTGGTGAAAGAAATAAAAGCTTTCAAAGGTAATTGGTATATCACTTCTCCCAGGGAAAAAGAAAGGGTAGACTTTCAATTTTCTTAAACATAAAACTTAAAATCCACATATAATAATAAACAAATGGTTTAAGGCATTTTATGCCATAAATGTGCTGCCATTATTTAGTTATGAATTTTCAGGTTTGGGAATTATGGTAAAGCCCAAGGGTCATTATGGAATGTCTGTATATTTGATTTCCAAAGCTCCAGATAGATTTTAATGCGTTCAGAGTTATACCACTGCACTCCCCGAGCTATTTCCATAACCTCAGAGATGTGTCCTAATAGTAGGGCCTCCATGTCTTCTACTTAGTGAAAAGTGTGAATAATAGATCCATATATATATGCATTTACTTCTAACATGTGTTCCTACATAGCCGAGTGATTGAACCCAGTACACTTAACAACTTAGGAAGAGATTCATTGAATTTTCCCAGGTCTCTTCATGGCCAGGGTGATTTTGTAAAGAGACCCTAAATGTGAAATAATCAACATGTTAAAGTAATCGAGATGTTTATGATTTGATAACTCTTTGGTGCATTGTTTAACAACATGTTTTCAATTTTCTCTCCTTCAAATCGCTCCAAATAACCCCATGATTTTGGATGATTGATTATGGGAATGCTGCTTTTACTGTACATCCAAGGTAATTTTAAAATTACATCTTCTTTTCATTGTTAGGGAGTAAAATCATTTGCAGGTCTTGACATGATTTATCAGAGAAAGGGAGACAAAGACCCAGTCTTGGTCTTACTCCATCAGAACATTATTACGTGAGCCCAAAAGCAAATCATGAGGCTCGCTGGAAGCTGGGTTCTAGTCTCAACATGCTAGATAATCAGGCCGGCAGTTAAAGAAAAGCCACCGACCTCCCGGGTCCCACTTTCTTTCCTTATAAAAACTTACAAGATAATTGAGATCCAAATTTCTTCCCTGGAGATTTTGATTTGTTATGCTAGGGACTGGTTCTGCAAATAGGCATTTTCTACAAAGAACTTGCTGTCTGTAACTTGATCACATTGGAAAACAGTAAGGGAAGTGAATTCTCATCCCAGGTCTAAATCGTATAACTTCAGAACTAACGTATACAATCGTCTACACTTTATGTATCACTGTTTCATTTTACCAAACAATGGAAAACCCTCCTTATCATATGGCTTATTTCCATTTCTCTGTCTCTATACTTATATTTTAATTCATGTAGCTTACCTATGGAGCACTCTATGTGGTTACAGCATGAATCACACAAATCTATAAACTCCTTGGATTAGCACAGTAGAATTTGATTTTTCCTTCCTTAATGATTTCAATTTATGTGTATGTGGTCATCTAAAAGAGTAACAAATGCTTTTAACCAATGATCCACTGCTTCATTACTGGAGTTGCACTTTATTATATATGAAACACTTTTCCATTTTGTAATGTCATCTAGATCACATAAAGGTTATGTGACAAGAAAGGTAGGTTTGCTCACAGTCTATTGGTTGAAGCTAGTCATCTGATCCAGATCTAACTGGGAAGCTATGAAATGCAAAATAATGTAGACTTACCTGATGAACTGAAGTGTTCAGAATCTGGGTTTATAGTTTAGGAAACTAAGGCTAATGAAGACTGGTTAAGAGGGAGTCTATGATTACATTTGACAATGGCTATCCAGAAGGAAGGGTGGGAGCCCATATTTCTTTAAAAAATAAAAAGGCACAATTTCCAAGAATAAAACTCATTTGTTTTCTTAGAGTACAGAGGATATTGTCCAAAATATATTACTAAGAAATTATATCTGTGAAGTTGTCCTTGCCAATGTCTTCATAATTTGAAATCAAAAGGCATCTCCCTCTAGTAAGCTGGTAGATGTTGCTGCCCGATATATCAAGAATTCTACTAAATCTGACTTCCTGTGATCTTTCTAGAGTCCAACCTGCTTACTACATTGAAATAAACTATCACGGTCGTGATGTCAATAAAAGCAACCCTTTAGCTTTTAGTATTTAAAGCTTTTCAAAAAAACCACCTCTTACTTCACTACCAAATCTGTGAAATAACATCTTTGTTTATTCACCTGTTTGTAAATAGATACCACTTCTTTCTACTCTTTTGACTTTTGAGAAATTCTTCAATAACGCAAAAAGCAAGTTTAAGGTTGTGGGAGGATTCCAAGACCTACGTGAGTAGAATTCAGAAAGTTGTGTTTTGAATCGGAGAAATGCTAGCCTGCAGTAAAGCAAGTCAGAACAACAAATCAAAAGAGCAATAGCACCAGTACTAAGTGTCACCATGCGCATGTCAACTGATGTGATAGATGATGGAGCTTAGGGAAAGGAGTGGTTCCTGATGCTTGTTTGCAGGGTCAGAAAGGGTGTCTGGGGATGAGAGCACAGTGACTTACTCATAAAAGCTCAGTACTCAAGAGGCTGAGGCAGGGCAGCTGAAGTGGGATTGAAGAAAGCTTGGTCCACAGTGGGACTCTGTCTTAAACAACATAAACAAAACATGACATTGAGGGGTAGGGGAGAAGATGCGAGCTCTTCTGGTCTCCCAGGATGAGGCATCCTTTGTTAGATCTGAAGTGAACTGGGAGCTGAGTGTCTTACAGGGGACTGAAGAGCTTGGGAAGGAACATTTGAGAGGTGGGGAATCTTAGTATATAGAAGATACCATAAACAATTGACTGGAAATTTGGGTTTGAGCTAAAATCCAAGAGCCTAACTATGATACAGAAGATTTTAAGTTTTGCTCTGTACATACCAGGAGTCATGTGAAGATGCTAATCAGGATGAAAAATGTGATGTGGAAAGAGGGCTCTGGTGTCTGGGAGAGAAGGAATGCTGAGACTGCAGTATTGCTGAAGAAATTTCAAGAACTACTTAGAACTGACAGTAGTGTCCCAATGCTCATTGTTCTCTATCTGTGGGGCCTAAGAAAAAAAATAATAGTCATGTAACTGCTAATAATAGATGATATATTTCAGATAAACATAAAGTTGACTTGGCCATATAAATAAATCCAAGCTAATGAGACTAAACCTCATGGCTACTATTGTATAGACTTCTTAAGGAATAGATAGCAAGCAGTAGGTTTCTCTTGTCTTCTTCATCCTAGTTAGAACGAAGACGGCATGCTTACCTACTTAGACTATTTTTGCATTTCTTTTGTCTGTTGAAACAAGGCCTCATTCAGTAGCTTTGGCTGGCCTGGAAATCTCTGTGTAGAGCCGGATAGCCTAGAATTTTCAGAGAGCCACCTGCCTCTGTTTCTCAGTGTATGGTTTAAGCTGTGTTCCACCACATTCTACAGGATTAGGTTTTGTAAAAGGCTAATTTGATTGTGAGAGGTCAATTGATTTGTCTTCTTGTTTTTCTACTCTCATCCAAAACCAGGAGCAATAGTTCTAGGAGTTCACTTACAGGCCTGCATCCTAATTTTGCTCTCATTCTCTAAATACTGCTTTGTGTTAAAAGCTGTAGCTAACTAGTAAACTTTGTTCTCACATAGAATTCTTCTTCCCACTTTACTCTTCTTTTACAAAACTCATGGCTTATTTTAACAAGTGAGTTTTCCTTCATAGTCATATGTGTATTTGCGGTTTGGGGTTTCTATGTGTAGAGGTATGAATACATGTATGTGTACACACATGTGGAGGACAGTGATTAATTTTGGACATCATTTCTTAGGTGTTATCATCTTGAATTTTGAAAAACAGGTTTCTCACTGACCCAGAGCTTACCAATTAGATGATTCTGGCTGGATACTTAGCACAGGGGATCTTTCTATCTGTTTCTCTAGTGTTATAGTCACAGACAAATGCCACCATGTAAGGATATTACTATATTGCATTCTATGCTGCAAGATTCATTTTCTTTATAATTTACATGCACCTGCATGTGTGTGTATAACATGTTCTATGAAAAAGTGTAGCCGGGTGGTGGTGGCGCACGCCTTTAATCCCAGCACTTGGGAGGCAGAGGCAGGCGGATCTCTGGGAGTTCGAGGCCAGCCTGGTCTACAAGAGCTAGTTCCAGGACAGGCACCAAAGCTACAGAGAAACCCTGTCTCCCAAAACCAAAAAAAAAAAAAAGAAAGAAAAGAAAAAAGAAAAAGTGTAGTGATTTGTTGCTAACCCATCCTACCTTCTATTGTTGTTTATTTTATTCTTTTATTAAGAAATACTGGTTGGAACCAACTAAAATGATTCCAAAACTTACTGATCATATATTTTTGACAACAAAAATCCTCCAAAAGGGAAAAGAAGTGACTATTTACCAATGCCCCCTCACATTCCTCATAAATAAAAACTGCAGCTACAGAAAAAAACTCATTTCACTAGAGGTGCAGCAGCCAATGGGGCTGCTACTTCACACCATTTTTTTTTTTTGAACTGAGAGACACACTTAAGAGAAGCCCATGGTGGCACTGAGGATGTGCTCACTGAGAGTTATAACCTACTGCTCTAATTACAACTTGACTTTCCTTGAAGAAAAGAGACCATTTTGCAGGAAATCAAAAGCTCTGCAAGATGGTATATGGTATGATGCTAATCAGTGGGTTATTTCTTTTATACATGATATAATATTTCATCATTATTCTGCTCTGAGGCAGAATGATTTTTGCTTTTATAATTTATGGTATGTTTTTTAAAAAAATTCAGGTTCACAAATGAGAAAAAGCACAAACTTAGAGATGCCACTTTCAAATCCACATCTCTAGAGGTAGTGCAGCTTGTATTTGAACCCGTGCCTACCTCAGGCCACAGGTCCCATATCTCAAGTAAACCTTCACTTAAACGCTAATGCCTGTGCTCAAAAGTCAGGAGCTCACGAAGGATGCAGAAGGACTCTTTTGAACAGTTTATGAGATTACGTTGAAGGTGACGTGACCATCACTGACTTGGACCATGAAATTGAGAACCACACCTCGAGCTGTCAAAATCCTTGGATGCCAAAAGAAACTTCTTGAATGGAGCCACCATAGCCAAGAACTCTTGTGGAATGAGCAAAGTCTTTTTTTTTTTTAAATCAGTTTTAAACTTCTCTTATTTCAGGCTAATGTTACTCACAGTTCCATCTAATCCTTAGTAATACAACCACTGTCCTGAAGGAACAGTGGCAGAAAAATGCATATCATGTATCCATCACATAAATCTACTTTTATTAGGGAATGAAGTCAAATTACTCCCAATAAAAAGGTGTTTTGCAACATGACCCAGAAATGTCGAAGTGCCATTTGCTAGCTGTCTCTCTTCTTCCTGTTCCAAGGTCACCTGTACATAGCTGTGCCAGCAGAGATAGGAATGCCTAGAAGTGGTTTCCATGGCATCAAGAGATGATACTCTAGGAGATGGAATCTCCCAAAGGCAAATAGCTGATTGTCAATGTTGGGCCAATATAACATGTTCTACACATCATTGATCACAAACAAGATGAAGAGCTGTCTTGTGTTCTCCTCTCAAAGCTGGGAGGAAGGGACAAAGAACAACAACTAAAGACTAAGATAAGTGGACTAGAAGAAAATGAAATATAAATAAACTACACTTTTTTTTTTACTGAACAGAAAAGTTCAATTAAAGGGGGAAAAAGAGAAAGAGAGAGAGAGGAGAAATGTAGGATGCTAATTTGAACCATAGCCCCATGTCTAATGCTTTTAGCCGAGGAAAGAAGAGAAAAGCAAAAAGAAATCTGAGTCAGAGGGAAGATGTCATGGTAAGTTTCAATGGGATGGATTCCTTATTAATTCTAAAGAACACGATGCAGCATGGATTTAATTATCCAAGTCAACCCACCCACATTCCTCTGTTGTTCTTCACACACATGCGCTTCTGAGGACGATGAAAGGTGGGTGGGGAGAAAGGCAAACGAGAGAGACATGGGGTAGCTCAGGCCACAGAGAGTGGCCCTGTCCCAAGGCAAAATTTCTCTAGCCTTCCCTTCCAAAAGGAGAGTTTCACAGTGTGCTTGCACCCAGCATGGGAGCACCTACTCACACAGGTCAGCTTGCAGTTGGCCCATTTGCCTTGGCTTCCAGGGCATGTCCATTTAGTCCTATTTACTGTGAAGGGAGTTTCCAAAAATTCTGAGGACTGGAGAAGGAATATCATGGGATCAGGGGGCGGGGTAGATAGGCACTCAAAAATCTCTCACCTGCTTTTAATTTTATATAGCATGTACAACACAATCTCACCAAGATTTTCATGAAAAGTGAATCTCTATGAAAATACCAAGACATTTACATGCATTAGTAATCTGAAGAAAAATGTTTTTTTTTTTTCCCCTTTGGAGACTTTCAAATTGTGCTGTGAGCAGTATTCTCATCTCTAAACCAGTGAAAAACTCATATTTCCTCTTTCCTTTGACCAAGACCTCACTGTTTCTTTCTGTTTTCCCATTGTATTTTCAGAGAAAAATATCTCTAGAAGGGTCCACGTTTCTGAGAGGCTACTACTGCTTACTCTGTCCTTGGCTCATGATGCCTGGCTTTAGACAGACTTCCTCCACAAGGCATCCCACCTGAGAGGGAATCTACTTGCAGAATAAATGGGCCTATGAAGACACAGATTATCAGGGGTTAGCTCCAAATAGAAACAAGTAAACAAATGAAAGCTCACTATAGCTTTTCTAAGCAACACAGATACATGGGGAACATGGTACTTAGCCTGACTCTGAAAGGTCTTGCCCAAGCATTCATGAATGATGTCATGGGCATACATATTCCATGGGTATATTAGGAGCTGCTACAGCTCCCATTGCATGAAAAAATGGAGATCTGGCAAAGTCCTTCAGGACCATGACGTGAGGGATACAATTAAATTTCTTCAGAATTCTTTAACCAGAACTACACCATGCATTGAAAGATAACTGTTATCCATAGGCTAGAACGGGAAAATCAAGAGGGAAGTGGATGGAAGCTGGGAGGAGAGCTCAGATCAGGGAGGGAGCTGGGGGTGTGAGCACATGGATCCAGTGCCCATGAGATGATGCTCCTATATTCCACTTCCTCAATCTTCTAAGGAGAACATAGCAACCTAAATTATAGTTTAATCATAGCCTCAAAGGGATATGACTTTAATATTCCAAGTTCCACCCCAGAAGAAAGTATATTTAAAACTTACCTGGATTCTTAGCATTTACCAACCATGAAGCATTTTAAAGAATAAACTTTTTTTAAAGATAATTATAGAGTCGCATACAAGTAACTATAGGAAATAACATATAAATCTTACACATTCTGTTCTAAGTTTGATTTTGGATATTCCCCCAAAGGTTTGTGTGTTTAATATGAAAGTTGGTAGACCCTTGCTGAGAAGGAACCTTGTGGGGGATTTTTACGTCATTGAAATTGTCTTCAAAGACAATTGTGATGCCAAAGACCCTTCTTTTTCCTGGTTTTCCTTCTAGTCTCTGAAGTGAGAATTTTACTGCAAATTGTACCCTAAGCTGTAACATGTTGGCTTCCAGGGGTCCAAATCAAGATGATCGATTTGTCATAGAATTTCTGAAGTGTTGAGCCAAAATAATCTTTTTCTTTTATAAGTCAGTTGCATCCATTATTTTACATAATAGTGGAAAGCTAAAGTGTTCTTTATCACATTTCCTCAAAAAGCATTTGTAAAAACTGTAATATAATATTCAAATTATAGCACTGACATATCCACCTGTCTGACCAAGACTTCCCCAAGTTACCTGTATTTTTCTTCTCTTTCCACCTGGATGCAAAGGTTTAATTTTGCTTACATTGGCTCATGGCAGCTAGCTGTCTTTTTCCAAGCTTCTGCAGGCCATCAGTTTGAAACGTGTACTTTTCTGCTTTCCAGAAGCATCTTCAGTGCCGATCCACCCGCACAGAGCTTCAATGTTCATTTAGCTTCCAATAAAGAGACAACATAGTCTAAGCCTCTGTCAATTCTGTCATCTGCTTTTCTCCAGGAGTCAAGTATGAAAGCTGAGAATGCAGTTCATATAGTGCTCGGTCTCATGTTCCCACCCCGCTGGTATGTGATGCACAGTGATTGAAAAGTCGAACAAGGGACAGGACAGATACTTAGCTCAGTTAAATGCTCTAGTTACACAGCAGAATTTACCCTTCTTCCCCCGTATTTGCTGTCCTAACTTTAAAGCTGTGTCACCCTTAAATAAAACTTCAAAACCCATTGGCCAACAAGCTAGTGTTTGTAGGACTCCAGTGTCATAATTTTGACATTCAAGGACCTCCCCAATATGTCTTCAATGATTCATTTTAGCATTGTTGAAATTTTTCTGCAAATGTCCTGTGTTCCAGGATCACACAACCGTTTATCGTTTCCTGGAATACACAGTGCAACTTGATAAATGGTTTTGCATTTCATTTCTCACCCCTAAATCCCTGTAATGCTTCTTTTTCCAAAGAAAATCTTACCTCAAGTCTTCTCAAATGCTCTGTCCTATGACTACTTTAGAGTAAGGTTCCTGGCAACTCATTTTATGTCCTTGTGATATGGGATAGAAATATCCAGAATTCAAGATAGCCTTTTCAAAAGACCTAAGAGAAGCTCCAAATGCTGGGGAAAGTATTCTGAGATCTAGGAAATCTTTGGTTGGTGGCAAAAGCAATAGAAATAATGGGAACTTCAATACCAAGATTAAGAACTAGCAGCTGCCATGCTAGAGGGCCACAGAAGAACCAGGAACTGTTCAGAATAGTACCTATTCTGAGCGTGGTGAGTTGCAAGAATTTTAAATGCACCATAGTAAACTTCCACAGTGATAACAAAGTGGGTATCACTCACAGTTTTCAAATGAATCACTACTGCTGAGTGGTGATGTAGCTTGCTCCAGTAACACTGCTAAGGAATAGTGGCATCTGGATTCACCCCTTGTGTTCATGGTCTTTCCATCCTACTTGGATGGGAGATTTAAACCATGAAATCACTGAATGAAAGATTGTGGGGTTTGTTTTTTATATAAACTCACCTGAAAGCTAACAAAGTCTAAGAACAGCAAGAGAAGGGGGGCTGTTGAATTAAGGAAAAGAAATTGATACCAGTGCAACAGTCAGAAAGTGATGCTCCTACTCACAATGCATTTAGAAGCTTTCTCTGTCTATTCTGAAATTTGTTCCCAGCATTCTCTAAGGTGGTGAAGTTCTCAGCTTCACCTTGAAAGATTAAAATTGTGTATCAAATGTCTCCCTGCTTGTTTCTGAGACCTGGAGAGAAGTTAACTAGAATCAATCATGTTTTGCTTCGATAAGAAGTGGAAAGGTTGATCACAGTAGTCAGTATAGTTTAAGAAAGTTGTGCTCAGGAAACTGGAAATCTGAGGCTAATAGCCATAGCAGCAATAAACATAAACCCCTTCATAGACTTTGCCTTTCTCTTCTTGGGGTCATTCATGAATAACTCACAAACCTTCTGCCTCTTCTTTTTGTTTGTAGACAATGAACAAAAAAAGTTCTTCAAACCTACTCACCCTGTCCATTTTATCAATAACACTCCAGTCATGGTTTTCTATTGTCAGTCTTTCTATGAATGGTCATTCTCACCTCATTCCTGCCCTGCCCCAAATTTGAAGATGCTCCCTTAACTAAGAGTCCATCAGATGATTCCACGATCTTCATAGATTCCCTCTAAGACTTTGATCTTATCCACAAATTAAGCTTAGGATTTACAAATACCAGAAAACTCCTATTTTTTTAAAAAATATATCCTCTGAGTGTTCATTAGAGGCGGCATTGAAGAGCAGAAATGAGATCTCATGGTGTGACATGTATGTGGAAGAAGCATTTAGTACTAGTCAGAAGCACTGCTATTTAGTTGAGAGCATCTAATAGCTCCTATCCATGGGAAGTGGTCTTGCCTACCATGCAGTGCTCTGACTTATTATGCCAACGCTGCTTTGCCTCAGTGATTCATAGTGACCACGCAATCTCAATTTTACCCTCTTGTTCTATTTCATTTTCCTCAGTCATCACTTCCACTCTTCTACTTAAAGACTCTGTATTTACCCCCACCACATCACATGATGTGAGATAATGTTCGAATCCTTACTTATGGGCATCTCAAGATTGCAACAGTCCTTTTACAAGGCAGCTATTTGATTCCAGGGTGGCTAAGCTACACAGCTACAATTGGATCCCCATCATGGCTTGCAAAGTGACAGAGCGCTAAAGTTGGCTTTGGTCAATAAATAATATGGGCCAAATCTGAAAACAAACAGACCAGAGTGTACCCTGGTAAATGCCAGTGGGGTCCTTTGGAGTGGCATCACTGTGACAGTACCCTGACATGTGCAATTGTGCATCCTAATCAACCCCTTTACCAACACTTTCTAGATAACAGGTGCATAGTCCTTGTGTGCTATCAGGCAAGCTTGTTAATCTACTACTATAAGAAATCCATTCCACTTTTTAGACAATATCATAGCATAGAGAATCTGTTCTAATCTACTTGTCCCAAACTTCACCTCTCAGTCCTTGTTCTACCTTCAGAGCCACCCAGGTCATGTTCTTGATCATCTCGCTCTTTGTCCAGAAGTTCTAAGTAATGTGAAGATATCAAGAAAGCTTCTAAAATTAACAAGCTATAATGCATTCATGTTATAAAACCTGATTTCTATTAACTCTTGTTTCCAAAGTTAAACCAGGATGATAAATTCCCAGAGACAAAAGGAGATAGATAGATAGATAGATAGATAGATAGATAGATAGATAGATAGATAGAGGCAGATTTAAAAGGTTAATGAAAATATTGTTTCATATTTGGAAAAATGTAAAAAGAAAAAAATTTATGAAAAAATGTCTAGGCGAGGGATGAATAAAGATGCACTAGTATTTTATATCTTTCTATAAATACCATGCATATTTTTCCAAATTGTAAAAATAGTATTCATTATTATTGAAGTCAAGGGGAATAAAAACTGTGAAATGGGACGGGGTATGTAGGAAGGAGGTGGTTTTGACAGAAATGAAAAGGGATAAGTTTACGGTGAGGATGAGAATAATCAGAATACATTTATAAAATTTTTAAAGAAAAATGATATTTTGAAAAAGTCATGAGGGTCAAACTTATGAGCAGAATTGTGTTCTATGTTACTGGACAGTCTTGGCAAAGTACAAACATAAGGTGACAATTTGAAGAGGGGCCCTGCAGTCACGCTATGGAATCATAATCGAGCCCCTGTGTCCTCATGACTTCTCATGTCCTTAGCATGTAACAGTAGCAATGGCCATCATAGAAATAGCTTTAGTGGCTTTGTGGTAGATACCTATTTCTGCTCTACATTTTTGTATACTGAGAATTCCCTTACATTAGGACGTTTCCATGATCACCGTCATTCATTTTACAAAATTATCAGTTTATTCCACTCACAGATGAATGTTGAAATTTAATAGTTAGTATATACAAATTCACATCCAAGAGGTCTCTGGCTCCAAGTCATGCACTCGGAGACTTATCCCTAGTCCTATATCTAACTTATTGGACTTCCTAACCCCTGTTTTTCTCTGCATTGCATTAACTGGCTGTTAACCTTATGTACGTATTAAAAGCCATGAGGCTGCCTTGAATTGAGATTTACTTCTGTATCCCAGAGACCCTGCTCCCACACCATATGCCACGCACCCACAGAATGATTCTGATTCTTTTTTTCTACTCAGTTATGCACTAGTTGCTGTGAAAAGAAGAAAATATCTACAGTATCCTAATTTGGGGAGTTCTATTGATCCTCCTCCCCACAAGCTAAAACAGGTAGTCAGGGCCTGCCCTACCATAGAGGAACATCCAATCTCAAGACTTCTACCTCTACTTTCTTGTTCTTGTTCTAGGGCAGGTTGGGGAAGAGTATCAATTGTAAATCTTCATCTTCCTTATTGCCCTGATATTTTAGCATTTAACTTGTTTATATATTATTAATGTATAACAGTTGATAACTAGCTCTTCTGTTCTCTGATTCTTATTATGAAAAGTAGTCCTTATAATAAATTGTCTTAACTGGACAAGCTACTTAGAGAGGAAAGCCAGAAAAAGGATGTTGTTTAGTATCTTGCCTCATCATTTTATTTACACTGTTAGTCACTTGATATAGCAGAAATGGCATAAAAAGACAAACTGGAACATAGGCAAACCTCACCTAAATCCAACTCACTTTCTTTCTTAGTGAGCCTTCTGGAAGTTGTTATAGGCCCAGAGACAGAAAAATATAGGAAGAATATATCTCTCACATCAAACTGATCATAATATCATTTGGCTGATTTTGAAATAAGTATAAGCATACCTTGAGCAGGTAGAAATCTATTTCTACAGGGTATGAAGAGGCAATGCAGGAAGGAGAGTGGGCATGGAAAGGGAAGATCTCTTTACTGTCACTGAGTTTCAGTTTTGTGTTAGGGATGGGAAGGACACAGCAATACAGAAAATCAGACATGGCACATTGGGGAATTGAAGACTGGAAAATTAGAGATGTGGACTGTAAAATTTAATTGTCTTTCACTTTCTCCATGTCACTTCTTGCCACAAATGGAAAATTTTTCTAGTTAGAGCTAAATGATGAGAAACTGGTTTAGTTGTCTAGTAACTATGAAGAATGCCACAGACAAGCGTGTTAGGGCAGACCTACAGTGAAATAATGCAGAGACATGAAATATAACCACCAACCTGTTCATTTTATTAACTAAGTGCACTCAATCAATATGGTGGTTAATTTTGACTGTCGACTTGATTAGATTACAAGACATGAAGAGCAAGTGTTTTTTTTTTTTTTTTTTGCATATCTTTGTGGGACTGAAGGTATTTCCAGAGAAGATTAATTGAATGAGAAGATTCACCCCGAACGTGGTCAGCATCATCCCATGCCTGGGATCCTAGATTGAATAAAATAAGAAAAAGAGGAAACAAGAACTAGATGTCAGCTTTCCACCTTCTCTTTCTCTTTCTCTTTCTCTTTCTCTTTCTCTTTCTCTTTCTCTTTCTCTTTCTCTTTCTCTTTCTTTCTCTTTCTCTTTCTCTCTCTCTTTAGATTCCTCTTTCTCTCTCCCTCCCTCCTTCTCTTCCCTGATCCAATAAGTTGTGGCCAAAGCAGATTCATGGCACTGCTATCATAGTTGCTTATAACTCCATGTCTTCACTATGATGAACTATACCTCCAAACTATGAGCTAAAACAAACCTTTCCTTCAATAAGTTGCTTCATTTCACACATTTGGTTGTAATAAAGAGAAAAGGCAGCCAATATAGTCAACAAATACTTTGAAAACCTACTTACCATGTTCCAGACCAATTTTACGTAGAATATAGACAAAAAAGAAACACAAGTCATATGCCCTGTCTAAATGTACAGCATGAGGTAGAGGGGGAGACACGACCAAGAGCTATTTCTGTAAGATGTTTACACGGTTGAAATGTATCACAGGAATAGATACAGTTCTACCAAGAGAAGACAGGAATGGTTTCCTAACATGAGTGGTTTTTCAGGAAGTGGGGAATAATCAAGTGTACTCTTTCAAAAAGTATCTTAGAGAGAGGATATAGTCATTGATAAGGGCCAGATGCCAAAAGAAAATGGAGTGTTTAAGGAAATCATCAGAGTTCAGTGTGAGGGAACTTGGACAAGGACATTGGGGGACCCCAATTGGAACGAAGCTGGAAAGGGAAGAGAGGCCAGATCAAAGACTCTGCCACTGTTTGTCTCCTGTGAAACTCATTTTTAGATTTAGTCTTCACTGTGAGGCATGAGTAGGGTTACAGGGCTAGAGAGGTGTCTCAGCTGTTAGCACTTGCTGATCTTACGGACTACCCAGGTTCTGTTCCTGGTATCACATGCCAGCTCACTGCACCCACAACATCACTTCTAGGTTATCTGATGTTCTCTTCTGGCCTCCAGTGACACATCACCCCTTCCTGTTCCACACAATACATACACGTACATTCACACACACACATACATACATACATACATACATACATACATACATATATATACTGCCACATTTGATATCCAAAGTGGCGGTGCAAGTTTGAACTCCCATCAGCAGTGAGGAGTGTTCTCCTTAATCTACCTCCTCCCCAAAACAAGCTGTCATCAGTACTTTTGATCTTAGCCATTCTGACAGGTGTGAAATGGTATCTCAGAGTCATTTTGTTTTGCATTGCCTTGTTACTAAGGATGTTGAGCAATTCCTTCTATGTCTTCCTACCATTTGAGATTCTTCTGTTGAGAAGTGTCTGTTTAGATCTGTATACCATTTTTACATTGTATTATTTAGCATTTTTAATTTATTTATTTCTTTATTAATTAATTAAAGATTTCTATCTCTTCCCCACCGCCGCCTCCCCTTTCCCTCCCCTCCCTCAATCAAGTCCCCCTCCCTCGTCAGCCCAAAGAGCAATCAGGGTTCCCTGCCCTGTGGGAAGTCCAAGAACCACCCACCTCCATCCAGGTCTAGTAAGGTGAGCATCCAAACTGCCTAGGCTCCCACAAAACCAATAGGTGCAGTAGGCATCCTCCTGAATATTTAGCATTTTGATGTCTAGTTTCTTGATTTTTTAAAATGTATTTTGGAAATCAGACCTCTGTCAAATGTGGGGTTCCCATTCTGTAGACTGCCATTTTGTCTTATTAACCATGTCCTTTGCCTTACAGAAGCTGTTCAGTTTCAGGAGGTTCCATTTATTAATTGTTGCTCTCATTGTCTGTGCTACTGGTGTTATATTCAGGAAGTAATCTCCTGTACAAATGTGGTCAAGGCTATTTCTCACTTTCTCTTCTATCAGGTTTGGTGTAACTGGATTGATGTTGAGGACTTTGGTCCACTTGGACCTGAGTTTTATCCAGGGCAATAGATACGGATCTATTTGCATTCCTCTACATGACAATATCCACTTATGCCAACACCACTTGCTGAAAATGTTTTCTTTTTTTCATTATATAATTTTGTCTTCTATGTAAAAAAATTGGGTGTTCATAGGTGGTGGATTTGTCTCAGGATCTTCAATTCAATTCTATTGATCCATGTGTCTGTTTTTATGCCAGCACCAAGCTATTTTTGTTACTATAGCTCTATAATAGAGCTTTAAGTCAGGGATGGTGATATCTCTAGAAGTTCTTTTATTGTACATGATTGCTTTAGCTATCCTGGATGGGTTTTTTTCCATATGAAGTTGAATATTGTTCTTTCGAGGGCTGCGAAAAATTGTGTTGAGATTCTGATGGGGATTGTGTTGAATTGTAGATTGCCATTTTTATTATGTTAATCCTCTTTCCCAGAACATAGGGGATCTTTCCATTTTCTAATACCTTCTTCATTTTCTTTCTTCAAAGTCTTAAAGTTCTCATCATACAGGTCTTTCACTTGTTTGGTTAGAGCTACCCCAAAATAATACATATTATCTGATGCTATTGTAACAGGGGTTGTTTCTCTGATTTCTTTCTTAGCCTGTTTATTATTTGAGTATGAGAGAGCTCTTGCTCCCTTTCTAATCAATGCAATTCCTTTCTGCTGTAGCTCTCTCTAGTTCTTTCCTCTCCTTGGTCCCCTTGACTTCAGGTTATATACTCACATCTAAGGATTGGGAACTAAGAACCACAAAAGAGATAGAGCAAGTGGTGTTTGTCCTTCTGAGTCTGGATTATCTCATTCAATATATACTTGTCTAGGTTTATCCATACACCTGAAAACCATAGACAGAAAGCCATCGACAGTAAACATGCAGAGAACAACTAATCCTTTAGGGAACATTGCAGAAGAGGGCAAAGAAAAATTGTAAGAGCCAGAGGACCATAAAATTTGCTGTGAGATTTTGTCTTCTAGAAATTATATGGGAGTTTTCCTCATGATACCCCAACAATGGCTGTTTAACTAGACTTGAAGAAGTATACCACCAAAAGACATACTAATCTGGAGGAGGGAAAATCTTAAGGGGCCCGAACTCTAGATAAAAGCTGTAAGCAACTAAGAACTGTAAGAATGGGAGATATAGTCTTCCCCAAGGATGAGCACACTACTTGATTATCTAATACCAGGTGGTTAACCCTGAAGTCATGCACATGCTAGATTGAACTGGGAGGATGGGGTTCCCTTTCTCTCTCTCTCTCTCTCTCTCTCTCTCTCTCT
>NW_026067922.1:4934030-4975710 GCF_014885135.2 Alexandromys fortis
AAATAACTAAGAAAAATGAGCCAGAATTTTGAAGAGGGAGCAAGTAAGTGGAAAGGACATATACATAGGTGGGATTAGGAGGAAATAGGGAAAGTTATAATTTTATTATAATTAAAATATTAATTAGATAAATAGTAAATATTTGTTGTTTGACAATTACTCTTGTTGCTGTTGTTTTGAGTGACATTCCTTGAAAAGATGAATACTGAGTCCCCAGGCCATCCACTCACTGTGCCATTTGAAACAATTCTTATAATCCTTGTGATAGAATTCCATTGCCCATAAACTTGGGACAAATCATGTATCATATCTAGTTCCCAGAGAACAAATGTGTTTATCAAATGTTTGGGAACATCAAGGGATAAATAAGCTCACTGGGGCAGGACAGGGTGAGAGATCTAAGTCAGGCTTTGCTCTTTTACTAGATCAACTGAGGCAAGCTAATATTTGCACTTGTAAAATGATGTCTGAGTTCCCTCTGGCTCTCATTTGCTCCAGACTTCAGTGGTCATTGTCTTTGGAATAATCATTGTCATCATTTCTTTTTTTTTCAGGTTCTGGTTGTTGCAAGGATCTTTGGAAACGAGAGTTGATTTTGCTGAATGCACCCCAGTGTTAAGAATAAGGAGGAAGTTCATTCTTGCATCCACTCTACAGGTAAGACTGAATCACCAATGGACTAACAGACCACAAAATTGGTGGAGGCTGGAAGCTGGAACTCAGTTCTTTTGTCTTTCAAGGCCATGTTTCTCAGCATTTAATGAGTGGTGTATTTATTTTGGGTGCTGTCATTGTTAAATAAAAATCTCAAAATTGGTTGGTAAAGAAGGAGGTAGAATGTGATTCAGAAGGCATGAGTTACAGTTGCCTGCAAGTCTATTCATTGGTATGCAACAGTCATTCTCTGTGGAAAGACTGCCCCATTTCTGCATATACAAGGAAGATTTTACCCTCTGTATTCCAGTGATAAAGAACAGGGTCCCATGGTCTTGGAGGCAGACCGAGAGTTGCTAAACACCTTGTAACTGCTTAACCTATGAGGTTTTCAGACATATAATTCTGCTGATTGCACAAAGACGCCATTGCTATCTGATGCTGGGAAGGCACAGCATGACTGTGTTGAACTGGTCCTCTCCTGATGGCCTTGGTAAAACACCTCTCAGAGAGACCACATTCTCTGTCCCATTCAATCTAAATATTTAGCTTCAAAACTGCCTCAGCTGCGTTTTGGCAAGAAGTAGTTGGGAGGAGGCAGCTCTGAGAGTCCTTCCTTTGAAGTCCTGGGTGTCCTACAGTGATGTGGGGCCTGGGCCAAGCATGTTGGACTTTGAGGCCAGCAGCATGTTTGAGGCACTCTGGGGACTGCTGACTTCAGCTGAGTGAGCCCAATGCATGGCTAAAGCTGTCAGAGGAATCTCACTGTGGTTCAGATCACAGGTAATGGCTTACTGTGTCCTGGGCAGTCCTATCTGCAGCTGAGTTGTATCTAGGATGTCTCCACACTATACATGTTGTAGTGTTGTAGGGGATCTTGGCTTACTAATAGTTAGAAAATGAAGGGATTATTATTATTGATCCTTGAAGGAAATCCTTAGATGATTACTATCATGCTCAATGAACTATTTTGGGGGTGTTAGGCTTCTTTTCCTTGGAGCCTTATTCTGAGTTCTATTTCTTCCAGGGACATAGGATGCATTAATGTAAATCCATGACCAATGGTGTGTCATTTTGTTCCCAGTGTAGAAGCAGACTACTCAGAATGGAAAGGTTTTGTTACATGGGGGTTACTTTACAGAATCACTTAAGTCTTAGGACTAGAGAGAAATTGATACAATTGTTATCTTACTACACTTATAAGACAACTGAAGTATATAGGTTTGCCAATATTTTTGTGTTATAAGGAGTTTATCTGAAGCTCCAATGTATGGGAAACTCACTGAATAGCAAAGCAAAAGCGAAAGGCTACCTTCTATTTACCCAAATAAAGAAAATTTACTTCTTATTAACTTACTCTAAAAACTGTAGTTAGTCAGGCATGCTGATGTAACTTAGTGGGTTTGATGCCAGTATGGATTATAGAAAGCTTCTGACTAGTCAGGGCTATATAGTGAGACTCTGTCCCAAAAATAACAGAAAAAAAACTCCCATCATTTTTATAAAATATGTTTTGTTTTGTTTTGTTTTTATAGTTTCTCATTTTTAGTTCTGCGATGGTTCATCTCCATTGCCTGCTTGGCTGAATTATAATCAAGCAGGAGACACAACTCCAGGAGAATCTGTGAAAGTGTTTCCAAAGAGGTTTAACCAGGGGAGGAAGACCAAACCCGAGTGCAGGCAGGACTATGCAAAGGCTGTGATCACAGACTGAATAAAAGGGATACTGAGCTGAGAGCAGAATACAGTTTCTGCTTCCTGACTAGTGACACAATGTGACCATGCTTCTGTCACCACAGTGAGAGACATTTCTGCTACCATACCTTCTTGCCATGATCTCTTGTATGTCTTCAAACTGTGAGACAAAATGAACCCTGCGTTCATACCTGCTTTTGTTAGGTATTTTGTCATGGCTTCTAGAACTGATAATGACAGCTATGATCTGTTTACCGATATCTTGAGGTGTTCTATATATTTTGTAAATGATTCATGAAACAAAGTCGTTTAGAAATTCCTATACTGTATTCTATTTTTTAGTACAGATTAACTTTGATTAACATTGGCTTTGTACAATATTTCATAAAATATGTGACCTGTTCATCATTGCCTGTCAAATGTAGCTATAGGTTTTTTTGTTCCTCTCTGGCTCCTAACTTAACTTATTCCTTTATCTTCTGAAGACACCCTACAATCCAAATAGCTAAATACATACTAAATGTAATGAAAGGATTGGCACGTGGACACTGAGTATTACCCCTAAACTGGGACATGAATTCAAGGGGTGACATGGCTGAAAAGAGAAGAAGGTAGAGTGGAAAAGATTAAGAAGGTATAGGAAAGCAAATGATAAGGTCTTAGGTGTTGGGCACTGAGGAAGAGCAAGATGTACGGGAATAGAGATGGCCTCTCTTCAGTGGTGCCATTCTTTTTTATCTGTCTTGGAATTAGTTTCACAGGGGAAAGTACATCGTTATTCCATGCCATTTCCTTATTTAGACAGCCAGGATTTAACCTCAGCTCTAAGTCATGATTGAAAGAACATGGTGAACTTTCTGGGAAAACAGAAATCTTGACAAACAGAAAAGTAAATGGTCTCAGTATTTATTAGAAGGCACACTCTTTCATTTTGTAATAGCTGAAGACATTTCTGAAATCTTGACATTGAAGCATGAGCTTTAAAGATATGAACCTCCATGTGGAAAGAGCACCTACCTCGGAAGCTGTTACATAGATGCTGTAATGAACCCGGGGATGCATATTTTTCAGAGTGATGTTTGCTGCTCAGTTCACAATAGCTACAGCAATTCGTGGAGTGCAAAAACAATACTTGCTGAGTTGATAATGTTTAAAACAGGAAAAAGTAGAGGAAGGAAAGGAAAGCAAAGTAATAGAATAAGAAGTGGTAGCAGCAAAAGCAGAAGGTGTGACAAGAAAGGGAGGGAGAGAAGTGCTTTCTTCCTTGAGCTAACCAGAATATTCCCAAGTTGTACATTTGTTTATTTCATACAGATATGCTTGGAATTATTGAAATCCATTTTCATCATGAATTTGTGAAATCGAAAGCTTTTTTAAATCAGTTGTTCTCAACCTTCCTAATTCTGCGACCCTTTTGTTATGTGATCACCTCATGTTGTGGTGACCCCCAACCACAAAATTATTTTAGTTACTTCTTTATAATTCTAATTTTGCTACTGTTATGATTTATAATGTAAATATTTGCACTTTCTGATGGTCTTTGGCAAGCCTTGTGAAAGCATCATTTGACTTCAGAAAAGGTTGAAAACCACTGTCTTTAAAAAGGAGTTGCATTTGAGAAAAACAATACCGTCTGTAACACCTTGTAACCATCAAAAGATTTTTATCATTTGTCTTTGGTCTGGGAGATGTTTCTTTATACAGTCTGCACCATTCCTGACTTACCTTATGCTTGACTTCCCTGTCTAATGATTTACTACTGCCTGCCTCTAAGAAAGGAAATATGTGAATTTAGAGAAAAAATATATATACATATATATCTCCCAGAGCCACCTTTAAATGCATTTTCCAAGGCATATCAAAATACCCTTGGAATTTGTTGTGAAATTTTGACCACATCCTAGTTATCATGAGGTTAAAATTAACAGTAACATATGTTTCCGAGATCTCAATTTGCAAAATAATAATAGAGTTCATGGGCAGTTAACTGCAATAAAAGGAGGAAATGAAGTTTATAGTGCAAGGCTCTGGGGATTACAGCCTTCCCTGCCCCTGAGCACATTCATATCCCAGAATGTGACTCGAAGAGAAAGAGGCAGAAAAGAAACACAGGAGGGAATGGAAAGATTGAAGTCCAGGGGGGTATCTTCCTTTCATTCCATGCAGGGACTTCTGTGCCTTATTAGAGTGAGCTTCAGCAAGCCTTCACTTCTTCCTGCCATTCAGTGCTTGTGCATCAGCTGGTGCTGGAAAAAAAAACAGGTGTGCAGCAAGACTCATAGATGATAAAGCGTCATTAGAAACATAACTTGTGTCATCATTTCTCTAGAAATGTGATTTTCGCTGGGTTTATGTTTCCAACTGGCATCTTATGTTCAAATTAAAAGAAGATTCATAGATGATGTCCTGGGTTGAGATTGAGAAGACATGCACTTTCCTCCACTCTTTACTGACCAATCTTTCTGAAATATCACGCCTCCTCTTTGGCACAACATGGTGTACACACATACATTCATACCAAACATATGTGCACACAAAATAAAACATACACACTCACACACACACACACACACACACACAAGAAGTCATATCCTTTCTATTCTACCATGTTAGGTAGGAGAAGAGACATGAAGGAAATATGGGGAGAAGACATTGTCCTTTGGGTCTTGCCCTGTCCTTGCAGTTGAAGGCATTAGGGAACATACAACTTCTCAATGATAGAATTAGAAAGGATAAGGAACCTTTTTGTTCCTTGCTAATTCAACACAATTTTCCTTGAGGTACGGGACAAGAGACAGTGATTTGGAGATAATCCATAGCCCAAGTTTGCAGGCTCACCTAATGGAACAGTGGTTTATCTGGAAGATCGGCAGAGATGAGGTGTCTTGTTCTTTTATGCATATATTTTAATGCAAATTTGACCTTTATCCAGGGACTTCTTAGAAAACAGCACTAAATAATGAAAATTCAATGCAAGGTTCAGAGATTAGAGAATCAACAGTCACTGCAAGCTAAGATGATCATGAACGGTAGCAAGAAAGGCAGAATATCATTCAATGAGTGGTCTGAAGACTGAAGAAGCGGGGGCATTCTAAGCTGAAAAAGCTTTGGGGAAAGGCACTGAGGTGTGAAAATCCAAGGTATGAGTTATGGTATCTAGGCAACAAGGTATGGGAATGAAGGAAAGAAGAAAAAGACATGAGAAGAAGTAGGCCTGTCTGAAGACTTCAGGTGTAGAAGCCAAGAGTGTGGGGCAAGGAGGTTACCTAGGGCCATCTTCAGGATCACGCTTTAGGTTGGTGTATGATAACCTTTTCATTTTTACTCAGAATATGAAAACCCTGTGATAAATGAGGACTCTATAGGCTTTTCCAGCCTGCTCTGGAACTCTTGTACCTAATACTTCACTTTTTATTCCAGCTGTTAAAGGGCTTCATTGCAGTCTTTTTTTCCATTGCCTCATTCACGGTTTCTGACAGCAGAAAAGGATCATTATTTAAAGAAAGCATCCATGGAAAGGACCTGTGATAGATGACACCCCAAGGACCCACTCTTATGATCTTGCAGGACTAGTAAGTACCCAAGGTGCAGAATAGCCATACTCAAGGCACAAATATACAGAAACCTCCATCTGCTCCACTTAAAAGGCTCAGTGGAGCTCAGGCCTTTGTGCACTTGTCTTACGAACCAGTGGCTAGACTAGTGACCAGGAAGTGTGGGATTCTGAGCACCTTCGCCACAGGGAGATGAGAAACATGTTCCTCCCCAGGTAGACCTGCTCCCATCTCACCTCCTGATCTTGTCCACTGGGCTGAGATACTCTCCTGTGTTTTCTCTCATAATGAAAACTCCTACCTCATTCAACATCAGAGGTTCCCTGGGACCACGACACTACTGAATACTTCTCACACTTCCCTGGGTCTAGATCTCAGGTTCTCTTTTGCTAAATGCTGTGTAGATTGCTTTCTAGGCTACATCTTCAAAAAGCTGTAGCCTCACAGCTATTTTCTTAGGTCCCCATATGCTGCGTGCTCCCATCTCCGAGGCATCACATATTTCTCTCCCGGTCTCTGATTTCTTGCCTTTGGCTTTGGAGTCTTTGGCTTTTGAACTACGGAGGCCTCCATAGAGATACCAGAAAGCATTTGCTATCATGAAGTCCTCACTACAGTCTCATTAAAAATATTCTGGAGACAGGATCCCATGAACTTAGTTCATCTTCTTTATGAGAATTATTTGTTAATTACTTGATAAAATTTGGGGATTACAATCAATCTTTGCAGATCTTGAGAACACCGAGAAATGAAAGGAAATATGTGGGGTTTGTTTGTTCTTTTGCGCGATTGTCTTAACGAAAGCTATCATTTACACAAAAGTTGTATTTGGAATTGTGCACACTTTGTGCCTTCTCTTATCTTTGCCCCGTTCCTGGCCAGAGGCAATTTGTTTTCTAGAGAGAACAAACATGTTCGATGCAGCAAATCTACAGGCTCCACAACCCTTTCCTGGAGTTGTTAACTTGTTAAGTTTAAGAGGAGCTATCGACTGGTACACAAGAACTATGAGAAGAATTTAGAATTGTCCTTTTCTACCGCTCCATAACTCTGAGAAGCTTGGGATGCATCTTAAATATTGGAGAGTCAGCACTATTTAAGGCACCTTAATCCCCATCGTAGGTAGAGTCTTACAGGTCTACTTCTGTCGAGAATGTTCTGGTCAAGGTTGGGCTCAGACACAGTGAAGGAGCCCATCTTTGATGAGAGCTCATGTTGGAAGGAGATGACACCCATAAGCATAAACAACTCAGGTCTGGTCTTCATAGTAGAAGTGAAGCAAGGAGTTCACACTTTCTGTCCTTTGGCAGATCCCTATAAGCAATTCAAACCTCTTGGTGGTTATGCTCAAGTTCCGAATGCTTTATAGGAAGCCCACAAGGGAGACAAGGGAGATACTTGCATGCTGGACAGGATGCATGCAAGTGTTTTCTAACAGAGAAGACCTTGGTTTCTCTTATTTGGAACAAAGGAAGACTGGACTGACTTAGAGGATCACAGTGACAGAGGGTTTTGAGCAGCAGAAGGTCAATATCACACTGGTCCAGCCACAGGCAGGTTTAGGTTCTAATCTTTTCATTCAGAACTCTGGAACCACAAGGCAATTTCATTCATTCTCTTTTGCTCTGATATCCTATCAACTAAACAGGGACAACAAATATTGTGAAACTTAAGAAGCCATCAGAATTTAATGTGAACTTATTTTCAAAATATCCAGACAGAATTTGTTGTGGAATAAGTACCCATTACAGAGAAGGGATTTACTACGACAGCAAACTCTAAGGCAGACTATTGGCATTACTTCATCAGTGTCTCTACTGGAAGAACTCTAAGGGATGGTCTCTTTAGTTTTAGGGAAAATGTGTTAGGAACTCTCTTAACAGAAGCCTTCCTCTCTTTTCTTCCTTGTTTTCCTTTTCTCCCCCCTCATCCCCCTCCCCCTCTCCTCCCATCTCTCTTCCTCCTTCTTCTCACCCCACCTCAGGTTCTCCTGCAGCTCGGCCTGGTTTGCAACTTTCTATGTGGTCCAGGCTAACCTTGACCTTCTGATCCTCCTGCCTCCGCCTCTGGCGAGTGCTGAGATGAGAAGCAGCAGCAGAGGACCTTGTTCTGTAGAAGCTCCAGCAGCAATGAGAGAAGTTGCAGCTTCAGAGCCTGGAGAAGAGCAGACATTTGAATGGATATCCCATTTGTCTTTGGTAGACCTTCCCTACACGCATCTCCATTATATGTGCTTGTGGGCATTCAGATACAATTTCGCACACACTTGCAGATGCATGCACACAGGCCCACGCAGGGCTCCTGGCTTCACTCCGAGCTTACGTTCATAGCCACCTCTCCACCGTTCTTAAACTGTTGTGCTTTCTGAAAGGAGAAGAAACGGATGTTCAATCTTGTTGAGTTCTAACTCATCAAAACGGCTCTGCTTACCCCCTGCACGACTTTACAAGGCATTTCAAGCATTTTTTCATGGGAATGGAAATCATATTTTACCAGTAATAAATTGGGATCTAACCCCACAAGACTGTAGCTCAATTTCAAGCTCAGAACCCAGGAGGTCAGAGTGGTCCTATCAAGGAAAATCACCAACTCCCATCCCTCGGAAAGCAAAACACACTCTGGGGGTAGGGGAGGAGGCTAAAAGCAGAGCACAGCAGGTTCTAATATTTTCCCACTTGACTCTCCTTAATTACTGTTGACTAGCTTAACGAAGCAATTAAGGGGCTTATTTGCTTTTTTAAATCACATGTGAAATTCAAGAAACCTTGAAATACAAGAAATATTTGTCCCCAAGATCTTACCCCACAAGGGATATCAGTTTGACTGTTCTCCAACCACTAGAAAGCAAGGACAACCAACCCTGCTCTCCACGTGAGGCCGGAGCAAAACAGAACTCAGTAGCCAGCTGCATTTGCATCTTGGATGCTCAGCTAAAACCCCAGCCAAAAACAATAGCAGTGACTCTTTTTTAACTCACAACTTCAAGAAGGCTGGGGACACTGGCACCTAGCACTGGAAGTTATGTGCTAGCAAGTGCGCCACCCGTGTTTCTGAGTGTTATTTCCACTTAAATCATCTTAGGTCTCCCCCTCTTTGTCATTCTCATGAGAGTGAGCAGAGAGGGATTCAGAGGTGATGACTCAAGTTCACTCTCCCAGCCATGGGAACTAAAGGTCTTCTGTCACCACAACACCTGGCTCTTCTGTGATACTGTCTTCCCCGTGAAAATCTTTGACCATGACAATTATGGCTAACATACACTGAAGACTACTGAATAGTTACACTTATTAAGTATGTTTGCACTGTTATTCAAATAGTATATCAATGTAAACATGTTTTGAATGATATAGAGAAACAGAGCCCTGCTAAATATAGGCTACTTTTAGCAACTTCATGGTTGATTTATTTTTATAATTTATATGTATTCCTTAGAGTTTATATAATTTTGTAAGCATAATTATTGCCCATCATTTGTCTTAATTTGTGTATTGAAATGAAATATACACACAATTGTATAACATAGAAACACAAATTGAAGACAAATATATGTGAATACAATACAAAAACATGCTACATGATATAATATGATACAAATAATTTGTAATATAAACTATAGAATGTCATATGAGAAAGCAGTATCATCTAATATAGTAAGATACACAGCTTAATATAGTACATAATTTATGATATATCATGACAATTATATCACAAATCATTATATATATCTGTTTATACAAGTGTTATATAGTGATATACAGTATTATTATACTAAATAATATTCGTTAGGTAGTATCCTATATTACAGTGAAAAACAATGATATATTATCTGGGCTCAGTGGGTGACTGTGTAGATAAGAGTACTTGACCTAATGTGTGAAGACTTTAGTTCAAATTCTAAGTACTCTTATATAAACCATTGCATGAATATGTGTATCTATAACCTCAACCTCAGGGGTGGAGTTAGGTGGATTCGGAGAGCTCACTAGCCAGCCACCTTTACTGAACTGACAAGTTCCTGGCTCAGTGAAGAGATACTGTCTCAATACTCGACTTCCTGCTCTAGCCTCTGCTTGTACATGCATGGGCATATACATCTGCACACTCACATGCATGTGCCATGCCCACATGTACCACATACACATATGTCCCCCATACACATATGTCCCCCAATACATAAATGAAATAAAGAATAAATATATATATATAAATACAATAATGTATTGTTATCTAGTAGGACAACTTAGAAATTGGACTATACACACTACCATGGTTTCAATACTGGAAAATGAATATTTGTTGGTTGCCATTTCTTTGGGAACAGTGCAGGGTTTTAGGTCACCCCTTCTAGACCTAATAAACCTGCAAAGTAGTTTTTATCTTTGGAAAAACAACAGAGCCCGAAGCCACATAAACAGTTTTCCCCTTTAGAAACACAGAACTACCAAAAGAGCCATGAATTAATCTGGCTGTTTCTAATTTAATAATAATAAAGCCTTGGGCTGGGGAGATGTCTGAGAGGTTAGGAACACCATCTGCTCTTCCAGGGGACCTGACTTTATTTCCCAATGCCCACGTGGTCCTGATAACTCCAGTGACAGAAGGTCTGATTCTTACAAGTACTTCCTGTGCACACACTGAATATTCATACATTCAATCAAAACACATGTACACATAAAATAAAACACGAAAACACCATAGCCCTTTGAATTCCTCCGAGACAGATAAGTAGGTTGATGGAGAATAGAAATTGAAGAAACAGAGGAGAAGAAGTTATTGTTTTAGGACTTGCCCTGTCCTTGTCGTTGAAGGCATTATAGAACATGCAGCTTCTCAGCGATGGAGTTAGAAAGGCTAAGGCACCCCGCACCTACCATTTTTTTGGTCTTTTCCTAATTCAACACACTGTTCCTTGGGGTACAAAGTAATAGGCAGTGATTTGGAATGACAACTCACAGCACATGTCCTGATGCAGCCACATGCAGACTGGATGCCGAAATCCCTAAGTGCAACACCCTTGTGACCAAAGTTCATATGATCAAGGCATTCTTTTGGATTCAGTCTATTTTCTCTTTGACTCTAAGATTGCAGTTTAAATTCTTGATAGTGGAAAGACTGCCGTAAACAAGACAGATGGGGAGGAGGTGCCAGATGGGCACTCGGTCAACAGTGCCAACAGTGGGAAAAAGCATGCGCGTCCATGGAGATCTCTTAACTATTTACCGAAGAGGGGGGATTGTTTATTTTCAAGGTATCTCCCAAAGAATCCATTTACAAGCTCCATTTATGACTTCAAACAAGCTATCTGGCAGAGACATGGCAGCAGAGATAAGGAGAGGACTAATGAATACTCTTGCAACATGTTTCAACACCCAGATCTATGACTACCCAAGTTTTGTTCCTAACCACCAAAATTTATTTTAAAATACAAACATACTTTTAAGTATCTTTTAAAATGCAACTAATAGTTTTATCTTGTTCCTGGCACCATTTCCTCTGCTTGATGGGGTTATAAATAGGGTACTCCACTTGGCAAGAGTCTTGCCTGTGGCATTGCTGCAATGATTCTATAGTTATTCTAACAAAACAGTGCATAACTGGCATATTTCCCCTCCAACTTTCCTAACATTTACACTGCCATCTGCATACTTTTCCTTTGACTTCACTCTGAAAATCAAATGCTCTTCTGATACATGCCAGAGACTTGGCTACTAGGATATTTGGTGGAGGTGGGGAAGAGAAAGAAGAGAATGAGCAACCTTGTCTCATTTCTGATGTTTAGACATTTAATACATGCAACCCTACAGCCATTCGGAAGCAGTGTTGAAGCTGGCTATCTTGGAGGACAATTCTGGATGAGGGACAAAATTCTTTGTTAATGTACCAATATTAATAACAGTATTGCTTTCTTGGGGTTTACATAGTTTATTTACTAATTCAAATAAACCTATAGAGACATGTGCCAATAGCATGACATGTATACAGTGTGTGTGTGTGTTCATGTGTATGTGTGCACAAAAAAGTTGATGAGTTTTACAAGCACAAATGATTAAGTTACAATTGAAGCTCTAGAGAATACAAATTTTCATCATTAATGTTTCAAATAAGTGTTAGATAATGTACATGATTGTGTAAGTGGATGAAGATGGTAGCAACAAGTCACTAAAGTTCAGAGAAACAAAGACACAAGCATACAAATATCCTTAAGTCTTTCTCCGAGATGTATGAGGCCTCTGCATCCATAGCCTATATTCACCCTCTCTTTGGGTTTAAAAAGTAATGAAAGAAAGTTTAGGCACTACTTTTGGGTTTTGCTTGTTTGTTTAGTTGGTTTTGATTGGTTTGGCTAATGGCAAAGAGATTTGAAAAGTGAGACATTTGAGCAGGCAGAATGCAGATAGAATTTATCTGTGAAATCAGATAAAATTGGTACACCGGTATCACACGGTCACTCAAAGCATTATAATTGGATGTCAACTTGTACTCCTGGGAGCCACTCTAGGTTCAAGTCTCTTGCCAACCCTAAGGTGGCTCCCTTAACTAAGATATGTGCTTCCCTGCTCCCCTATCCAACCTTCCTTTATCCCAATCATCCTGTTTCCCTAAGTTCCCCCAATCCTCCCCTTCTCACTTTTCTCTCCCCATTCCCCCCCTTATCCCCATCCCACCCCACCCCCAAGATCCCAATTTTCTCCCCAGCAATTTTGTCTACTTCCCATAGCCAAGAGGATAAGTATATGATTTTCCTTGGGTTCACCTTCTTATTTAGCTTCTTTAGGTTCACCAGGTATACACTCCGTGACCTTTATTTATGGCTAGAAACCAATTATGAGTGAGTACATCCCATGTTCATCTTTTTGGGTCTGGGTTACCTCGCTCAGGATAGTGTTTTCTATTTCCATCCATTTGCATGCAAAATTCGAGAAGTCATTGTTTTTTACCGCAGCATAGTACTCTAATGTGTATATATTCCATACTTTCTTCATCCATTCTTCCATTGAAGGGCATCTAGGAGTCTAAATACTCATGGATTATTTTTGACTCTCTGTATGTTCTGTTCCTGCTCTTGCATCCTTAAGTGAAGGGTAGGACTAGGTTAGCATCCTGTGTGATAATCTATCCATTCCCAGGGTTTCTCTTGATTAGTATTCACCATTGCAGAAACAATCTAGAACTCATTTGTGAAGCCCTGTTGGGGGTGCAAAAGAAATTAGGTGTTGTTGTAGTGGTGGTGGTGGTGGTATGTGTGTGTGTATCATTGTTGATCTTATTGTATTCTTTTTTCTTTCAAAGTATTTTAGGAAGCATTTACCAAACAGAGCACTGCTGTTTACTGCTTGTCCTTTTGACATTTTAATCTTCTATCCTTGTGAATTTAACTCATTATGGTCTGAAGAAGCCAGAGTTTGTATCTTTGTTCTAATATTACTTTAAGGCACAGAAGGAAATTGGTAACTGAATAAAAAGAAGCAAAATTAAGAATATAGTGTCTTATGGGTTTTATGTAATACAGTCAATGGGTTTGATGAACTGTTTTGATTTTGTATGTTCTGAGTTCTTTAAAGACTAAGAAAATTTGACTGATGAGGAGGAAAAGAGGAGAGAGAAGAATGAGAGAAGAGGAAGCGAGGGAGAAGAAGACAGAGAGGGAGGAGGAGGGAGGGAGGGAGAGAGATTTTTTACCAAGACTTATCTGGTTAAGTGCACTATATTTAAATGGATGAATATACTTAGCCTCCAACTATTGTTATTTCCATAAATTTTAAGTATTTAATGTAAGTATTAGATAGTACAACAAGACAAAGGTTTGTAAAAATATACCATATGTATAACATATGTAAAGAAGAGATGAAATGAGGTTATTCTTGGAGGTAAAGGAGAAAATAAAAGAGGTAAAAGAATTGGAAATTGGGATCAAAGATGATCTCAAGACTGTGATTCCCTAAGTCTATAGATATGAGTGTTTAAAAGATAATCAATGGCTCACTTTCATTTGCATGAGAAGGGTTTTTTTCCCAACAAATTTGTGAGCTCTCAATATGAAGATGATATTCACTCTTTTATATTTTAACTATGCCTCATCTTCACATATGTTATACACTCAGTGATCTCGTTGTCGATGTTGTCCAAAGTGGTAGCCTCTGGCTGCATATGGCCTTTAACTTTTAATTATAATTAAATTACATTAAGCCTGAAGGTAATTATTTGGATTTATCAATATTTTAAGTTCTCCATAGTCAGTCATGCATAGCCAATGGCTGTTCTACTTAGTTATGCTAATTATGACATACTTTCCTTATCTCAAAAATTCTGCTAGATAGAGCAGACTTTGAAGAAAAGCTTGTGTCCCAGGCTCATTCTTCAAGAATCTACCATTAATTCTTCACCGTATATACCCTGGATTTGTTGACTATAGTTAGTTTGTTATTTCTTCAGCAGGAGAACCCTAGAATGTCACTGTCATTTAAGATTTACAATGTTTTATTCTTTTCCCCAAAAACTGTATTTCATATCTGTTCATCTAGAGTTCTGATGCCTCTGGAACCTTAGGCAACACACTGTACCCCAGCCACACATCACTCTTGACCCTGGTGTAGTGTGCTTCCTACCAGTGTCTTCATTTTCAATCCCCCTGGCAGCCTATACTTTTGTAGATGTGTGCAGATTGTTGTTTTATACTCTATGAGCTCTGGATTTTTTGTTGCTTGTTTTTGTCTTGTTTTATTTCATTCTGTCCAAGGTTAGAAGGTATTATATGAAGGATGAAAAGGGCATATGTAACAAATTTTGAAAGAAGTGAAAGGAAGTAAAGAAATACTATTAGCTATCTATTCTATAAAAGATGAAGAAAGATGACCCTAGTTAAAATCCTATATGTAGAGTCTGCTTTTGCCACAAAGCTTCAATGAACTGAATGCACAGCTTATCATTATTAACCTCAAGTTTCTTTACTGATGAATCACAAATACTTATGCTCTTTTCACAGGTTGTTGTAAATATCACACAAGGCTATGTGATTGTGGGATTTTTTTGTACCTATATATAATAAAGAGAATTCAAGCAGCCATGTGGTCGTGCCATGGCCGATGTAATCATGAACACACACCTGCTATGAGGACCTGCATAAGTCCAGCAAAACAGATCAGACATGAATATAGGAGGGGAACTAGTTGAGAAAAAAAGGGATTGGTAGGAGTTCAAGGTGGTGAGAGTGATCAATGAGATATAAATATGTTTCACTATATGTGAGTGATATTGTTAAAAATTAAATTTAAATTATAAAAGTCAGAAGTCTAAATACACATGTTAAGATGGTGATTATTGTTAGAGTCCAAAAGAAAAAAAAATATACAATAGAGAGAAACACATGGCCCTCATACCCTCACAAACACACTTTCTTCTGACAAAGTTCCAGTCGGCTCCTTGTGAGTTATCCACAGGATTCTCTTTTTATCTAACAGAAATATTTATGTATCTATATGCCTCTATAATATTTTTGCATCCCACCCCTTTGGAACATAGTCATGGCAGTTGAATGTTTACTTTTTTAGGCATTCCTTCTTCCTTTGAAGAAATCCACACAAGAAAGAGCAGAATGTTGACAGGATTTCTAGAACATGATTTACAGAAACGATTTCTGAAAACCAAGTGGACAACGACCAAATCCAACATCAAATAACATCTTTAAAGCAGCCTTTTGTGTCTGGCCCAAGAAAGATGAGTCAAGATGGGAAAGCCACAAATGCTTTAAAAGTAAAATTCACCCAAATCTGCTCCCCCAGAGTTGTTCACATTGTTGAAGATGCTTTAGGGATATCTCTAAATAAATATTAAAAGGTGATCATTTTATAAATCTTACAGTAATACTATTAAATGCAACTCAAATTTTATATTGAAATAGATGCAAAGTTACATTGAGAGCTAACAGAATTTGAAATCCTGGTGAATCTTGGAAGAGGAAAATGTGTTTTGTGTGTAGTTTAAACGATGAAACTTGAGGAATCAGGAAATGTAAAAATGGTAGATACAGAGAAATGTCATCTGGAGGGAGGACAAGACTCACTTGCCATTGGGGTTGTGAAGTTCTAACCCTGTGCCAGTGGATTCTGAAGCAGCAGGAAGGGGAGCCTGTGGCAAGGGGAATCAAAAGGCTCAAGTCTAGGGCCAATCCCACTATTTACTTGGTGACAAGACTTAGAACATGTCACAGAAGATTTATGACTCGCAGCTTCTTCAGACTGAAAAGAGAAAATACTGCTAACTTCATAAATTTGTTTCTTCTTGAGAAAATTAACTAAGACAAAAATGGACTTAATTCTTGAATACAGTACTTGCTATCAAAGAGTTATCCTCTCTCCCCCTAGAAGCACATTGCTTTGAGAAGCAGAAATTTTATAATATTCATTATGTTTATGATATGTTCTTAGTATGACACACATTTTAGAAATTGGGATACTATTTTATACAATGGTAGTAAATGAGAAGAACCAATTCGCATAGATGTTGTTTGACATTTTAAATATGTTTTGTCCCTTTATTTATTCATTTGTTCATTCCTTTAATTTCTGGCTATTAAATTGTAAATGACCCCTACACTAACTAGAAATCTTATCAATACAAAGAGCTGAATTTTTTTTTATTGCACATCACAGGAAAGCTTTTGCTAGATAGAAGAATGATTATTGAGACTTTTTATTTAAGAAGTCACATTAAACATGTACTTTAAGAATGAATGGAAGAACTTTTTCCAAGCAAATATTTCAGAGTTTTACTTATAAGGTTACTTATGACTGGAATCTCACTCCCATGGCTGGGGTCAGAGAAGATGGGCACACAGGTGTCTGCCTATTTGCACAGGCATGAAAAAAGCCTTGGGAAATGAGCTTCAGCCTTTTAAGTTACTGTCTTTCCCTTTATAATAATAATCTCTTCAATTTTACAAGGTCTATATTATTTTTAGGTAAGAAAACACTGTAGGGTTCATGTTTTATTGTTCCTTAGAGTTATATAAATTATATTTGGCCAAAACAAATGTAATTCCTACTGTGAGAACTGGGAACCCAAAATGTTGATTTTCCTCAACTTATAAACAATGTGAGGTGGCTATGTTGTACTAGGTCACAATTTTCCAGTGCAGAGCAAAATATCAAACTCAGTTTTAATAAAAAAACTGTATATATCATTAAAGTTTCCTGTTCACACAGAATGTATTATATTACTCTGCCTAGCAAGGACATCTTTTGTCTTGGCCACAAATTCTAAAATACCCTATTTGATTGAATGGAAAACATTTTAGCTATTTGCTGGTTTAAAAAAAATGTTGCAATGTTTAAATGCTCATGGAAATTCTGCTTTGTCTTTAGTAGTAAGTATTGAATTTCTCATAGATTTGAATATTACAGGGTTTTGCAAACAAGTTCTAGAGGACAATTAGGATCATTTTCAGACTATTAAATAAATCCTTTTAGTGTTTGGGAAGCAGATGTCTCTATCTTTGTAGAAAAAAAAAGAATCTCATTTGCATGCTTATTATATCAACTTCAAGTTGCATTGTAATTATTTACTGACATGCTTTTCTCTCCAAGAAGAATGGCAAGGTAATAGAGCATATGGCCTTTACTCTTGCGCAGTGCTCTATTGTCTGAGAGTTGGAGCCTGAAAATAATCCATAAGAGGCTGGAGAGATTTAGTAGTTCAAAGAGCACTTGCTGCTCTTGCAGGAGATGCACTTCAGTTCTTAGCACCCACACAGCTGTCTCTTAACTCCATCTCCAGAAAACCTACCACCTTCTTCTGCCATCTGTAGACAACTGCATCCATGTGGGCACATACTGTGTGCTCACACATGCATGCACACTTATCCATAGTAATTGTCTACACTTACCGGGCATAGGGGATTATCTCTATTCATATATACATATGCAATGAAAACTGGGGGTGGAACATTTACAGCATCTTAAATATTTATCATTCCTTTCTGTTGTAAGCATTCAGCATCCTTCTTTGAGGTTTTTGTAAAAATAGCTAAAAAAAAATTGTCAGTTTAAGTTAACACACTGTGTTATGTAACACCAGAAGTGAATCTTCCCATATGTATGTATGTATGAATATACCAGATTCTATGCTTTCCTCTCTAGCATCCTCCCCAGCCTGTAGCGACCACATTTTTAATCTTGGCTTCTTGGAAATTGATTTATTTAGCTTCCACATGGAAGGCAAATTTATTTTGTCTCCTGACTAAATTCTCTTCACATAGGGGTTAAGAAGGGTCATTTTTGCTCACCTCTGCTACTGCAACTGACAGCACCCCATTCTTTTGTATGGGTGAATACTATTCCGCAGTATCTGTGCACAGTTTTCTTTATCCATTCATCTGCTGGTTCCGTATCTGGATTATTGCAAACAGTGCTGCAAGAATAGACATGTCATGATATTTCTTCAATGTACTGAGTTCATTTCCTTTGGATACATGCCCAGTAATGGTTTTCTGGACAACTTAGAGTTCTGTTCCTAGTTTTGCAAGGGACTTTCACTGTTTCCCATATTGGCTGCTCTGGTTTATAGTCTGCCAGTAATGTATGAATTCTCTTTTCCCCACATCCTGTAGACATTTACCATCCTTTATCTTTTTGATAACAATCCCCATTCCAGCTGGGGAGAGATATATCGTATTGTGGTTTTCCTTATTTTTATTTTTTTGCAGAAATTCATGATGTTGAACTTTTTAAAAGAATATTTAGTTAGTTATGTGTTCTTTGGAGAAATACCTATTCAGATCAACCAAAACGTTTTGTTATTTTAGTCCATTTTGTATTTTAAAGAGTTATTCCAAAATTATATTATTATACAAGTTTTCTAGGGACAGTGACTCATATGCATAATCTTTGCAGTGGGATGATGAGGCAGAAGGATTGCTATGAGTGTAAGACCAGACTGGGCTACACAGACTGTTTCAGAACAATCTAGGCATCTTAGAGAGACTTTGTTTCAAAATGGGGTAACATCAAAATATTTATAAAATTATTTTGTCATACTCCACATATTATATCTTTATAAAACTATTAGGAAGTAGGAACCAGAATCTCTATTCCAGCACCCACCTAACACACTGGGAAAAGCTCAGCATATGCCTCAAACTTCAACACTGACGAGAACTAAGACAGCAGCATTCCTGGGGTTTGTTGGCTGTCACTGTAGCCGAGGAAACATGAGCTTCAGGCTCAGAGTTAGACTGTGACTCAAAGAAGTAGGCATCACTTGCTCCCCCTGTGCTGTGCACACCTGAACACGTGTGCACATGCTCTACACATTCACACACATAAATGAATACATTTTTGAATCACAATTTAATTATAATATCTCCCTCCTCTCTTTCCCAACACTTTCATATGCATCCTACCCCCTAGCTCTTCCAACACTTTCATATGCACCCTACCCCCTAGCTCTCCTTCAAATTTATGGCGTCTTCTTTTTCACTAATTGTTATTGCATGCATATGTGTATATGTATATACATAGTCTTAAAGATAACCTGTTCCATTCATATAATATTTCTTATATGTATGTTTTCTGGGATGGCTGACACTGAATAACTGATTGGTGGGCTCTTACCTGGAAAGGAGCACTTCTCCCACCCCAACCTTTCCTTAGTTCCCTGTAGTTCTTCTGTGTAGGCCTGAGGTCTCATGGGCTTTTCTCCATCCCGTCTGGTGTGTCCATTGCTATCAATCTTGTTCAACTGAAGTAAGGGCAATCATGTTGGTGAGACTGTATGGGTATAGCTTTGGTATTACTAGTTGACACAAACTCCCTGATCCTTTGACTCCTGCAAGCTTTTCTACCTAACCCCACTTCTCAAGTGTTCCCCAAGCTTTAGAAGCAAGAGTGTTTTGTAAATGTATCCATTGGGACTAAGCTCCACAACTCTTCATCGTGATTGCTGTGGTATTTTGTGGTGGTCTTTTCTGCTGAAAAAAAAAAAGAATTTTTCTTATTGGGGCCTGAAGACTTTACTGATCTGTGCCAGCAGGATAAATGTAATGCTAGCTTCATAAATTAATGGTTGTTCTTAAAAAAGTTTAAGATGTTTTTGATGACTGTTTCTCTTTCTTCAGCAGTTATAGGTCTGTTTAATTCGCTTATCTTGTCTTGATTTAATTTTGGGAAGTGATATTTATCCAGAAAGTTGTCTATTTTTGTGGAGTACAGATTTTCAAAATATGACCTGATGATTCTCTGAATTTCCTCCGTGTCTGTTATTATGTCCCCTTTTCATTTTTGATTTTGTTAATTGGGATATTCTTTCTCTGCCTTTGGTTAGTTTGGATAAAAGTTTGTCTATTTTGTTGATTTTCTTGAAGAACCAACTCTTTGTCTCATTGATTTTTTTTGTATTGTTTTCTTTGTTTCAATTTTGTTGATTTCAGCTCTCCATTTGATTATTTCTTGCTGTCTAGTTCTCTTCAGTGAGTTTGTATCTAACTTTAGTTTAGTTCTAAAGTTTTCAAATATTCTGTTAATTCTCTAGTGGGGGATTTTCCCAACTTCTTTATGTAGGCATTTTCCTGTTAACACTGTTTTCATTGTATCCCATAAATTTGGGTATGTTGTGTGGTAATTTTTATTGAATTTTAGGAAGTCTTTAATTTCTTCTTTATTTCTTCCTTGGCCCATTAATGATTCAGGTGAGCATTGTTTAATTTCCATGTGTTTGTGGGCTTTCTGGAATTAGTATTGTTGTTGAATTCTAGTTTTAAGCCATGGTGATCTGAAATTTTTTAATTTATTTTTTATTGAAAATTTACACCTCTTCCCCTCCCTCCACCTCCCCTCCCTCTCCCTCTCCAGTCCAAGGAGCAGTTAGGGTTCCCTACTCTATGAGAAGTCCAAAGTCCTCCCTGCCCCCCCCAGGTCCATGAAGGTGAGCATCCAAACAGACTAGGCTCCCACAGGCCAGTCCATGCAGTAGAATCAAAACCCAGCGCCATTTTCCTTGGCTTCTCAGTCAGCCTCCACTGTCAGCCATATTCAGAGAGTCCAGTTTGATCACATGCTCCATCAGTTCCAGTCCAACTGGCCTTGGTGATCTCCCATTAGATCAGTCCCACCGTCTCAATAGGTAGATGCACCCCTCACGGTCCTGGCTTCCTTGCTCATGTTCTCCCTCCTTCTGCTCTTCATATGGACCTTGGGAGCAGTCCAGTGCTCCAATGTGGGTCTCTGTCTCTATCTCCATCCATCGCCAGATGAAGGTTCTATGGTGATATGCAAGATATTCATCAGTGTGGCTATAAGATAAGGCCAGTTCAGGCACCCTTTCCTCTTTTGCCCAAGGAACTAGCTGGGGACATCTCCTTGAACACCTGGGAACCCCTCCAGACTCAAGTCTCTTGCCAACCCTAAAATGGCTTCCTTAATTAAGATATCTACTTCCCTGCTCCCACATCCATTCCTCCTCCATTCCAAGCATCCCATTCCCTCAAGCTCTCCCCATCCCCCCTTCTCCCTTCTCTTTCCCCATTTCTCCTTATCCCCACCCCAACCCCACCCTCATGCTCCCAACCCCTGTCCGGCAATCTTGTCCACTTCCCATATCCAGAAGGATAACTATATATTATTCTTTGGGTTCACCTTCTTATTTAGCTTCTCTAGGATCATGAATTATAGACTCAATGTCCTTTATTTATGGCTAGAATCCACTTATGAGTGAGTACATACCACATTCAACTTTTTGGGTCTGGGTTATTTCTTTGGGTTGGAGTTTTCCGTCTAGTACTTTTTGTAGAGCTGGGTTTGTGGCTAGGTATTGGTTAAATCTTGTTTTCTCATGGGATATCTTGTTTTGTCCTTCTATGGTGATTGCAAGTTTTACTGGGTATAGTAGTCTGGGCTGGCATTTGGTGGTCTCTTAATGGCTGCATGTTTGACCATGACCTTCTGGCTTTCATTGTCTCCAATGAGAAGTAAGGTGTAATTCTGATAGATCTGCCTTTATATGTTACTTGACCATTTTCTTTGCAGTTCTTAATATTCTTTCTTCATTCTGTATGTTTAGTGTTTTGACTATTATGTGGTGAGGGGACTTGGGTTTTTTTTTTTTTTTTTGATCCAGTCTATTTGGTGTTCTGTAAGTTTCTTGTATCTTCATAGGCATATCTTTCTTTAGGTTGGGAAATTTTTTTCTGTGATTTTGTTAAATATATTTTCTATGCTTTTGAGTTGAACTTCTCCTTCTTCTATAACTATTATTCTTCTTATGGGGTCCCATATTTCCTCGATATTTTGTGTTAAGCTTTTGTTAGATTTAATGTTTTCTTTAACTGATGAGTCTATTTCCTCTATTGTATATTCAGCGCTTGAGATTCTCTCTTCCATCTCTTGTATTCTCCTGTTTATGTTTGCATTTGTGTTTCCTGATCATTTTCTCATGATTTCTGTTTCTATAATTCCCTTGGCTTGTGTTTTCTTTATTGTCTCTATTTCAGTTTTCAAGTCTTGAATAGTTTCTCTCATATGATTGCTTTTTCTTGGTTTTCTTTAAGGGATTTGCTGATCTCTTCCAATTATTTTGTTTGTCTTTTCCTACATTTCTTTGAGGGAATTTCTCAATTCCTCTTTAAGAGTCTAAAACATTCTCCTGAAGTTATTTTTTAGGTCATTTTCTTCTGCTACATCTATATTGGTTGTTCAAGTCTTGCTGTTGTAGGGTCTCTAGATTTTACTGGTGTCAAATTGCTCTTTGTGGTATTGCATGTGTTCTTACCTTGTCAACTCATCGTTTACTCTAATTGGTGTGGTTGGGGCTGTCTGTGACTCTGGTGATTAATCTTCTAGGCACCAGTGGTTCCAAGGTTCAGATGGTTGTTCCTCATGGTATACTCAGTGCCACGGGTCTAGTTACCCCACTGGTCACTCAGTGTTCCTGGAGGTTGCTCAGCACTCCTGGGGGTTTGCTCCACTCCTGTGGAGTTTGCTGACTCATTCCTGTTTCTTTAAATGTTCCTGGTCTGAATCTGCTCCTGTGGAGATCCCTGGCTTGGGGTTGGTCCTGCAAAGGTCTCTGACGCTGATCTTCTCCTTTGGAGGTCCAAGACTCAGGTGCACCCAGATTCTCAGAGGACCTGGCTCAGGCCTTCTCCCTCTGAGGTCCCAGACTCATGCCTGGACCCACAGAGATTTCTGGTTCCTTCCTATCCCCTTAGAGGTCACAGAGTCCTGGTTCAGGCCTTGCCCCTCAGAAGTCCCCGATTCACCCCCAGACCAGCATGGGTCCTGGCTCAGGTCTACTCACTTGAAGGTCCCAGTTTCATACCTGGACCCACAGTGGTCTCTGGCTCTGGCCCACTTGCCAGCAGTTGCTGCCCTGTACCTGCTTCTGTGGAATTTGCTGTCTCAGGCCTATTCTGGCCTAAGTTGCGGGCTCAGACCTGTTTCTGTAAATGTTCCTGGTCTGGATCTGCTCCTGCGGAGGTCCCTGGTTTGGGGTTGGTCCTACAAAGGTCTCTGGCTCCAATCTACTCTTGAGTCCCAGACTGGAGTGTGCCCAGACCTGCAGAGGTCCTGGCTCAGTCCTATTCCCTCAGAAGTCTCAGACTCGTGCCTGGACTTGCAGAGGCCTCTGTGGGGGAATTGGAAAGGAGGAGAAAAGGGAAATTGTTCAGAGTTGAATTGTTTTGAAAAATGAAAATCCCCGATGAACTGTTGTTTAGCAAGGTGTATGGAAGTGTCACTATTGAATTGCTCAAGTAACATGGCTAATGTCATGACTTTATTTTGCATCATTTTCCTCCAAATAGACACTCTTAAATTTAGCCCACTCAGCTAACATTAGAGGAGCTGCTTCTTGCAGAAGCTGGGAACTACTCTCAACAATGTATGGAAAGTGATAGAACTTGGGACATTCAGCCCTAAATCAGATGTTTCCATCAAAGCTCTCCCCTCAGGGCTTAGGGAACTATGTGAAAGGGAAGGCAGAAAGATTTTAAGAGCCAAAGAGAATGAATGCCACCAAGGAAACTCTGTATTCCAGACACAACAGAACTGAGGCACTTATGATCTCCCAGAGACTCTGGCAGCACACAAAGGACCTAGAGACACTGGATCCAGACAGTGTTTCAGCACTGAGAGGAGAAAGTGGACTGGAGCTCCAATCCTTAACCAGGAAACCATCTTCAGATGACATCCATTTGCAAAGGAAAACTTAGTTGTCTTCAATGGAGTCTCACTGGGTATATAGACCACATTTAAGGGTAGGCTCCATATCTAGCAGTAGATAGATGGCAATAAAATAAATTAACCCGGTGGTATTTTTTAGAAAAAAATCCAAACAACAGCAGCAACAACAAACAAACACAACAACAACAGCAATAAAACACCCACACATAAAAACCTTTGAAGTTTGTTCCTGCTCTTGCTTCTTGGCTCATAGTCTAAGCAGGTCTATTCCATCACATGCTTCCACCACTGTGGGCTGCATCACCACAAGCCCGAAATAATCACAGAAAGGAACCTTCAAAACACATAACAAGCCTTTTCCTTTTTGAGAGTTTAATATTGCAGACATTTTGTTATAATGAAAACAGACTGCCTTTCAGGTCTATTTGTTTGTTTGCTTGTCTCAAAGTTTTCATAATTTTGTGTCTCATTCTTGAAGATTTATTCCTAGTCCATCAGATGGAGGTCAAGTCTGAGACATCCTACTTTCAGAAAACCCTGTTCTTCATCCATCATACCAGAATCCTGTGGCATAAACACAAACTGCACCACTTGCAACTAAGAAACACTGTTCAATGTGTGAGAGAAAAATTAAAATGTCAGGAATTGCCAAATAAGTAAAAGCATCAACTAGAAAGAGAATCAGTGAAGAAAGACAAACAGGGAAGGATGGGTATCAAACAATTAAAAGAAAAAAGTAAAATTTTCATATATGGTAGAATTAGTTATTGTGAGATAATTATGACAGAAGAAATATTTCAGAATGTTAACAGGTGTTTAAGACATTAACTGAGAAACTTTTTTCTTTGCTTTTGAGTTGGGGGTCTCACTTCATTGCCTATATTGACTTAAAATTCTCAGCCCAATTGACCTTCTTGCCCCAGATCCACTGGTAGGTGAAACCCTCAGTTGAAACTTTAAAAGATAAAGAATAAATAATGACCTATAATTTAAAGTCAATAAATGTGTTACGATATAATGTTAAATGATGGAAACAATTAATGGAAGATCTATTTAAAGATGTAAAAAAAAACCCCTAAACCCCCCCCAAATGTATGAAAAATTAGTATGAAAATCTAAGAACATTTTGAACCTAGACTATCACTAGGTAAAACATTATTTAAGTGGGAAGACAAAAATTCATTTTCAGGTGTACAGTGATTAGATAGTTTACCTACCAAGAACCATAGTTAATAGCATTACCAGACAATTAACCTTGGTCTGAATTGACTGGCTTCTTCTATAACAGAGAAAGAATCCAGGAGTTTCCTACACATGTAATTTGAGTGGAGAAGTACGTGTGGTGTGTCTGGTTATTGTTGGGTTTCTCCAGCATGAAAATACTTCCTTATATACTGGGCCCCCGATCCAGTAGAAGAGGAACAAGTAGGCATGTGTGGTTTCAGGAGGAAACAGAAGAGGTAATATAGAAAAGGAGTCCAAAAGAATTATTGAAGTATTCATAAGGTATTATAGTGGCCATACAATTTTGAATAGAAAAGGGACAGATAGGATATTCGTTTTCACCCAATACACTGGTGAAAATTCTTATGTCAATTTGACACAAGCCAGAGTCATCTAAAAGAAGGGACAACGTTTGAGAAAATGCCTCCACAAGATCCAACTGTAAGACTTTTTCTTAATTAGCAATGAGGAAGGACAATTGTGGATGGTACCACCCATGTGCTAGTAATCCTGTGTTCCATAAGAAAGTAGATTGAGCAAGCCAGTAAGCATCACCCCTCTATGGCCTCTGCATCAACTCCTGCCTCCAGGATCCTGCCCTGGTTGAGTTCTTGTCCTGAATTCATTTGATAATGAACAGTGCTGTGTAAGTTGGTGCACTGTGGTAAAAAAAAAAATCACCTATAGTGAATGATTCTAAAGTGCAATGGATTGAGTAAGAGAGCTCATTCTCAAAAATAGAGCTTATTCTCAAGAATCTGAACATCACTAAAGTATGAGCTGACCAATGACAGGCTGAAATTTGCAAGGTAGTGCAAGTTACAAAGTTGTGACTGTTTCATCTCCTTCAGAAAACTGCTCCAGGGCTTTAAGGCGACTTGACAAGCTCAACTCATTGGCAGAGGTCGCAGCAAAAGGTTCATGGCAGAAATATTTGTCAAGTCAATCACTGTATTAATTCTTGGAAAATTCATTAGAAATCAAACCAGGAGAAGAAAGTATACTGCCTACTTTCCTAAGCAGGTCAGAAAGAAGTGATGTCTAGGGAATTAATAATTCTACCTACCCCTCCAGTTGAAATATGACTGCAAGAAACAGTGGAAAGCCAGGAAATGACTGGGTTACATATCTGTTTTGCAGATAAAGCTGATGTGATATGTGAATATATCAGACACAGCAACAGAATCGGGGAGAAATGGAGGATGTGTTCCTTTATTCACGTGGTGCATTATGGATTGATAATGTTTTCTTGCTGCGTGTGGAGTGACCTTTGGCACTTCCCTTGGCTTCTGTGATCTCCTCAAAGGTTATCTAGAAGGTCAGAGATCTTACTGTGTGTTGCCTTAGATTGAGAGGGAATTGATTGGAACAGTGAGGAATAGTGCATATACTCAATAGTACCATTGTCCTCCTAGGGCTCTCTCCTTAGTGTAGTGTCTCATGACAATCAAGCTTGCTCCTCTAGGCCACTAAGAGTTCAAATGGAATAAAAGCCGAGAAGTGGTATCAGGCTGGAAGTGGTTTCTTTCTACTGGTTTGTCATCGGCATTATAATGCCAGTTTTCCATACAGTCCAGGCCAATCCTTCTGCCACATTTCCTCCACTCTGAACATATTGGAAGTGTAAGTCTGCTCTGAAGACTGTGTTTGAGATATTAGGGTATGATTCGAAGAATTTTTGTCATACACGGTTAAAATTTTTAGAAGTTTAGCATTTAAATTCATCATCTTTAATTATTTGGAATATTTATCATAATAAATGCTTCATTTCCTAGTGATGAAAAGTGAATGAGACATCACTCTATTGCACCTCTGGGGATTTGAACATTAGAAAGTAGGGTATGTTCCATTTGACGATGCAAAAAGTGTGCACGCTGTTTGTTTTGTTGCTATGTGTACTACTCAGCCCCCAAGATACCTTGGCCTGGACAGATGCCATGTTGAGTTACAGGGCTACATAATTCTACCTTCTGAGTAAGCTGTATGAGCCCTCAGTGTTCCCAGCTCAGGCATCTGCACATCAAGAGGCCTATGGGACCTGGTAGTATTCATTTTGGTTTGTCCTTAAGCCAAGAACATTTACAGAAGCCCAAGTCCTACAATTCCTGCCTAAGCAATGACTATCATAGAGGCAGTGTAGCTCCTGCTGAGAGGGAACGGGGTGCAGGGCCTTCCCACAGCAAGTCCAATGGAACCCATTCCTCTACAGGTGGAGCTTTCTGGCTCAAAGAAGGATTGAAATTGAAATTAGCCATTGGAAATTTCATTCAGGTCAATCCAAGCATTGCAAAGTACAGTAACTTCAGAACTTTCTCCATTAAGTAATCAAGTCCAATTTCTATCTATGTCCTTCTCCACAGCAGGCAGGACCGAGGCCCACGTTGTTTGCCTTCCATGCGCACACTTGCTGTCAGACTGGAGTGATAGATGGCTCCTCAGGAGCTCTTATTCCTGACCTCGTGTGGTTTGTGATCTGGTCTGGAACAGCGGAGCCATGCGCAAACACCGCTCATTGAACACGGCAGCCTGTGACGGAGTGGTCAGCCGCACAGTTCAGACAATAAGGGTTCCAGAGCCAACAACAACTGCTAACTGGGTCGTAGAGCCAACTTTAAGAGAAATGGGATTGTGACAAAACCGTATACATAAAGATGCCTGGTCCTCTACTGTTTCCTTTCTTCCAACTTAAATTTCCCTGCAGCAGATCAAAACCCCTCTGCAGCAGTAATCACTTTACAATGCAGTTTGAACTAATGGGCACCCATTCGATAGACACATTCTAATTTTGGACAGACCTGCCACCCATCCATCACTCTGACCCACTCCAGAGGGTGAGGTATCATCCATCACAGAGCTTTCTGCACATTGCTCCCCTGTTCAAACACACAAATAGCTTCCTACAGCGAATGTCAGTCAGTCCGTGTGGAGACACTTTGTCTCTCCAGGAGGGGCCTGCCTTACCCGCCCATATCTGGTTTATAGCTAGCAGATAATTCTAAAGAACTCTTCAGGATGGTTTAGCCATGTCCTATGACCTCATATTACCACAATGGGTCATGGAATGGTCAACGTCACCATTTCAAGTGTTTCCCTTTGTGCCATGGCTTTCCAGCCATTTCCTTCAGTGCATCCCCGTGGAAAGCGGTTGGAAAGGTTTTCACTCACCTTCATCAGAGAGTGCAGCACAGCTATTAATAAGTTTCTAATTGACTGGCCATTAGTTCTAGTGGGCTCCAGAATGCAGTAATTCCCGATGTAGGGCTGGAATTAAGTGAGGCAAGTGAGTGACATGCCTGGTGCACGGCACTGAAGGCTCATTTCATTCTTGGCAGTCGAACCCACTCTTGAACGCTGACGGCCCAGAGTCAGCCTTGCTTCCAATAGCTCACCCTGGCTTCTTTGTGCTTATTACCCTAGAAGTGGCCCTTGTTGGGGATGTTATTGTGCAAGACACTAGCAGGAGGTGTGTTATTCAGCAAAGGCAGATACCGAATTGATGTTCTCTAACCAGGCGTCATAAATAGGACCCGCCTGGGGTCTGCATACATTAGACAGCTTCCCTACACAGGAGGCAAAAACAAATTATGCTAAATATGGCACTTCCTAGCTGGACTTCACTAGAAGTATTGGTTTTGCAGCCAGATCTACTGAGCATCAAAGACCATCTTCTTTCTGCTGCTGGTGGCAAAGCTGCACAGTTAGAACAGGAGGAATAAAAATGAAAATGATAAGGAAGAGGTGTACAGAAGGACAATTGTGGTGCCTTCAGGGAACTGATAACTTCAGGAATTACTCAGAAAACACAAAACCCTGAGTAAAACCTATTATTATTATTGTTAGGTTCATGGCAATTTTTAGAGTATATTCTTAAAACCTTACAACAGTTACTCAAGGGCACAGGTCCATGTGCATGCATCTGTAATTGTCAACACAATTATGAAGCATGTCCGGGTTCTTGGACAGGAGTCCTATTTTTTCTTTGTTTTGTTGCATAGTTGGAGAGGATAATTGTGTTAGGATTTAAAAGAGAAACTTCAGGGCTGGCAGGCAAACTGCAAGTCTCTTTAGTGAGGAGGGCACACAGTGAGTCCTTTCATTCCACTATGTGTGTCCTGAGGGTCAAATTCAGGAAGGTAGACTTGGCAGTGAGCACCTTTACCCGCTGGGGCACCTTGCTGGTCAACATGTGCATTTCTTACCTGCTAAGAAGGGTGACAGAGTAAACACAGACTCCTCCTGAACTGCCACACCTACAAAGGGAAAGGAAATAGTGTGTGAGGCCATTAAGTGAAAATCTCTACATGAATCACAGGCCATTACTTTTATTTACCACTAATTGGGATGATTTGATTTCATGGCATTACAGAAATTGAAAGAACGATCTAATCCGCAATTATAGGGACAATGTGACACATGAAACCTTTATGTAGTAATGATACCTGATGATACCCACTGGACAGTATAGATTTTGTTTCTGGGCAAAAGAATAGGACTTCCAAAGTAAAGGAGTAATTTCGTTATAATTTCTAAGCAAATTATCACACCACACACACACACACACACACACACACACACACACACACCTCATTTATACCATGATGCAAATCATTCTTGTCCTTTGTAACTCTGTTCCGTTATGTTTTGGCTACGGCAGTGTGTGTGGTAAGAATATGGTAAATTCAGTTCAGCAGCTTACCCCTTGAGACCATTTCTATCACTAGGCATGACGTTTCCATGACGTATTCCGGCAAGAGAAGACTGGCATTGAGTCAATGAATACATATATCTGCACCTTTGAACCACAATTAATCTTACTTTAATTAGGCAATTGTGACAATATTGCCTTGATTTGAAAAATAATTTAATAGGCCTGAATTGAAAGAAAAGTAAATTATTTATTTTTGGCTAGTATTATTCAAAAAGATTTCCAAGACTTTTTTTTATTAATTTTAGCCAGAAAATTAGGATTTGTATATAAAGTTTCACATAAACAATATGGAGGAAAAAATAATGAATTTGGTTTTCCTAGGCTCTCTGGGGAAAACAATCAAGTTTTGAATGTGTGTTGGGAAACCCTTTTGGTGAATGTCTTGAAGCTTTCCATGATGCTAAATTCAGAGGCAGTGACACTAGAGAGAGTTTAAAATTATCCTAAGGAAAGTAGCCTTTAAAAACAGTATTAAGTGAAAAAGGAATGGACCAATGAAATGGTCTGATATTAATAGTCCTTTAATAATTTAATATTTAGGACAAGTAAGCAAAGCCAGATGTTAACTGAAATGTCTCCCAGTTGGGTCAGAGTCTGAGCATTTTCCTCCAGTGTAAACACCCCCGCCTCGTGCCCAGGAGTTGAGCATGGGCGGAGGACCAAGTCATACAGTCGTCCACTACCCAATCAGCGTACAGTCACTACGAATAACACAAAACAAAAACATTTTACAAAACAAACTGTACACACAGAAAGAGGGAAAGAGAGAGAAAGAAGGACAAACCTGGTATTCATAACCTCACATTCTCTTCTCCTAACATCCCAACGATTTTGATAGCCCACCACACTCATGGCTTGAAAGCTTCCAGGACTCATTTAAGAGTCTCGGGGAGTCTGATTTACTTCTCAATGGCCCATTCATCCTTTGAACGTTTACTCTATAGCCCTGTGCAGTTCTAACCTAAGCTGGATTTCAGACATGAAAACTGACCTCCGACACCCAATCCTTTTGCCAAGTCCCAGTCAAGGAGGGCTCTTGGAATAATTTCGAGTTGCTATAATGACAAGTTTAAGATTCAATTATTAAGAGTAGTAATTTATTTTGACTATGTTTGTGAAAATGGCTTCTGTCCAGCTAAATTTGCTCCCTTCACAGCCAAAAGGCCCAAGATAGCAGCGATGATCCTCACGGCAAAATGACAGAGCAGTTTGCTCTCTGTTGTTTAATGCCACGTCAAACAGAGGGATTTCCACGGGGCTAAGATGGAGACATTTCTCTTTTGCCTTAGTTTGGGCAAAAAACTTGATTTCCTTCAGATAGCTGTAATGGATGGTGTGGACGGCAGAGAGCAATCAGGCTCAGCTTGAGGCAAATGCCAAATGTTTCCCAGAAGGATAAATCTTGTTTCCTGCCTTACTTCACAGAATTAAGCCTTAAACAAGTCATGTTCTGTGGCTTGGATGCTGTGTTTATATCAGCGTTGGCTCTCTGGCTCATGGTTGGGAACATTGTATTGGTCTGTAACTCGGGAAGGTTTCCCTGAAGAAGAAATCATTGCCCCAGTATCTTTATCTCCCATTCCGTTTTATTTGTTCTATTAATACGAGCGAACAAGCTCTGAATCGTAAGGAGATTCATGGAGACAGTGACATTGGCCAGGTGCAGCTTGCAAAGCCCGTGATTTAGCATTGTGCTTTGGTTACTGTCTTTCCCAGGAGTTGTATGAAAGATGCCTCTTCATAAAGGATTTTTGTTTTGGAAAATTATAACAGCACCCTGTCTCCATGCAAGGAGCATTCTGAGTCGATTCAGTAGGAAGGTCTTTTCCGGAGGGTTCAGGGTAGGCTCAGACCTTGTGGTCTCAGGGTCTTAAATGAAACCAAATCCTCCGGGAATTGCATTCGTTTATGGTTTAGTAACAGGCCACTTCCTGTTTCGAAGCGAAATGGGCTTGAAGAGGCTTATAAAAAAGGCTCAAAAGGTTTCTTGGACATCAAATGACTCTAGTAAAACATTTTGATGAGTTAAGTGTAAATGCATCAGCAGCATACGGATTAAATTCCCCTCTAAATAAACATTAACAGAGAACATGTTTGGCAAAATGCATTTGGAGTTTTTGCAAAACCGAAAACATTTGAAAAAGGAGTGTGAGATATTTGATGAACTCAGAGAGCAGCCGGATTGCCCATCCCATACTGAATATTTTCTTTGGATGTTCTGCAGATGTCAAATAAATTAGGATGCAGATATTAAAACCAACGTAGGCTGTAGAAGCCATCAGCAGCCTGTCACTAAGAAGGGCGTTCCTGTGGATACCCTGGTAACGTATGTGTGACTGAAGAGAGCCCCAGGGGACCTGTAACCCTTTCCTCACTCACAGGCAACAGTTCTTTCCCAGATTCATCCTTCCAGATCCTTCTGTAATTCATGGAGGGCTCCTGCATCTGTTTTTCTGCCTGTGAGCTATTTTGGCTCCCACAGAGGATTCTGGTTTTGCTATATATCTGCAATGGAGCGTTGGTGCCACCAGGCAGATGACAGCCTTGCTGGAGCTCAGGCCAAGGCCTTTTATTCAGAAGCCACTGCCCTTGTCAAGACTCTCATTATCTCACACCATCTATTTTTTTTTCTGACGTCCTTCCAAGACAAAATTCATTAAGCCTTTGGGACATTGTAAGTGACAATGGAATTGAAAGAATAAAGGATACACGTTGAATGTACCGTCATCTGCACTCAGTCACTAGATGGATAGTACACTTTTACTTCAAGCATTAAAAAAGTTCAGTTTCATCCCCCACCACCTTGTGTGTGTACAAACATTTGTGTGTATGTTCCATGTGCTTATGTGTCCAGATAAGACAAGTGTGACAATTAGTCTAGGCTAGCAGACCATAGCGTGAGGTATCTGCCTGTTCCCACATCCCTAGCAGAGATATTACAGGCATGCAACACCTTACTTCACTGTTTACATGTGTCCTGAAGATTGAATTCAATTCTCCATCCATACACATCACAATTATTTTTAGTAACTAACCATCTCCCCAGTCCTCACTTTTTTGAGCCAGAGGTTTTGAGTTTGAGTCATGTAGCCACCATGTAGTGTGGGCTACAATTCTATAATTTATAACCATGTTGAGTTGATGATCATTTTGATTTTGAACTCTACATGCAGAAAATAGATTATAAAAAAATGAACAGGCCATTAGGCAGCAATGATTTTTTTTAAATTCTCCAATTTAACATTGGAACTTTATAACAGTGCTTTTGTTACATAGTAAGTAACCATCTGTACCATATAGAAAAGTAATATGCCACTTTCTAAAACACCTACTAAAGCCTGGATAGATGGTACCCAAGCATCACTCTGTGTGTATTCGTCTTTTTTTATGCCACCTTCATGCATTTGCTAAAGGGTTTCTAACTAAGGCCAGTGAAGGCTGTGTCTGTTGACCTCAAATCTCTGTTCTTTCAATTTATTCTCCATATGGTTGCCAGAATTTCTTTCAAAAGGGAGAGGCTTGTCATTCACCTGTTCAATAATATTTGATGCCTACCAGGTGCCTCAAGAATAAAGCCCAGATTCCTTAACTTGATGTTCAAATCCCACTTGTCTGGCCCTAGTTCTCCTTTCAATTCATGTCCGACCACCTCATAATCCAGACAAAAATCCCCAGATTCCACATGTTCATATACTCATACTTTTATCTAGTCTCAACATTTTACACAGCTGTAAATATTTGCTAGACTACAGCTTTAAATGGAGCTTCCTGCTGTACTCCATTACACATGGTAGGAAAGGATGCTTGGCCAATGCATTCTGTAACACCAGAGTCTATGACTTGATTTTCCAGATAGTTATATAGTTGCATTCATCTTCAGATGTTAATTTGTTAGTAATTATTAGGGACTGTTAACTTTATCATATTGTAAATGATGCAATAAGAACTTAGTACAGGTCACGGTAGACAGAGAGACAGGAGAGTCAAGATCTATGGAACTTTAAACCACAAGGATTTATAGAAATGCCATTTGGTGTATACGATGATATTGTTGTTCCATCTCGACTTTTTTTGGTTAGAAGTACAAGATATTCATAAAGCGCCTCTTGTTTTAGAAGGCCAAGCTAGAGGTTCTGGGGCCAAATCCTGAAATCAGTCTTTGAAATAACTATTCCACATGACAGAGGGAAAGGAACGGGTCTCTCAAAGGTTCTGGACTAAAACCACATCGACTAGTCTAGAAAAAGTGCTAAAGCATCACAAGGAACTGAAACTTGGAAGAATGTGGAGCCCTGAGAGGGGGCATGGCAGATAGTGAACTACTCACCAGTGATAAAATATAAATACCTGATTAATGTCATGTCTGACAGGCAGGCAAATGCCCACTGAAATCTGAGCTAAGTTATTCTTTACCCATCATGTTTTGAAGTCGATGTCCCCAAGTGTGGGTCAGCAGGAAATCAACAGTTCTTAGACTTTATAGATAGTTGTAACTTGGTACAACCACATTTCAAAATTGCTTTGTATTACCTTCTAAACCTAAGCGTTCGCCTATTTTAGGACATGACAAACATACTGTGTGACATGTACTCATCATGTCTGCACAAGAGAAGAGATTGGAGCAATACCTTACAAACACTCCTTTTTTATAAAAGGAAAGTCTCATCCAACTTAAGAAATAACATTTTAAATTTATTATTAGAAAATTTACTAAGTTATGCTAAGTAGTTTGATGATAACCATCCACCATTACCTTGATTTTAGTAGTGACCTTGTAGATGTCTATAACAGAGGAACTCGTCACACAAACAATCATATTACACATGAAGATTACACTAATCAGGTTTCATAAATGTTGAGCAGTAGGTGTTCCTCCCAATAATAAAATATCAGTGATTATTAACATAATTTCAAAGCATACAGATAAATTCTAATAATATATAATAAAACAATGAGTGCCATGATTTAGAAAGTCAAGTTGTCTGTGGAGGGAAGCAATTTCAAATATTCATCAGAGATGGGTTTGCTAAGTTCAATTTTCCTATACTTATGCAAAAGATGATACAAAATATTTAGGTGGTAAATATTATAAACATTTTTTTAAAAAAATAAATCAAGTGCCTATTATGTTAAAATCACTAGGATAAGCTTCAGTTCACGGTAGTAAAGGAAGAAATGACTCTCCTCTTTGAGTAAAATGGGCATCCACACTTGCTGTGAATGCCGTAGTTTTCTTTGTGCTCTCCTTCTCCTGCCCCAAGCTTACTCTCCTGTATCTTCAAGTTCAGTGCACTTATTTCTTGTTCTTCCTCACTAAATTTAACCCCAGTTATTATGATATTACTTTTTAGTCACAGGGGAAAAAAGAGAGAAAATGTCTTCTGTTTGCTTGCTTTTATGAACACGGTGTGTAAATGGGTTGAATCATTGCATTCAGTGGCTTGTTATGCAGGACCTACAAATTAAGAAGTAAGCCTTCACCCCTATGGTCTAGCATCTTGAATACAGGGAGGTACTCTGCGTGCTACCAAAGGAGAAATATAAACACCAAGTCAGCCACAGACCCTTTGATCTAATGGTGTCGTGCATGCGAGGTATGTTAGAGCAATGGTGGTGCAAAGTTGTTGGAGTAGCCAAATGACAAAGAAAAGCCTTGAGCTTCTAACGTCTACATCTCTCAACAAACCTTATCACACTAGGGACCAGTAAGCAGCTCCCTGTTAATCTCATCAGGCAAAGAGCTGAATCAACTACATGAACAACTCTTTCTAATAGAATGACTTAGTTCAATCTCCACCAAACCCAGATGCCATCCAAGAGTGACATTTGTGCAGATCTGACCCAGGGAGTTCCTGTACTCAGTGAGAGTGTGTTCTAGTCCAATGCCAACCCTTGTCTGTAAATCAGATGAAGGCTCCAAACCTAACTACCTATGATGATGAGAATGGATGCTCCACAGAAACAGCTTGCCTGCGAGACTGCGTGCCTCTGTGAGGCGGGGAGAAGTCATGGTACAAAAAGGCAAGAGCCAGGGATTGCCAGTCCCAACTGTGCAAGAAGCCGTTTATTTGTTTTGTGGGTGTTTTTCTCCTCTGTAAACATGTTCTGGGGCCAAGTTATCCGTACATGTTTTATAATGTGGGACTATAAACACAAGCATTCTCTTCCAAAAATGGAACTTCAGGACTTCCCTCAGGAGCATGCTCTTATTTCTTCTGAATTCAGAACCTGACATTTGGGGAAATGCTACATCTCTAAGGTTTAAGGGGTTCCTAATCCTAACATCAAAGGAAAGGAATGCTGAAGATGTTTAGAGACACATAATAGAATACAAACCCACTTCTGCTTCTGTTGAGGACAATTCCTTGGCACAGTCCCCTTAATGGAATAGAGAGAGAAAGAAAGAAATGTGTAGGTGTTGGAAGGGACAGCTGGCACTTTGAAGAGAATTTTCCTTTAACCATATGTTCTGAGGTCTCCGCACATAATGAACCAATATTTTCGTTTTTGAAGTTATTGCTGGGTGGTTGTACTTTTTCCCATACTCCTTTACTCTAACCTGGACATGGGTTGCTTTTAAAGAACTATTTCAATAGAGTCTATAAACAGTAACGAAACCTCGGCACATTGAGTGCATTTAATGCGTCACCACACTGTGCACTTGTGAATAAAGGATCCTCAGGCAGATATGACAGTTCTGCCAAATGGCAAGGGACTGTCCTTTGGAGTGACTAGCAGTGCACATGCTTTCACCTCCAAAATTCAAAAGCACCTACTTCCACCCTCTTAAGTGACATTCTTGCCGAGTTGTAAAAGAGTCGCTGTAGTTAAGCTTTGAAGAGCTGTATGTACAGGAAATGTGTACTGCCAAAGGAAAGCCCTAGAGTGGTCTGATCCAGTCCCTTATCTTCCTCCCAGAAAACAGTGGCTAGGGCCTCTGTAGCTCCATATGTAAACATATCCCTGTCTGAGAATATATTGCTTTCAAAGGTCTTGTTGCCTGGAATGGAGAACTTCTGAGAACACACACTATCTAGACCATTTCTATGTGCATTAGCCACTTACTAAGGAACTTCACCTCAACCTAACTTTAATTTAATTGGAAACTATGTTTATATGTACATACACGTGCACATATATATTCTGTAAGTTTTACTCTCTTCAGCCAACACAAGGGGACAAGAGATTATCAAAAAGGAGAAAACGAGAGGCTAGCCCTCTTCTTTTACCCTGTGAGGAAACACCCATTAAACACTTAGTAGAAAAATGATCATATTTCCTATTCAGTCCACTTTTTTTCTCAGTTAGACCAGAGCCAGAATTATAACCTTCTCCTCCCTTTTTTCTGAGGCATCTGTATTTACTTAAACTCTTCCTTTATGTTCCCACACATGTTGGTCCTCAGCCTCCTCATGTCACCCAGCCATTCCAGCTATCTTAGGCTTTTGTCACTTGGACCATTCATACTGTGTCTCTCACAGTTGCTAATCCACCTAGTGGCTTTCAATTTTTTTGTGAATTAATCTCTTTGGAATGAACTGTACATAATTCGGAACTAGTAATCTCCAGTCTCACTTTAACATGAACAGCCAAGGAAGTTTTCTATTCCCAGAAGTCTGCTTCTTAGATGAAAACTCACAAGTATCATGATCCCCTATAGTTGCCACATGGCCTTGTAGGACCTATTTCTGTTTTTAGTAAATGCTAGATTTTTTTTAAGACCAGTTTAAGGGCATTTTTTTTTACTTGAAACCCTCTTGTGTGTCATGCCATTCTGATAGGTGGAGCGACACCCTCCCTCAACTCCTTATCCTTCGTTGCTGGTTTTGTACAGATATGCATAGTTTTACTTAGTTATTCAGCTTAGTCATGTTCATGGGCATCAATCACATCTTGGCTTTCCTTCTGAGCAAACAGTGTTAGTACTAGCCAGGAAGGTGACACTCAAGGCAGGGAGTCTTTGAGTCTCTCTTTCTGTCTTAGTTTCTTTTCCCTTTTGTTGTGATAAAATATTCCTAATAGAGCAAGTCAGGGGAAAAGGGCTTGCTTAGTTCACAGCCCTCATGAAGGTGTAGACAACCATCATGGTAGGAGGAGCTGATGACGGCACATCTAAATTGACAACACCAACCATCATATATCCTCAAGGATCCCCTACATCCTCTTGAGTTCTTTGATCAGATATTCTTTCTTTAAGATTCCTTCCAATCTTATTTGGAATTCTCTCTCCCCCTTTGCCCATCGCAAACACTCAAGGACAGTGCATGACTCACATGTTTTCCACAGTACAATGACTTATCTCCATCATACAGTGTGCCTTTGTTATTGCGTTTATTATTTATTTCTCCCTATTTGGTTATAAACTTCAAAAGGGTAAAAATTCTGTTGTGCTCATCCCTTTATATGAACTGTACAGTAGAGCCTGATAAATAAGGGGGCTATTCAGTCAATATTGATCACTGTTGATGATCTGGTAAATAGCTGGACAGCTTACCTATTTGAGACCCAGAGAAGACCCTTGTCTTCTTTAATATCTTCATGTGTACACACGAAATAAATCAATAAGAAGAACCTAAAATAGTCACATGTAGTATTGTCGTCTTAAAATTCTGTGCAAATTATTTGTTTATTATTGTAGTTACAATATTTATGTAAAAACTTACTTTTTTAGTTACAGGTGGATATAAAATATTTTGTCAGATAGTTGTTCAGTTATCAATAAGGGAGATTTAGGGAAAACAAGGGATCTGGTTCAGCAGAACCATATGTCATATCACTGTTGTAAGGAGGGCCACTTGTTGGTTTCTGGCTGCTTACCCCCAAAATAATCACACAGAAACTGTATTAATTAAATCACTGTTTGGCCTATAATCTCTAGCTTCTTATTGGCTAACTCTTACATATAAATTTATACCATATCCCTTAATCTGTCTATCACCATATAGCTGTGAATTATTGGCTAAAGTTCTGTCATCCATATCTGGGAGGGCTACATGGCTTTTTCCTAACCCCTTCTTTACCCTAGCATTCAGTTTAGTTTCCCCTGCCTAGCTCTATTCCCCTATAGCTTTGCTCTAGGCCCAATGCAGTTCCTTTATTTATCAGTGGTAATCACAGCATACAGAGGGGACTCCCACATCATATCAATGATGTGGTATTTATTTTATCCATTTTTTTTTTCATTTTTGAGTGATTTGCTATTTGAAAGAGCATATTTAAACCAGGAAGACATAATCACACTCTGTAAAATACTCAATTGTGAGCTGATATGAACTCCGCAGAAACATCACATCTTAAATGCCTGATTATACTCTGATTCAATACCTTAAATGTTAAAAATGAATGAACAAATAGATAGATAACCTGTGCTGTCACAGACACCCTTCACATTTTGTCTCTTTGTCTTTAGAAATCATGGTTCCCAGTGGATGATGCCACATCCCTGAGTACATGGGCAGCACAAATGCACACCCCATGCGTTAGGAAGGATTGTGAGAGTCAGATGGGTAGAGGATGCCAGGAGAACATGGCCCAAATCAAATACGCAGAGTTCATTGGGACTCACAGAGACTGAAGTGACAATCACCAGATCTGCATGGGTCTGCAGTAGGCCCTTTGTATGTATGCTGTGGTTAATTACCTTGGGATATTTGTGGGGACACTTAATAGTGGGAGTTGGGGGAACCTTCACGGGTGCTTGAGAGTGGGCATAGGCCTATGGTATAGAACAGAGCCGATAATTCCTCTGCCCATGTAGGGGGCAGCCAGAGTTCTCAGGGCCTAGTACATATTGGGAAATATGTGCACCAGGGGAACAACAAACAAGCTTATTTCTTCCAGCTCAGTTAACTCCGCTTATCTCAGACGCCTCCCTTTCTTCAGCAGAAATCACAGCCCTGGGAGGAACGTTCCCTTTGGGTTTGGGAAACTTTTCCTCTGTCTAAATGAGGTCTTGCCCTTGGTATTTGTGAAATCATTTCAGAAGAAAGTGTTCTCTTGGACCAAGGGCCAATCTTTCCATCATTTCCTTTTGGCCTCCAAAATCGCCTATGAAAACTCACAGCGGAACAGGTAGAAATGGAGGCATGCTGAAAGGTGAGGCTGACAGGTTGGTTAGAGGCCACTTGTTGCACGTCAACAGACAACATCTCAATTGTCCTGGTCAGTCTTGCTCCACGGATACTACTATGCCTGAGGGAATAAGAGCTGTGAGCTGGAGATAGGGTGGAGATTGAAGATACATAGCATTCAAAGCAACATCTTCAGTTTGCTCATCACTCACTATGCTTGGTTCTTAGGCAATGCTCCAAAATAGCCACACCTGGGTATGTGACCAAGAAAATCACCTTTTCCCATGCCTAACACACCTACCCAGTAGACTAATTACGCTCCATCCTTTTCATGAACGGTGGCACACCTCCATGACTTTTATAGACCCTCACTATTCACATTTGCTGCTCGCCACAAATGATCGCATTATAATAATTAAATATTTATTGTTTGAAATGGTCAAAACTCTTTATATGGCGGTAGAAAGATGGGCTCAGTTGGTAAAGTCCTTGCCATGCAAGGATGTGAAACTCTTTTCAGATCCCCACCACCCTGTAAACATCACGAGTGGTGATATATTCTTAAAGTCCTTCTACTGGGTAGATAAGACAGGAGGATTCTGGGGGCTTGACAGATGACCAGTCTAGCTAAATGTGGTTCAGTGACTTATCTTGTCTCAAAAAACAGAAGGTGAAAGGGACTGCTAAAAAGGCTGCACTTAGAGTTCTGTCTCCCAGAGCTAGCCCGTCATAAGCATGGCCTTGTAGGAACAGCAATGTTCTAAACTTCTTTTTTATTTGCTTTTGGATTGTACTTTCCTCTACCAGTAGAAAGCCTAGGGGTTTGTTTCCTCTTTCAGAAAAGCAGACAGGAGAAGACTGTGAGGTATAAGGAAGGAAAAGCTTAGAGAGTCATCTACTGCTGGCTTTGCTATCAGCAGTCTGGAGCTTGTTGCTTCTTTGAAAATCTCTCACTGTAAGTGGTTTCTCCCCATGGTTCTATTCTTGTTGATCCCACAAGACCTCTGTCTCATGCTTGCCCCTGAGGGCATGAGCATGAAACCCTGCACATGGCCCAATGGCAGGATGGGAGACAAATCTAGGCTGATAATGTCTTGGCTGACAGATATGTGTAGTCTTGTTTTAGGATAGCTTCCTCTCACCTGCCTGTAGAATGTCTTTTTTAAATTAAATTACTGCTTGGCCCATTAGCTCTCTTACATATTAATTTAACCCATCTCCATTAATCTGTGTATCGTCACATGGCAGTAGCTTACCGGGTAAAGTTCTGGTGTCTGTCTCTAGCGAGGCTACCTGGCTTCTCTTTGACTCTGCATCCATTCTCCCAGCATAGAATGGCTTCTTAAGGATTGTTCCCCACTAAAGGGCTGAACTGAAACAGAAGCCAGATCTCATCTTAATACTTTAATCTCAGCTCAGTTGACCCTTACCTAGTGAGTTTTTTAGCTTACAAAGTGGTTTTGAAAGTCAGGCAGATTAAAAGGATCAATGAGACTGCAAAGGATATAACTTAAGGGGAATATTCGCTTGATTTTTGAATATTAGACATGACCGTAAAATGGGGGCTTGTGTGTCAGATTATTCCTGGAGGCCCTGAGACTTCTT
>NW_026067922.1:4976606-4986913 GCF_014885135.2 Alexandromys fortis
AGAGAGGCCTTATCACACAACAAAAGTATATGCTCTACTATGTTTATAGCAGCATTGTTTGTAATAGCCAGAACCTGGAAACAACCTAGATGCCCTTCAATTGAAGAATGGATGAAAAAAGTATGGAATATATACATATTAGAGTACTACTCAGCAGTAAAAAACAAGGAATTCTTGAAGTTTGCAGGCAAATGGATGGAAATAGAAAACACAATCCTGAGTGAGGTTAGCCAGACCCAAAAAGAGGAACATGGGATGTACTCACTCATATTTGGTTTCTAGCCATAAATAAAGGACATTGAGCCTATAATTCAGGTTCTTTGAGAAACTTCTTGTTTTCTTTGAACTAAAGTACCTAGCAACTGATTAATCCCTTCTCCATTAGGCATGTTACCCACACACATCTTTTGCACCACAGTGGCACAACACATATGTGTGCCACAGCTGTGTGACCTGTATTTTTAAATTCTATGGGAAAATTTTATTTGAAGAGGAACAAAGAAACATTTACAAATATATAATAATAATCAGGTTATACTTGAAAAAGGTGATCTAAAGGTATTGAAAACAGAATTATGGAAGGTTTGAAAATCAACCAAGTGACTCAAATAAAAGCCAAAGAATGGTAGCTGTGCCAATAAGATGGCTACTGTGGGAACTTCAAAAACCCCAAGGTATTGTAGAAGTTTTCAAAGATGGAAAATGGAGGCTTATGGAAATGGAATACATTAGAAACCTTTATTCCACAAGCTTCATTTCTGCCTTGGATGAAAGTTTGCTTGTTAAATGGTTCCTTCACCCAAAGATACATGAATATCCACATAGCTATAGTGTACATACATTTCATAGTATAGAAACTGTTTCTGCAACCCTATGATCATATTCTACAGCATGGTTCTAGTGGCCTCAGAATCATGTTTTTTTGTTTGTTTGTTTGTTTGTTTTGTGGACAGAGGCCAGGCTATTGTTTCCAAGTCATAACCTTAAAGGACCAAATAAGGAGTACTTCTTATAAAAATACACATTAAAATGTGCAAAGTTGTTTTCATATATTTTATATGTTTAAATTTCTTTTCTCTCACTTTCTCATCTGCTTTTTCTTATGATGAGTTTGTATGATATGTCTGTGTGTTTCTGTGTGTGCACACGCATGCCATGTGTGTGTATGCATGCTGCATTATATGTGTGGAGGTCAAGAACAACTCTTGCAAGCATGTTCTCTTCTACTGTGTTGAGGAGACTTCTTTCCTGTTTCTACCATGCATCATCCTACAGGCTGACCCATGGGCTTCGGGGGTATTTCCCCTGTCTCTCAATGCATCTCACTGCAGGAATGCCAGTATGAAATGGATGCTAGATTTTTTTCAGTTAATTTTTAAAATTTATTTTACATAACAACCACAGTTTCCTTGTCTCCTCTCCTTCCATTCCCTCTCCCCACATCTTCCACTTACACCCTCCCCATCCACTTCTCCTCCATCACCATACAGAAAGAGGAAGGCTTCCCATGGGCATGAACAAAACCTGGCATAACAAGTTAAGGCAGGGCCAAGCTCCTCCTGTTTTATCAAAGCTGATCAAGGTAATCTAGCATGGGAAACAGGTTCCCAAAAGTCAGCTAAGATCCAGCAACAGGTCCTGATCTCATTGCTAAGAGCTCCATAAACAAATCAAGCTACACAACTGTCACTCACATGCAGAGTGCCTAGGTCAGTCCTAAGCAGGCTCTAGAACTGTTGGTCCAGAGTCCCTGAACTCCCATGAGCTCAGGTCAGCTGACTCTGTGGGGTCTCCTGTCATGTTCTTGACTGTAGGTGGATTGACTGTAGGTAGATTTTTCCTGTCCAAAATGCCTGCTCCCAAATAATGGGCAGTCAATTCTCAAATAACTGAATCAGAAACTGAATATAAATTATAAATGCTTGGCCAATAGCTCAGGTTTGTTACTAACTAGCTCTTACAACTTAACCCATTTCTATTAATCTATGTGTTGCCCAAGTCTTCTGGCATTTACCTCTATCCCATTTTGTGTTTCAGACTCATTATCATCTGGTTGACTACTCCTCTGACTCCACCCTTTCTCATCCCATCATTCTCAGTTTGGCTTTTCTGCCTAACTTTACCCTGTTTATGTATTGACTAGTCAGATTCTTTATTAAACTAATCATAGCAACATATATTCACAGTCTACAGAAGGATTATTCTATGGCACTTGAGCCTCCTGACTTGTACAGTCAGTCCTTCCTCTCTCTTCAACAGACCTCTGGATCTTTGGAAACTATTCCCTGTGGTAGGATGCCTCACTCAGCCTTGATGTAGGGGGTAGAGGAGAGGAGTTTGGTCCTGTCTCAACTTAATAAGCCATGCTTTTTTGACTCACCAGGGGAGGCCTTACCCTTTCTGAGGAGTGGATGGAGGGAGGTAGAAAGGAGGTGAGAGGAGGGAATAGTAGTGGAGGGAGGAGAAACTGTGGTTGGTATGTAAAGTAAATTTTAAAAAAAATTATAATACAAAAACAGAACTCCCAGAGATTGGCCCCGTGCGTGGCTGTGGATTTCTGCATCTGCTTACATCAGTTACTAGATGAATGCTCTCTGATGACAATTATGATAGTAAGCAATCTGATTATAGGAGATGGCCAGTTCAGATACCCTCTTTAGTGTTTTCTACTCTGTGTTCCTGGGATCAAGCTCAGCTCATCGGGCATGCAGAGCAGGTATTTTACCCAGTGATTCATCTCCTAGGCCCTGCCCTACCTTTTCTAAATTCGCAGATTTACTTAGTTTGAATTCTAAAACATTTTGAATTAAACATAAATATCCCATATAAAAGGAATGAAGTTTTAGAAGGGAAAATATTCACTCAATGTCATATTATAAGTAGGAGAGATACACATGCATGTCCTTTATCAATAATACTTCAATTATGGATAACATGGTAAAAGGTCACAAACAGAAAAATTCCTGTCAATTATCTATTGACTTTCCCTATTTTTCATTCAGTCAGATACTCTCACTTCCACTTCTGAGAGCTGGAAATGCTGACTAAACACAAAACCTCTTCTATAGCATGCTGCATCTATGTTTCCCTTCTAAGAACGTGCAACACTTTATTCCATTTTTACATAATCTGAAAATTACACTTTGTAAGAAATGCATAAATCTGGCTGCCACTTATTCCTAATGTCTTCCCTCTCACTTCCTCTTTTAAACAGCCAACAGTTTGAACCACAAGACAGAATGAATTAAAAATCCAATGTAAGTACTTCTTGTTTATATCACTTTCAGTACTGGCCCCCGGAATACTAACTAGTATCAACAACTTGAAATTACTGTGTTGACATTTTCTGTTTCTAAGTTAAACTAAACACCCAGAGCAAATTGTATTGCAACACACATTTGTTTTTAACTCCAATACAACTGAGATTCTTATCTAAGACATGCTAACAAGCTTTCCCATAGTTAGCCATATAATAAGGGAAGGGATTTTATGGAGTATTTTGGTTTACAATTTGGAGTCATAAACAGAATTTTTCATAATATTTTTACAATTCAAAAAATGTGTGGTTTCTTTTCCTATTAAGTGAATTGGCCCTGCCTCAGATGCAAACATGACTGCCTGCACATGAGCTGAACAGAGACAACAACAATAGGATAGACATGCTAACATGGACAGGAATGGAGAGGCCAGGAGCCCTCAACCCTACATAAGGAACCAACAGCAAATAAGAAATGCTGAGAGCTGGGCAAACAGTCTTCCCGAAGGAAGAGAACACCACAGAGTTATCCAATACCAAACAGACAGCTCTGAAAATATGCATACAAGAAACATTGACCAGAATATGTATATGTGTCTATGTCTAGTTCTGTCTGTCTGTCTATCTGTCTGTTTATCTATCTATCTCCTATCTATCACCTATCTATCTGTCTGTCTGTCTGCATACATACATATACACACATTTGGCTATTTGGGGCATAAGGGAGAACCTAATGTCCTTACTCTGCCAAAGAAATATTATAAAAATCTTCCTCATATGTTCTTGTCTTTATACTCATAGGTCACAGGATCTCTCAACTCTTACCAGAGAAGTTCTTTGTGCAGTACATGATGATTAATACAAAAATCTACAACTGTCAGCATACAGAGACTAAGAGACTGAGGAGTACTAATCTCTAAAATGAACATCCAATGCTCAAGAATTATCAAAGAAGAGGGATAGGAAAGCTAACAGCCAGAACTAAGAGTTGTCTGCAGCAAAATACATTTTCCAGACCCTAGAGGGCTATCTCACTCACAAACTCACAGAAGAAGCATTTCTATGCACAAGATATGTACTAGATCAAGATAGCCAAATATTAACATGGATGGTTGAGATGTTCAATCTTCTAGCTTAGGAGCTACTGGCAAGTGATACCTGTTGGGAGATGAAGAGGTAGGTTTCTTTAGAGATATGGGCCCTGAGAAGCTACTCATGGTCCAGTAGATTGTTCTATATTTCTGCAGATATAATAGTTTTAATCAGACTGTGGGTTAATTCAAAAAATGTATCTTTATGTTTTTGTACAATAATTAATCTAAATTAGCAACAAGTAAGTTTTTAATTCACAATTAAAATCAAACTTTTAGAGAAATGCAGCAGTAAAAATCTTGAAAATATGTGGTTGAGTAAAAATTTCTTAAATATAAAAAGAAAATCAGTGAAATAACTATTCAAGTTCAACTTCATCAAACTAAAACATTTGTCACACAAAACCTGTTAGAGGTTTAAAGGATAGGCTTCCAGCTGCTATACATACTTGACAATCATATAACTAGTGAATCACTTATAACCATAATGTAAAAAGAGCTCTTAAAATTCAACATTTAAAAGATTCAATTTAAAAACTGGTCAATGTTTTTGTTGTAGTTGTTTTGTTTTTCGAGACAGGGTTTCTCTGTCTCTTTGGAGCCTGTCCTGCAACTAGCTCTTGTAGACCAGACTGACCTTGAACTCACAAAGATCTGCCTGCCTCTGCCTCCAGAGTGCTGGGATTAAAGGAGTGTGCCACCACCGCCCTGCTCAAAACTGGTCAAAATTTAAAGCATCTTTTATGAAAGAGATTATAACAACAAAATAACACATGAACAATTTCATTAGCCATTAAAAACATCTAAAATAAAGCTACACACACACTCACACACATAATCACTTATGAGAATATATGAAATAATATTAATAGTAATAACAAATTTGATACTATCAGGTGCTAATGTTTTTGAGGAGCTATTGGAACTCTAATATTTTGATGCTATAAAAATGAAATTATACATGAGTTCTGTAATGCCTATTGTTTGTTTCTTATGAGCTTCCATTTTCCATGAGAACTAGGATGTTTCACTCTAGAATATTTATCTGAGACACGTAGTCCTTGCACTTTTTCTACTCTGATTCATTTCTACCTAAGAGCATTTGTACAATCCTGAATATATGTTATATAGGTATATAAAAGAGTTATAAAAATCAAACATTTAGTGATAGTAAATTACAATGAAATTTATTTTAGATAATTCATCGTTTTAGTACATTTTTAGCATTTGAGAAAGAGAGCTTGCATGCTGATGTGATAAATCTGTTGATTTAATTTAGTCAACTAAATCTTGGCTGCATACCTGGTATTGTAAAGTGTAGAGCATCTACAACAGCGTTCGGAATGATCATCTTTGCTTTACCATCATCATTGCTAAGAACATTCTCCTATACAAATTCAGAGAACAGAATGACAGAAGGTTATTTAAGGTCATTTCAGAAAATGTCGGAAATTGTGTCCTAACCTCAAACCAAATTACATTTAACAATTGTGGTGATTTGAATGAGAAAAGCCCCCCTAGGCTCAGAGGTTTGAAGGCTTGGTCCCAAGTGGGCGGTGCTACTTCTAGAGGTTCAGGGGGTGCAGCCTTGCTGGAGGAAGTAGGTCCCTGGGGACAGGCTTAGAGAGTTTACATCTTCATTCAGCTTCCAGCACATTTTGTGCTGTATTTGTGGTTAATATGTGATCCCTCAGCTTCTTCCTCTTTGGATGCCATGCCTGTCACTGGCTGCCATGACTCCTCATTATGCTGTGCTCTTATTCCTCCAGAAATATAAGCCAAAATAATCTTCTCTATAAGTCGCTTATGGTCATAGTGTTTTATTGCAGCAACGTAAAATTACTATAATTACTATTTTTTAAAATGAAACTCAGGTCAACAACTCAGACAAAGAGTTCATTTTTAAATCAAATATTCTAACAGTACAATATAAAGTAACATTAACTTGGTAATTTTATGCTGTTAAATGATGGCAGGAAAGGAATAGGAGTATTTGTTTTATGCAATTAAAGCATTTTATGAGAACAAATAAGTTTTGTGTATACAGAAAAAACAGCATAATTTATGACATAATAGTCTTGGATCTTAAGCAATAATCATTGGAGTTTTATGGCATGAAGTCATTCATTGTCAAAAGTATGCATGTGTTCAAAACCAAGGCTACAGGGAAGGAAGTCATGTGATTCAGCATATGTGAGCACTGCCAGAAGCAAGTCATATTTATTACCATTTGGGTTTAAAGTCATACTTGGTTGTGGTTGTTGCAGATTCAGAAACATTTTGCTCTTCCCAGATATGTCAAGGCTCCTAAAGTCAGTTACATAGCCCCATATGGGATCATGACTTGTAGTTTTAGAAGCTGGGCCCTAAAGAGATGAACAGTTAAATTTACATAAAAACCTGCACACAAATGTTTACATATTTCTTCTTTGTAATCACACAAAGCCAGGAAAAACCTCAAATGGCTTTCATAAAGAATGATTATACAAACTTTCCGTATCCATAGAATAGACTGTTACTCAGGAATTAAAGGAAACACACTAACACAGGGAACATGGATCAATCAATTCAAAGGCACGACGATGTGTTACAAAGAGAAGCCAGTGCCCAAGAGTGCATATTCTATGATTCCATTCTGGTGACACTCTTAACAATTGCAAAAGAATGACAGTGACAAAGATGTGGCTGCCAGAGACTGGGTAGGAGTGAGGTTGCATTTGAAAAGGGTGAGGTGGTGCAGAGGAGAGGAGATGCTGTGGGAGGTGGGCTTGTGCTGCTTCTGCAAGCCACAGCAGTATGTATCCTCCAAAGAGCAATTTTATTTCATGCTAATTTTAAGAGACCAAACCATTCAAACTACATTTCTATAGAGACCTATTTAAATGGCACCATGAAATGAGAAGACTTTTTTTTTCAGAGAATACCATGTTGTTTTCTTGATGGTATATGGTCCTCAAAAACCCCATTAATGTTTGTGAAGTCCACTGATTGTGATAAGTGCCCCTGATCATTTCTTTGGCAGTGGCCTTTTTGGTGCCTTGAGAATAAAACTTCTTTCACTGCCTCAGTGTCCTTATTTGTTTCTTTTTCTTTCTTTTTTATTCATTTATTTATCTATCTATATATTTATTTATTTATTAAAGATTTCTGGCCCTTCGCCAACGCCACCTCCCCTTTCCATCCCCCTTCCCCAATCAAGTCCCCCTCCCTCGTCAGCCCAAAGAGCAATCAGGGTTCCCTGCCCTGTGGGAAGTCCGAGGACCACCCACCTCCATCCAGGTCTAGTAAGGTGAGCATCCAAACTGCCTAGGCTCCCACAAAACCAATAGGTGCAGGAGGATCAAAAACCCATTGTCATTGTTCTTGAGGTCTCAGTAGTCCTAATTGTCCACTATGTTCAGCGAGACCCATTGTAACCCAGGCTTTTTCAGACCCCGGCCAGCTGGCCTTGGTGAGTTCCCGATAGGACATCCCCATTGTCTCAGTGTGTGGGTGCACCCCTCGCGGTCCTGAGTTCCTTGCTCATGCTCTCTCTCCTTCTGCTCCTGATTTGGACCTTGAGATTTCAGTCAGGTGCTCCAATGTGGGTCTCTGTCTCTTGTCTCCTTTCATCGCCTGATGAAGGTTAATATTCAGGAGGATGCCTATATGTTTTTCTTTGGGTTCTCCTTCTTATTTAGCTTCTCTAAGAACCCGAATTATAGGCTCAATGTCCTTTATTTATGGCTAGAAACCAAATATGAGTGAGTACATCCCATGAGGTAAGGTCTGGCTTACCTCACTCAGGATAGTGTTTTCTATTTCCATCCATTTGCCTGCAAACTTCAAGAAGTCCTTGTTTTTTTACTGCTGAGTAGTACTCTAATATGTATATATTCCATACTTTCTTCATCCATTCTTCAATTGAAGGGAATCTAGGTTGTTTCCAGGTTCTGGCTATTACAAACAATGCTGCTATGAACATAGAAGAGCATATACTTTTGTTATATGATAAGGCCTCTCTTGGGTATATTCCCAAGAGTGGTATTGCTGGGTCCAGGGGTAGGTTGATCCCGAATTTTCTGAGAAACCGCTACACTGCTTTCCAGAGTGTTTGCACAAGTTTGCATTCCCACCAGCAATGGATGAGTATACTCCTTTCTCCACAACCTCTCCAGCACAGGCTATCATTGGTGTTTTTGATTTTAGACATTCTGACAGGTGTAAGATGGTATCTTAAAGTTGTCTCAACCCCGCAACTGACAAAGGTCTGATCTCCAAAATATATAAAGAACTCAAGAAACTAGACTGTAAAAGGCTAATCAATCCAATTATAAAATGGGGCACTGAGCTGAACAGAGATCTCTCAACAGAAGAAGTTCAAATGGCCAAAAGACACTTAAGGTCATGCTCAACTTCCTTAGCGATCAGGGAAATGCAAATTGTTTCTTTTTCTTACTCGATCAACTCTTTACTAGATGGCCCCTCAGCCTCTCAGTTATGTATTTCACCAGTATGTTTTTTCCTGTCTGTTTTCCAAACACTAGCAATAATACAGAGTTGAACATCAATTGTCATGGATATTTGGGATTTTACTATTTGTTTATATACATATGTGATGAAAAGGGTGTACATTCAGAGCACATGCCAATCAATTCAGAGTGCTTTCTGCAAGGTGCTCCGGTGCTTCATGAGAAGAGAACCTAATGGCTGTCACTTTGTCATCTTCGTCATCCATTGATGGGTGTTAGTTTAATCATTCAAACATTTCTCAGGGCAAATGTGGTTTAGGCTTTTAACAGTGGATAGTCATAATACTATTCCAGTTATTGCTTTCTATCTAGAATTCAATAAATTACATGATATATTCATTACTAAAAATAACCTTTAGTTTAATGAAGTGTGTTTATATGCATCATTATTAAAGTGTCCATATAGATGAAAATAAAATCTGAAGTGGTAATAGTGGTTGCTTAGATTGTGGCATATGTGTTCTTATTTAAATACATTTAAAGATTTTAGATTTTTTATAATATATAAGAATTCCTCTTAAAATATGAAAAAAAAAGAGCAAACGAATTCCTTAAGAATGAACAAGAATGAAGATTTATGAAAGTGGGCCCTGCTTGTCCTGGTTTCGCAAACAGTGTCTCATCCATGGATACGGTCTGATGAGGTGATTGGCTGAACTTGGAGCTCCCTGAAGACAAATTTAGTTCTTATTACTCACACCTATCCTATCACCAGATCATTCTTCAAGATACTACACATCAGGAACAATCTGCAAAGCAATAATCAACTTGGGATTATTTTTGGCAATGGTGAGTGTGTTATAGTTGGAGACTCCTCCACGAAAGTTTTACTCTTTTGTTTTAAAAAGAATTGTTATCTTTATTGGGGAAACAGAATACCGCCTATGAACGCATTTCCTTTTCTTTTTTTCTTTTTTTTTTCTAAACAATCCTGTCAAATGATGGAGTGTGATAAGAAACTCAGTTCTTGAAGAACAGTGCAGCATTGATGACTGCTGATGCCCGTTTGTTTCCTATCTGTCCCTCCTCCTTTCGCATCTCCACGTGCTGGCTCTGAAACCAAAGGCGACCCTCCTCTCTCTGAACTCCATCAGTAATGGCTCTAGTAACCATAACTGTCAGGAGCTGGAATAGTAAACATTTTCTAAAGGCAAATGGTTTCCAAATGTGGACTTTCACTCTATGAGCACATCTCTCCCAGGCCTGACAGAAAATGCTGTTGAAATGAGTGAAAACACTCAGCCTAGAGCTTGAGGACAGAGGCAGGATGTGGGACCTGTGACTGGTACCCTGGCCCACCTGTGGTCTTTCTCTTCTTTCTTTTCTCAAGGTGCCTACTTGGCCTGTGGATCTGCTCTGTGTGTGTGTGTGTGTGTGTGTGTGTGTGTGTGTGTGTGTGTGTGAGAAAGAGAGAGAGAGAGAGAGAGAGAGAGAGAGAGAGGGAGACAC
>NW_026067922.1:4986936-5041264 GCF_014885135.2 Alexandromys fortis
TGTGGATCTGCTGTGTGTGTGTGTGTGTGTGTGTGTGTGTGTGTGAGAGAGTGAGAAAGAGAGAGAGAGAGAGAGAGAGAGAGAGAGAGAGAGAGACCCTACTAGTATGATGTCGTGATTCCCACACGGTCTTGTTATAAAGTCGCTCAGTGTTTAAGCCCAACTTTACCAACACATAGAAGACAGTTATGTTGGGATCAGTGTTGGAGTAGCCCCTTTTACTTAAAATCTGATCTACAAGAAAATATTTTAGTTGTTCCAAGACTCTCTTTCTCTATTTGACACAAGTCAATAAATTTCTGGAAACTTACCCTTTGACTAACTAGGTCAAGCTGTCTGTTTAATTATTTGCTTGACTCAGGGGACTCAAAATATTATGGAATATTTATAAAATGCAATAAATTTTAATAAAATTAAGAAATTTGTTTGCAAAAATTTCATGACAAAGGAAATAGTCAGGGACATAGAGATTGTGTGCAGTTTCACTGAAGTGTTATATAAGTGTGATATCTGTATTACACTAAAGTCAGGAGAGCAATGGCTGTTCTGTTGCTTTGTGGCATAGCTATTGAGTGACCATTTCTATTCCATGCCACTTATAAACTCTCTATTTATTGAGAATATATTTTCATCATTAAAAATACTCCCAAGAGTATATAAAATAGAATGTTATCTCTATATTTTAGAATTGGGTTATAACTTTATACCCTTTCATAGTGGGATCAGTTCATTCTATAATTGTGTGTTATTAATAAAAGTTCATGATATCACGATCAAATGTACAATGGAAGATGGTTTTCTCAGCATCTCAGAGAAAAGGGAAAAGAGTTCATCTGCATTTCCTGATCATTTGAAGGTGCCCAGAGAGTATCACTCTTTCAAATTCTTGCTCTGTCTTCTGGGGCCTGCATGAAACAGCATCTTCTGGAGATTTTGCAGTTCCTAGGGAATTTTCAAGTTGTTCCCTGCCGGCCAAAAGAGGTTTGTGTCAATATAGGGCCGGCTCTTGTTACAGAGCTGGAGAGATTGCTTTTAAGAGAAAACAATCTTTAGTCTCCAGCACAGCTTCTGGACATCTGAGTGACTGAACAAAGTTTATTTGAAGGTGCTTGCAAGAACCAATGCAATACTGAACATTTGCACTTGGAGTGGGGGCGGTGTTAGTGTCCCAAACAGCTTCCTTCCAGGCCTGCAACAGCTGGCTGAGCTATGTTAGGCTAAGACAAGAAGCAGTGCTGGGTTTGAACCTTTGAGTAATTCACGAGGTTGCTGACACTTCTGCTGACTCGGCTAGCCTCATACAAGTCTTCAAAGTACCCCTACCGCACACATCCCTTTGAAGAGCCTTCTTTAGTGAGGACGAAATATCAAAATTTTTCCTGTTTAATTGTTCACAGGAAGCCAAGGCACTGATAAATGAGAGCTCATCCATACATGTTTTTTCTCTGTTACCTAAGAAACTGACTTCAAAACAAAAGTCCTCATAAATACTCTGGCGATGCATCAGCCTCTCTCTGGTGCTGCGCGACACTGTGTATATTGTTTGGCAGCAGTTCATGGGGTGGGGGGTAGATAAACTAGCGCATTCTGCCAGAATTCTATTACTCTTGACCCTGACCTTGACTGTAGGCTGTTTCCAGTTACACTTCTCTTAGAGGGAAAGACGGCGCATGCTCCATTCCATCTTCCTTCTCTCCTTTCCCCTGTCCACTGCCGAGGCACAAGCTGTGTCCTGCTACATAGGCTAGGATTGCACAGAATGGCACATACCAATAGACAATCACCAGTTGAGGTGGGACCCAGGAGACTCCTCCCTGAAAACCATTGGCTGCTGACAGATTCAGGAAACAAGGACAGCCATTGCCAGTTGGGTAATCACTTCAGAAGTACAGCAGAAAGCACCAGAAATGATTGGATCCCCCCCCAAAAATAAGAAAACAAACGAGACACATGGAGCAGAGGGAGTATGAAGGGGTCGTTAATAAGGGTGAAAGAGAGATAAGAGTCAGTGGGAAGGCTGCAGAAATCAGAATGGATTACATAAACACAAGGCATTTTCAAAGAAGAAATTTAATGAAGGCATTCTTAAAAGGAAAGAAACTTCTGCTTCTTGGCTCTCTTGTTTTGAAACACAGCAGGGTAAAGGGATCCACAGAAGTCTTACTCAGCATTAAGTGTTTAATCTCAGTAGAGCTTACCTTTGCAAGGATTGCTCTTTCTGATTTTGTTTTTTGTTTTGTTTTTCTGTGAGCACTGACTATTGGTGACCACCCCCTCTACAACATAAATTTGCACCGCTGCTATCCACTCAGGCTTCAAACATGCTTCCAGAAAGGCATGCGTCCTATTGAGGTAACCCTATGCAGGATGATAAGCCAGAAATACCCATTGTCCTTTCTCAGTAGTATGCTCAAGGGTCTCATGCATAGATTATACTATGTAATAATTACAACTAAAGCTTCACATGTTATATTTTGATATGTTCATGAAAAATAATACCTTTAATTTTTTTCTCATTCTTCTTCTGTGATAATCTATGAGGAGAGAGTATGATATAGATGTTGCATTTAGGACTGAGTCCTCCTCCTTCTCTTATTCTCTGAACATTGGTTACTAAAAAGAAAATTCTCTGATAAATATTGAGAGCTGCTCTAATCTAAGGACATACAGATATACTTGGGGGGGGGCAGTTTAATACAATAGTATGTTTTCCCCTAGCAACCATGATATAGCCAGCCAAAAGTAGTAGCAAAAGCAAAGAAACTATTGGCATTTAATTAATACTGGGGAAGAAAGAGTTTTATTCAGGAATTCGGCTCTTATAAACCAGTAAATGAGCCTACACCCATGAACATAATAGTTACACTAAGTGGACACAGTACTTTTTGTTATTTTTATATTATTAAAAACAAGAGGAGCACATGAAGTAGGGGAGAGAATATCAGTTCACAGAGATATGGTAGATTTGGTGGTATACTTTTTTAAAAACAAAATTTTAAAATATTTGAAATGAGATACGCTGCCTGGCTATATTTTGTTGCTCTTTGAAGAAGTAGGTTGCAAAATAAAGATTTCAGGGCAGGGAGAAGGATGCCTTCATAGGAGCTGTTGGTCGGGGAGCCCCAGAAGTACCCCTCCCCCAAGCCATACAGACTGTTGCAATTCCTCTTTGCTGAGTACAGTAACGACATAATAAGACCCTGCTGCTGAAAGTACCACATACTTTGTAAGATATAAAGAAATCAAGCTAGAATTGAGCCGGGGAGTTATTCACTGTCAGCTAACTTGCATTGTGCTGGAAGGTGCTGCTGTGTGGGCAGGTAGGAGAGAAGAAGTATTAGTAGTCTTCCTCTGATAAGAGCCTCAACAGCTAAAATACTGTTAGGCCAGGCAAGCTTGACTTCTTGCAATAGTGACTTAATAATAATGGACATATTCAGCCTCTCTCTGGTTTTGAAGCCTGCTCCACAGGAAAGAATCTATGGTTCTGTAAAGCTGGTCAAAATCTGTGATTGGGGAGCCCATAGACGCTATCAATGATCTTGCTAGTCCTGCTTAGACAAACGGTCATAACATCACACTATCTTTTAGCATCCACGTAGATACCCACAGACAAATACTGCTCTCTTCCTTAATCCCAGAAGCTTCTCTTTGCAGTGAACCACGGTGACTGCGAAGACTTCTGTTTGCCAAAGGTGCTGAGAAAAAGGGACAGCTGAATGCTAGGCCCTAAACAACACATTTACAAGACCCTCTCTAAGGTTCAGGGAACACAGCAGAAGAGGAGTGGGAAAAAATGTAAGAGTGGGAAGATGGAGAGAAGGGCTGTTAAATGTTATCTTCATGGCCTGTCATGGACATTGCAATTGCCGTCTAGTAACAGATGGGACTGCCTGCACTGGGCATGCACAAGATTGGGCCTGCTAAGAGTCAATCAGAAATCTGGAAAGGGTCCAGGAAACCTATCTATCAGAACTTAACTACTGGCTACTCTAGGGGATGGACAACCATTGTCTCCAATCGTGTACTCACCAGGCTCTACAGGGAAGGTCCAAACCTATGGCTAGGCACATGATCCCAGTTAAACTCAGTGGGCCGCAAAACAACCCAAAAAATATGAATTTAAGAGGTAGATAAGAAAGAATAGGGATGGACTGAATTAGAATCCCTTATAGAAAGAACAAATTTAATTCAAAAATAAAATAATCCAGTGTGGTAGGTATTGTACAAATTTTAATTACAAGGAATCAAAAACTTGGTAAATCTGTCTTCCTACGATTAGTCAAATAAATGGTGACCAAAAAAGGTTTTCAACACATTGTTTCATTTCAAATATAATAGCCTCTATTTTGCTTTAATAATTTTTGGAATGATACTGAGAGAAATTAAAAGTGATACTTTGTTTTTAAATTTTTCTTCCTTCCTTCCTTCCTTCCTTCCTTCCTTCCTTCCTTCCTTCCTTCCTTCCTTCCTTCCTTCCTTCCTTCCTTCCTTCCTCCCCTTCTCTTCCCTTCCCTTCCCTTCCTTTCCCTTCCCTTCCCTTCTTCTCCTCCCCCCTCCTCCTTCTCCTTCTCCAAGCTCTTCCTTCTTCTTTTGTTTGTTTTTGAGACAGGGTTTCTTCATTTAGCCTTGGCTGCCCTAGACTTAGCTCTGTAGACCAGGCTGGCTACAAATTCACATAGGTCAGCCTGCCTCTGCATCCTGAGTGCTCAATTTAAAGCTGTGTGTCACCATGACCTAGCTTGACTTGAAGATATACTTTTAGTTTATGTGGTATATGAGTATGCACACATCCATGTAGGTGTCCATAGAGGCCAGCAGAAGTCAGACACCCTAGAACAGAAGTTACAAGCAACTGTGATCCACTCAGCATGGGTGCTGAGAGCTGAACGTGCATCCTCTACAAAAATATCAAGCACTCAACCACAGAGCAGCCATCTTCCCAGCCCTGAGACAGGAGGAAAATCACCATGGATAACTTATCTCCATATTATTGAATAATTAATTAAATGTTCAATTTAGTAATACTTTATCAGTATTAAATTTGGAAGGTAAGTGTATACCAAAAAGTAGTTAGCAATTATTAAAATTTAATTTTAAGAATACTTATCATACACAGGGACCTTGCTCTTCCAGCACAAATTCAATATCTCTCTAAAAGATAGTGGTAACAATAACATTTTAGTGTGATACATTCAAATATAGTCATATATATCAATTAGGATTTTTATAAGCAAGTGTAAAAAATTATCATAACTTATTTATTTTTATACTATGTACTTTTTGGTTGTCATTTTTCATTATGTACCTTAAGATCAGGAACCTGTTTTTTTTTCTTCTGTCATTGTTTCTTTTTTCTATATTTAAATTCATATTGAAATAGAAGTGCTAATAATATATGAAATAGGTTAAGAATCATTATTATATTCCTCCAACTAGTTGTATTTATAAAACTCAAGGTCTTTACTGGGTGCAGAATATACTTTCCTTTTTTCTTTTTAAGAATGACTTATTACAGTTTTATTGTATTTTTAAGTTTGTGTGCACATTTTTGGTAGAATGGATATTTTGTATTTTTTCCTGTTGATATGAATAGATTATTCCCTAACTTCTTCTACTATTTACATATATCCATGAAAAACGTGATAATTTTATTTGTTTTTTCATTAACTTAATTTTAAGCAATAATTAATTATATGAATATATAACTCATTAGCTATAATTTTATTAATATTCTGGGCTTATACAACAGATTGTTATTGATTTGTAAAATACAACTCAGTTATTAAAAATTCACAAATATATAACATTTTAAGTACATTTACAATTTTGTGTTAGGATTCATTCATAATTTTCTTCAACCAAGAATGGGCTAAGCCTGGAGACCTTTCTTCTTCCACTACCTAATATCATTGAAATGATATTAACCTTTAAATTTTAATTATTTCATTTTACTGATCATCTGGTCATTTTTCACAGTGAACTATTTCAGAGTCATATTTGCTAAGTCTTGACACATCACAAAGATGGAGAATGTCTACGAGTGGGGTTATCTGTAAGACACAAATGCTGCTTCCTTATCACTCTTCAGCCTTGATTCATGTACAGCAGAGTGAAATTCAAAATAGAAGTAGCAAAAAGCTGGTTCTATTTAAGAACAAACATTTTGAGGATAGTCAGCATACCAGAAGTATTCACTTCCACCAAAATTAAAAGATTAGCTTTTTCATTCTTATCTAGTAAGTAAATCTAGTAGATTTTCTCAATGGCTGTTGCTATAGAGCTGCTTGAACAAGCAGACAGTGGCAGCACTGGCTAAATCTTGTAAAAACTCTCCTGATCCCTTGTTCTCTGAAATTGGCTAACCCCTTGTTGTGTATGTCCCCAAGGGCTTGTCAATCTGATACTTTAATAACTGTGGCATCCTTGCCCAGTCACTAGCCAGATGCATCTTCTTACACAGCATAGATTCTCAAAAAGCTGATAGTAAGCATAGTTGAATTTCCCCATATTTTCAAAAGACAACCCATGAATAGTTTTGCTTCTAATATAGTGCCACGTTTAAAGCACTACAAGATCTACTGTTGAACAATAATGAGTTGGAGATAGCTTTAGAGTCCGGGAGTTCGTTTACTTTTATTTTAAAGAGATTTGCACCACCTTCTCAATGGAAAAGGGATCTGTTAACACTCATGCTCTTGGTACTAAAAGGGGAGCCTTGGTGTATCAACATGTTTCTACAGAAGTAAGAAAATTAAGAACTTCAGGAAAAATGCAAAGGAAGTACTAAATTCCTCCTTCGCCCAACAAGACATTTCTGTAATTCTTTTTCTGTCACACATGACAGGGTTGTGGAGAGGATAAGGATTATGGAAAGATACACAGAGAGCCAGGGATTTCCATTCCTTAAGAGAAATGTCACTAAGTGTTGGCAGAAAAAAAAATACAACCAGGCATATTTATCTTCCAACTTGTTTTAAAAGAAGGAGATCTATATGGCTACATCTCCAGCCTGCTTCTATATTCAAAACAGAATATATTAAGAGGAATAATGTTAAATAAGACATCAGAGCCTGGACCACACTTTAATTTTCAATAAAGGAGTAAAGAAAGAAAGGGATATTGTGTTAACATGTAAATGCCTAGGCAGTCTATGTGACATATATGATTTAAATTAGCCAAAATATAATTAGGGTTTCTTATAAATGATAATAGTTAGCCTGGTTACTTATTAGAGGGAAGTAAAATTAGTTATAAAGTATTGAAGATTGGCAACCAAAGGAGGAAAACTTCAAGACATTTCTTGTGATTTTGGTTGTGAGCAGCTGAGTCATCTTTCCAAATGAGAAAAACTTCAAGTATATTTTTAACACATTCTTCCACCAATATGAATTCAAGTAAGTCAACAAAAGTGAAATTATCTGTCATCATACAGTGTCTATTCAGGAAAATTCTAGTGTGTCAATACCACTCTAAGCATGACACAGAATCCCCACATTTGAATATAAAACTGATCAACTTGATTGCTTAAGTCACCTAAATCACCATTAAGATTCCAAAAGACAAATAGGAATAAAATACATGCATACAACTAAGGATCAAACACTGAGCCCATAATACAAACGTGAGTGACTCTTACAAAATAAAATAGCAAAGACTTAATCCCGGAGGATAACAAGGATATTAAAAGAAAGTTAATTGGCATTACCAAATAGCCAATAACCACACAAAATTGATGCCAAACAAACACCATAATATCAAAGCACGTGAGACTAAGGTAGAAAATTAGAGATTGTGTGGATCTATTAGGTTGGCAAAAATAATAAAATTGATGATATCTGATGATACTTGTGTTTGTGACCAAGAGGATCATAATGTAAATGACACCTTCCATGGTGAACTCATAGCTCCTGCAACTGAGAAACTTATTCTTCTCTTGAGTATTGTATCACAGTAGTGAGAAAAGTAACTGGTAGAAATGGGAATTTGTGTTCATCTTTACTCCTTCCTATGTTGCCTTATTGTACAGTAGAGGCTGAAAACTAAGTGGAAACCCCAAAACTTCAAGACAGGTAGGGTTCTGAGTATAATTTGTCTTTAGCTTCCATGTTTTACTTATATAAGGGTTGTGGTCATTGATGCATCAAAACAAACATTGCAATTGTGATGAGATAGAAATGATGGTGAAGAAGGGATGAAGAAAGTATGGAATATATACATATTAGAGTACTACTCAGCAGTAAAAAACAAGGACTTCTTGAAGTTTGCAGGCAAATGGATGGAAATAGAAAACACCATCCTGAGTGAGGTAAGCCAGACCCAAAAAGAGGAACATGGGATGTTCTCACTCATATTTGGTTTCTAGCCATAAATAAAGGACATTGAACCTATAATTCGGGTTCTTAGAGAAGCTAAATAAGAAGGAGAACTCAAAGAAAATCATATAGGCATCCTCCTGAATATTAAACTTCATCAGGCGATGAAAGGAGACAGAGACCCACATTGGAGCACCGGACTGAAATCTCAAGGTCCAAATCAGGAGCAGAAGGAGAGAGAGCACAAGCAAGGAACTCAGGACCGCGAGGGGTGCACCCACACACTGAGACAATGGGGATGTTCTATCAGGAACTCACCAAGGCCAGCTGGCCTGGGTCTGAAAAAGCCTGGGTCAAAACTGGTCTCGCTGAACATAGCGGACAATGAGGACTACTGAGACCTCAAGAACAAGGGCAACGGGTTTTTGATTCTACTGGACCTATTGGTTTCGTGGGAGCCTAGGCAGTTTCGTGGATGCTCACCTTACTAGACCTGGATGGAGGTGGGTGGTCCTTGGACTTCCCACAGGGCAGAGAACCCTGATTGCTTTTTGGGCTGACGAGGGAGGAGGACTGGGGGGGGGGGGGGAGGGAAAGGGGAGGCGGCGGTGGGGAAGAGACAGAAATCTTTAATAAATAAATTAATTAATTAAAAAAAAGAAATGATGGTGATGGAGATAGTGATGGTGGACAGATGAGGAGCTGGCTGACTTCCTACGAAGTAGCAGCATGGGAGCTGAGTATCCTATCCATATCTGTTTCATTGATTCTGGAACTGGTTTCTCACTTCTATCAATAAGTCTATCAATGGGTCTCTGATAACAGTGTCCCTGGGCTAGCCCAGTACTGATGAAGTCCAGTTCCTCTCTTCTTGGTGTTATTCAAAACTGGATCAACTCTCCATAAACTTGATAAAGTGGGTTTTCAGAGTTCAAATTCTTATTGGGTCTGGTAGGTAAGTAGTGAAATGTATATACAGACAAATTCTAAAGTGGATGGGTGGAAGGTGGCAATCATAAATTCCTCACTATACATTTCCATATCTGGATAAAGTCTGAGTGAGTCATCATTGCTGAACCTCTAAGGGGTTATGAAAGTGAAGATTTGGGAAGATATTGAACATTCCCATTATTAATGCTTTAGTGGCTAATGAATATGCAATTAGAGAACAACCACACAGTAAATAATGGACTGAAACATTCATAAATTACATTATTTGCAATTGTTCTAGAGATGTGTTCATTGTATACTTATTTTTTATGGAAATAATACATCTAGTAAACTTGGTATTTTTGTTTCATGGCATTATTCCATAATCTATACCATTCTGAAAAAGCCTTGGCAACTGATGATTTTAAAGGTGTGTATTGATCTCAGAAAGTTCACCATAAAAAATATTTGGATTTAAGGATTTACTATCAGTCCAAAACAATGTAATCTAAGTTTGATGGAGCCCTTAATTTCTTGTTTCTAATCAGTGATGAGAGAAAAAAGACACTTTCTTCTCCTGAAAATTCTCCTCCTAAAAGAATAACACTTTTCTCTTCCTTGAATATGGTGTTAGGAACTTCTGATAAGTCTTCTAATCATAAAAGCTGTCATTTGGGGGGGGAGGATGGAGGAATGACAGAAAAACAAAACTACTTAGGCTTCTGCATTTAGGGTTTCTTTTGTAAAATCACAAAGAAAATGATATGTGTAATTATTTTTTTAATTCTCTCAACTGTAGTAGTAAATACTGCTACCACAGATGCTCAGAAGTTAATGAATTCCCAGTAATAAATGACTTGAAGCATTAAGCTACATTCGCTCAGGATCTAGTGGTGAGAGGCTACATGTTGAATGGGATAATGGTGCCCACTGTATTACTCTGGATTCCTTCCCTTGAGAAATAGTGTATTTTCTTCTTATTTAAGATGATTAGAGGTGAAGTTTTCTTTAACTTGCAGCTGAAAGCAATTTAATCTACACACGTTAGTGTGAAATGGGGCAACTTTCCGTTTACCTCGCAGGTTGCTCACTGATTGGACAAGAACTGTAAAGTCTACTTTCAGGTAGAAGTAAGTTTGTTTTCCTGAACTTACAGGTGTGCTGGAAATACCTGTAGAAAAGTTAACAGATTTTATTTATTTATTTTATTCTGCCTTTTGATGAGCCCAAAAACAATAGAAACAAGGTCTATGAACTGAAACTTTTGAAGGTGTGAGCCAAAACAAATTGCTTCTTGCTTTACATTTTGTAGTATTTGTCACAGAAAGCCTGACAAATACACTCACTCAACACCTTCTTTATTTGTAAGACAGGGATGGTAGAAAAAGTATCCATCTGTTTATTATACATTTTAGAGTACCTAATAACATTAGGTACAGTATCAGTAACAGGTGCCTTCCTGTGCAGCAGTCTTAGAAGATGGGAGGATATAGTATGCCCTAGTTATCTAATGGAATGCTTATTGGAAAAGCAGTCACCCAATAATAGCTGTTAAGTGCAAATTACTGGTAAAATCATAGCCTGTGCTATGGCGTGAAGGCCTGGAAGTGGGCCACAAGAGGCCTTGTAACAGCTAAGTGACAGGATCCCTAGGTTAACTCTGTTTTTTTCAGGTACTTACCACTTTAATCAACATTGTGCTAAAGTCTCTACACAGTGAATCCAAGTAAAGAAAGGGGGCAGAAAGCATTCGTGGAATATTTAAGATTTTGTTGGCATGAATGTTATTTGCACATATGTAAAATATGCAATGAACTATATAAAAGTTAAGCTGCTTGAATGAGCAAGCTAGGGAAGTGGCAGTCCAAGGGGACCACATCTTAACTGGAACTGCTTAGGTAGCCACGCCCATTTCTACTTTAGCCTTAAGCCTAAATTTCATGACAGTCATCTGAAGATAGACAGTGGCAGGGGTTATTAAGTGTGGTCATAGTCACAGGAAAATGCACTCATTATCTTTAGTCATTGAAATATGCAAACAGTGTTTTAAAATCACTATCATATCCGTTAAGGTAGATAAAATGAAAACTACCAACCAACTAAAAATCTGGAAAGGATATAGGTGAAGAAGTCTCATACCATGCAATGTTGAGAGTCAAATGGGAGAACCAGATATAGAAAGCTTTGGTTAGTTTCTTTGTACATATAATCACTAGTGGGTTCAATTTTCTTGTCTTATCTGCTTACTAAGGAGAAGTGAAGTGTATATTATCCACATTAAAGAAATGGACTCTTGATATAATTAATAACATAGATGTCTCAAAAAATGTGCTAAATGCAAAAGGACACTGCAAGAATATACCCTTCATCTTTGAGTATTCAGTTTCCCCTTGATGAACCGTTAGAACAATCTGAAGGTGTGATGGACTTCAACCAAAGAAAAACTAGACTGCTTTGAAAATACAGGCAGCATTCTCTAAGCTACTTCCAAGAAAATCTGTCCAGATTAAAAAGAGATCACACAAGGCAATGGTGGGAATGTTAGGCAAAACCAAGAAGTACTCCACATTGAGGAATCTGGATGTCGAGGCAATTACTAAAATCAGCTGAAAAGCATCCGGTTAAGCAAGGCAGCTTTGGTGTACCATGCCGAAGAGATGGATCCAGCAGTGATCCTAAACTGAGAAGTGATTTACCTAAAGTCAGGATCACAAACTTCCTACATGCTAGACAATGTCTCAGAAAATTGAAAATAGAAATTACAGAGTGAATTAAAACGAATTAAAATGCATAAGCATTTATCCTTCCATACCAGATTAAAAAAAGAACAACCTAAACTGAAAGTATTTCCAGCATTTTGTTTCATAAGGATGTCCTTAAATCTGGAAGGAGGGATGACTCTTCATCTCTGCTAAAGAATAGAGCTGTCAATGCTTAAGTCCACTCCATCTGAGAGCTTTCCCGTGGGTCACATGAGAGTCATAAACATGTCCATCCCATCCTCTTCCTTTACAGAGTCCGAGTGAAGCATCTTTTACTATGAGTTTAATAAAACTGTGCTCTTCCAAAACTCCTGTGGTGCATTCTTGATTCCAATCCCTTAGAATTCTACCTTCCTGAAAAATGGAGTCTTTGCAGTTTGCCAAATGCTTATAAATCTCCCTGTATAATCTGAGACCCCCAAGATGATAACTTTACAGATTGGTAACAGTGCAAGGCAAGGCCTGGCCTTGATGGGTATGAACATAATGTTCTTGAAAGAAGGGATGAAGATGACCAGGAACTGTCTAAGAATGTGTGCAACATCCTTACAAATTACAGAAGTGAAATTAAAACTGCTTTGAGATTCCAGCTTAGCCTAGACAGAGAGGCTACAAGCAACAAAAGCAATTAACAACAAATTCTGGGGAGAGGGAAACCCTTACTCAATACTGGGATCACAAGTTGGTACAGTCATTCTGTGAATCAATGTGGAGAATTATCAAAAGACAAAAAATACATCTATCATAGGATCCAACACTACTCCTTAAACTGTACCCAAAGGGTCTGACATCCGTGAGATAGAAACTTGTTCAGTCATGTCTTATTGTGTCTCTACTAACAACTAGGACACAAGGGATGATAGTGAAAATAGGGGTGTACACAGACAACAGAATTTTATTCAACTATAAAGAAAAAAGTGAAATTTGCAAGTAAGAGCAAGGAACTAGCCAAGGATACTGAGTGAGAATTCCAGACCCAGATACGTAAATGAAGAATGTTTCATTTCTCGGTCCCCAGGACCTAAATAACCACACAGAAATTATATTAATTACAACACTGTTTGGCCAATGGCTCAGGCATATTATTACCTAGTTCTTACATCTTAAATTAACCCATTTCTATTATTTTATATTTTACCATGAGGCTTGTGGTTTGTTACCTCGCATCTTGTTTCTTGATGTCTGCCTGACTCTGCCTTCTTTTCCCCTGCATTCAGTTTAGTTTTCCTGCCTACCTATATTCTGCCCTGCTATAGGCCAAAGAAGCTTCTTTATTAACCGATGGTAATAAAATATATTTCTAGCATACAGAGGGGAATCCCACATCACAGACAGACACATACTATAGTCTGCCTTCCTTATGGATCCTCCCTCTGAATCTTTAGACATGAGTGTGTGAGATGTGAGTAAGTCACCTGGAGCAACCACAGAAACCAAAATAAACAAAAAAGGATTCCCACAGAGGACACAGGTGCCAACTGGGGTTCCTTGCTAGGAAAAGCCCCCAAGAAATATTTGCAATTGGTTCAGCATGAGTGTTGATTCAGAGAAAGAGCATTTCGATTTCAAAACCAAAGCATGAGCCAAGACGTGAAGAAGTAGGCAATATTAAGAGAGACCGCATATAAACTTAAGCAACTTTCACTTAAGTATTTACTTTAACAAGCTAAGTAACAGATGTGAGCAAGTAAGAAGGGATCGGGAGGCCGGCTCATGCCACAGGCTTTCTGCTCAGGGACTGGCCAGTTTCTTATTGCTTTGAACTCTACTAGGACTCTGATGGTGTTTCCTGAACTTCATGGTCTGGGTGCGTGCAAAGCTGCACATATGTTTGCAGCACTTCAGAGGTTATCAATGGTGTGACTGAGCCTGGGCATCCCCATTAAGGGGGATCTTGGGAGCTCACAGTCCATTGGTTGGCATCCACATGATCATCTGATTGATGACAGCCAATGGTACCTTTGTGACTACATCACTCTCTATCTACATTGTGTTTCTCGTTGGAAGGGTGCTGTGAAATGTAACATGTCTCTCATAGACCCAAACTTTGTCCTCAGCTGGTGTCAGTGTTTAGGAAGGCCTTAAGACATTTAGGAAGTTGAACCTCACAGGGAGAAGTAGGTCATTATGGGTACACCTTGAGACTATATAGTCCTATCCTACATCCTGTTCATCCTCTGATCCCTTTAGGCAGATGTAAGATGACCAGATAGCCTTCCCTCTATGCTGCCATGTCCTTCCTGTACCATGGACTGTTTCCTTCAAAATCTAAGTGAAAACACACTCTTCCTTCAGTCACATTTGTCAATGTATTTTATCACAACAATGGGAAAAAATGAAGACAAATTCATACCATGTATAGTTCTTTTAAATGAAGGAGACACACACACACACACACACACAAATCCATAGGAGGCTATGGATTTGAAAGAGAGTACGGGGGTACATGAAGGAATTTAGAGGGAGGACAGGGAAGAGGGAAATTATGTAGTTATTTTATAATACCAAAAATTAGTGTATCTAAGGTAATCTAAGAGAAGCTAATTTTTACAGAATTTCATTCATAAACCCAGATGGCCCATGCAACATTGTGCCCACTGACTACAGTCAGAGAGTTTGTAGATTTGGATTAAAAAGTGGCAAGAAGAGATATCCTGAGTCCTACAAAACAGTAACAACATTTGAAGCAACATCACCACATGAAGCCAGGGTTTACCAATGGCCTCAATATATCTTGTTATGAGTTGTCAACGATTTACAGGAGAATCAAAATGTCGCAGAGATAAACTGATAGCAGAATTTGCAATACCGAAAGTAATGTTCCAGAAGGGTCATTTGCCTTCATTTTATCAATGCCTATACTGGTTTGGGGAATGCAGAACTACTTTTCTTACATGAAAACTGTGTGCTAACATCATTGTTCTCAGACTTTTTTCCTCATCCCCCTTTTTCCTCTTCCACTCCACTTGACTCTCCCATCAATATTTCCTGAGCCTTTGTTCTGTTTGAGCTTCAGCACTACCAAGAAACCCACCATATAGAAATAGAGTTTTGTAAATTAACTCTGCAAAGATAAATAGGGAACCTTTTTTTTCAGAAACAAAGGTTTTTGAGTATGTCCTTCTAAAAAGCCATTTTTCAATGGATGTAGGGTGGGACAGACTAGAAAATATTTTGTTTGTCACAGAGAAAGCCTGGAACGGGAAGGAGCAACCCAGGAGCCCCATAATGTCCATGTTGGCATGACCAGTCCCTGGAATAAATCCTCTCTCAGGGCTTCTGATTTTCCTGGGCCCGTGGGACAGAGGTGCTTCCAGCCTAACCTCTGAGACTGCAAATGCCTATGGCCCTTTAAGAAGCATTTGTTACATGTGATATTTAAATCCTTCAAATTCTCCAAGGACTGACCAAGGAAGGTTTTTCCTGTTTTTCCAAGCTGCCCTGCAGAACATATTATAATGTCCAGAAATGATGTTTAAAGTTTCAATAGCTTCTGGTTCTCTGGGCCACATCACCTTGCAGTTGCCCTCAAATTGTTTCTGAATCACGTTTCCTCTGGCACGAAGCAGGAGCCCTCGGTTCACATTACGCCTTACAATGCGCAGCGCTCTCACCCGGCTGCAGAGGAGCTCTCATGTCAGAATGAAAAATGATAAAGCATAAATGAAATAGCAACCACATGTGCTCGGCAGTGTGGCCCTGGTCGGAGTGGCTTTTCAAAGCACAGAGAGTAAGCCATCTTTGCAGCTGTCTGGAGCAGAGATATGGTCTGCTGGAAGGAAGGCTCCTTCTTCATGGTCCAAGACCTGGGGGGATCTGGGCATAAGGACAGAGGCTTTGCCAATCAGTCTCACACTAGAAACAATCACTGTAAGCATCTGTAAGTGCGGAAAGCGAAGGAAAGGAAGATATGGAGGGTAATGGGACAGAGGACCAGATTTAAGTCTCCATGCCCAGCCTATTCAATGCCAGATTGGTCAATCCTCCCTCTTCATTCCTAGCCCTCTTTGTCCTCAACCAGATGACTACACCTCCTTTTGACTGTGTCCTTATCAGAGATCTTATTGCCTTGAAATCTACTCTCCACCCTGCTGATTAAGTGTGAATTTGTTTAAATTCCTTCATGATAAAGTAGTCAGACTCCTTATCACAATTTGTATTTTCCTTTGAGCTTATGCCTCCCATCTCCTGAGACAATCTCAAGCCTTATTCACCTTATTGACCAAACCGGTCACAGTTACCACTGCATTCCTGCCATGCTCCCGGGCACTCGCCCATCCTCATGTGTGTTCTTTAGTCCTGCTCTCACATCGACAAACTGGAGACTTAGAAGTCATTCTCCAGTGCCCAGTTGAGATGTTTACTCCTGCATGAAGTCTATCTGGTAATGATTCTAGGAACTCTTAGTAGTTTTTCCCATAGGCCTCTGGATATGCATGTACTATATAATTAATCAGAACTTTTATAACATAAACTTTGATTTACATGCAATTCTTCCCCTTGCTGAACACTCTAGAACAACTCAAACACAAGTCTTCTCTATACCTTGGCACCAGTGGGAAATGACAAGGGTCATTGTACATATCTCTCCTGGCTTTCCTGACTTCTGAGGTCAGTGAGGTGCTGGCAATAGTTACAGATTAACCACTTTGAGATGATACGGCCATAGATATTAGTTAACATTACAAATCCAACTCTTGCCGGGTAGCGGTGGTGCCCACCTTGAATTCTAGCACTTGGGAGCCAGCGGCATGTGGATCTCTGTGAGTTTCACCAGCCTGGTCTACAAGAACTAGTTCCAGGACAGGCTCCAAAGGTACAGAGAAACCCTGTTTTAAAAAAAAATAAAATAAAACTCTCCCAACTCCCAAACATTTACCAGCACAGCGATATGCGTATACTTCTTCAAATTCTAGCTATGAAATACTATCTCCAGAAAGCTGAATGAATATATTCATGAATGAATTATATAGAGAATGAATCAATAAATCAAGGAACAATGTCAGTAAACACTATGTTACATTTAATGCTTTCCTAACACACCCCACTCATACAAGGATATTTTTTTCTACATATGAGAAGAACAGATTGAAGAAGAACAGGCTGATAGAAAGAAAGGAAACATTAATTTTCACACATCCTATCACTTACAAAATTAACAATGGATTAACAATTAGGATTGTTTTTCCTAATTTCAACAAATATTAGAAAAGCTGGAAAGTAGTGGTTACTGGAAAGACAAAGCCAAGCCTGGATTTTTTCTGTGGGACACAAAGTCTTGCTCTCTTCATGGGTAAGTGTTAGGCACTAACTCCCAGCAATGCTTAATGACTTTATACTTATAATATACACATCAAATTGCTGGGCACATGTTCCAGGATGTATGCCTGATTGCGTGAATAATGAAATGAAACACGGGTTTAAAATATTACCCTCTGATTGCTAATGAATCTAATTTAATTCTCTTTTAGTTTGCTGTATCATCTGTAGTAACATTCACCTCCATTTCTGCTTCAAACACTGGAACAGTCACCAAAATCTGAGGAGACATTATTTTTTCTTTGAAGCCTGAAAACATTCATCAAGGAAAGCAATCTGGCCTCTCATTCTTGCCTGTGCTCTGGAGTCGGAGGGAACTGCTTGTCTTGTTAGTATGAGAATGGCATTTTGTCCCTCTTCTTGCATTTGCAACTTGAGAGAGAAATAACAGCTGCGCAAGATGTAAACATTATTCCTCCATCTGGGAGCTCCTACTTTGGGTCTTTCTATTCTTTTTATTAGGAATTCTTGTCTGGAGTCTTTTGGAGACTACAGCTCTTTCCCACACTTGGAACGGAACACTACATGCATATGGAGTAGGCGATGTATAAACAGGTGAGGAAAGAGTGAGAGACACCATCACATAATGTCCTCATGGAGTCTCGAGACTCTGGAAAAGTAAGGATATAAAGTGAAATATATCATGCAGTAATAGGACTGATCTGCTGCATATATAAGCATATTTTCCTCAGAATTTAAGAGAAGAATGGAATACAATATAGACATACTATCTTGATTATTTTGAGTAGCTTTTCTTGGTAATTTTGTACCATGTATTTTGATTGTATTCACCCCTCTTCCAAGTCCTCCTAGATGCATCTCCTTTTCAGATCCACCCAACCTTTGTCCTAATGAAAACAAACCCATCAAATACAGTTAGTGGGGGTGGGTGGACAGATGTGACCACACATAGGAGCTGACCTTCACTCTTAACATTCACATAGCCAGGCTGTCCTTCTGGTGAGGAGCATATGTGGTGCAACCTTGGCGTGTTGCTCAGGCTCCCTGGTTATTGTAACCTCTGTCCAAAGAAGTGAGAAGAAACAGCCAGAGCAGAGTGTAGAAGACAGGAATTTTTATTGCAGAGCAGAAGCAAACACTTTAAAAGATGACAACAAGAAACAGTCAAAGGGACCGTTGTGGAATGGAGCTTGCTCTTAAGGGGCAGCATGGCACATCACAAGAGAGGTCATTATGTCTATACAAGTCCACATTTTCAGTAGACTTTATTTATTCTTCTTTCTCTACTCCCTTCTTCCTCCTTTCCTCCCTTCCTTTTGCCGCTTCCTAAACAATCTAGAGTAGACAATATTTCTGAATGGTATTAATCTGTCCAAGTGGTTGACAGACCAAAGGAGAGGGTCTCTTTCTGGAATAGACCATGTTAAACATTTGTTCTTTATTCAAAAGCCTACAAGCAAGACAGTAATCCTAAACTGTCTAAGTGGTTATCTGTAGATTGCCTTCTGGGGAATTTACAATGTCACTCAGGTCAGTGATTGACTCAAAAAGAGTCTTGGCCAATTATCAATATCATGTAGTTTCAATACTTGCTGATAAAAGCTACTTCCTATGTGATGGGGTCAGGAGCTAGAGTGGTGTCTACCCTTAATGACTTCTAAGTTAACAATGTCTCACTAACTATCTAGCATGACCAGAGGAAAGAGAATTTTTTCCCTAGGGATATTCTAGGGCTATAACTTCCAAGTCTATGAAAAGTGTTCCCCATGCTGAGAAAATTCATTGATATGTATGACTCAAGTTTTCACAACTTTCCTCAATTTTTTTCTCATAGGAAACATCGTCACACTGTGTATCTTTCAGGTATCACATGGACTACTGGATGAAAGCAGGACCTGAGTTCCTTATAAGATCGCATCACATGACTTTCAATGATGCTCTGTTTTGTGAACCACAAAATTGTCAGGTGGCTGTGGATAAAAGGCAAGTATTACATGAAAGTCTATTTAGGGCATAATATGAAATAGAAACTATCCAAACTTTGGGAAGTTTCATAGAATTTATCAAGCACATATCTCCTGTAATTATATATTAGGAAAAATAAAGTAAAAATGGTTTTCTTTTAAGTTACATAATTTTAAAAGACTTCCATATTTTTGGTTTTGCGAGACTGGGTTTCTCTGTAGCTTTGGAGCCTACCCTAGAACTAGCTCTTGAAGACCAGACTGGCCTCAAACTCACAGAGATCCGCCTGCCTCTGCCTCCCGAGTACTGGGATTAAAGGCATGTGTCACCACCACCCAGCTCAGGACTTGCAAATTATTAAGCATGCATATATATGAAGTTCTTTGGACATAGTTAGCAAATACACAATTAATATTTCTCTTAGTTTAGAGTTACCATGCAAAAAATTATTGCACCACTGAAAGGTTCTGTGGTTAAAGAATTGGGACCTTCTGCACTAGGCAAAGATGGTTGGTGGTTCTTGAAAAGGGTGGAAAACGAAGATACTCCAAATGGTTTAAGATGGTGCACAGAGCTGGGTAGCATATTTTCTTATACAAAATCACAACATATCAATTATTCTCATTTTTGAGCTGAATAAATAATCCCAGGTTGCCTGGTGTGTGTGTGTGTGTGTATATATATATATATATATATATATATATATATTACATATATATATTTCTATTATCTTTCTCATCCTCCTCCTCCTCCTCCTCCTCCTCCTCCTCCTCCTCCTCCTCCTCCTCCTCCTCTTCTTCTTCTTCTTCTTCTTCTTCTTCTTCTTCTTCTTCTTCTTCTTCTTCTTCTTCTTCTTCTACTATGTTCTGTTTTTCCCATAGTCAGGGCCTAAGGTTTTATAGGCATAGTCTACTCCAAACTCAGGAACAGTTCCTTAAGCTATCTCTGCATCTCCATCACCTAACATATCTATAAACCATGAGCCCAAATGCTTAGGATGCTTGAGATTTTTCTGCTTCAATCAAACATATATATTTGCATAAAATATTTAGATATAACATTTCTAATGCTTTTAAAAAGCAAAGAGAAACATTCAGAGAAGTATGTTTTCCTTAACTTCATTTGTTGAGAGAGAGAGAGAGAGAGAGAGAGAGAGAGAGAGAGAGAGAGAGAATGGGAAAGAAATGCATCATGTTTTACATAAAGGGAAATAGCTTCAGGCAGACGTTGCTAAATATTTTAATGGTTTAAACATTCATTTTAGCAAGTTTTCCTTAATTTTCTTAACTTTGTTCCTTTTGAACTTGCTCAACCTTCATGTTTAATCCTCAGAGCTTTCAAGGAACAGCTCACAGAAAGTTATATACACAAATACAGCAAACATTTCAAATAAAGCACAATGCATAAAACAGAGAACAGGGGAACTCTGACAACAGCTGCTAGATTTAACACTAATAGTTTTGAAAGATTTTGGCTGAAGGTTAAGAGAATCTTAGGACAATAAGCAGGCTTTGTATATAATGTCAACAGTCCTGTTGCAACATGTCGAGTTTTAATTTATTCTTTTTCATTTGTATAAGACAAATAATATAATTATGGATGTCTGGTTCATGACATTCAATTTAAAAAAAAAAGTCTCCAAAATCAATCATGTTTTTTTTTTTTTTTCTTTTTAGAGAAATAACAACCTTTAGAAACCTCTGGCCTGCATGTCTGGTAATAGCTATGATTTGGCCTAAATGTGATAATATGGTTCAAGCCTTTATGTATTTACTTTATTCAAATGAACGTTTGGTGCATTGGTGCTTTGGCATATGTGCAAGACGCTGAATTTTCCACTCAATTTGCTTGTTCACAGAGGGTGTTGGGACTGATACAGAGTCTGTAAATTGGAGATTTGGTGCCCTGACCCACCCAAAAGACCAGGTACACACAGAAATTTCCCCAGCCTCTGCTTTGGTCCAGCAAAGATTCTGAAACCATCCTGGGTAGATCAGAGAGGGTCTTATAAATACATGAACACAAAGCAGGAAGACACATATGTGTATAGACACATGCACCCTTATACCAGATACCTTTCATCAGTTTTGCTCTCAGTGTCAGATAGGATATCTGGTTATCCCTTGCTAAGGCAACTTTAAAAAGTGCACAGCCAGATTGGTGCACAGGGACAAATGAGGTTGAAGTGTAGCTTTTAAAGGGTTCTACAACATACTAGACATGGTGTTCTCTCAAGAATGCAGAAGTAAACATGCAGAAGTAGCCAGATGATACCGTGGCTCACAGCTAGACTGTTTTCCATGTGTTCTCACATTAAAGAGCAATAGCAATTTTTCTGTATGCAGGTAGAAAATGCAACTATTGCTGCACAGTGTTCAAAATCTATCTTGATAGCATCATTCTCCAGAAGAAATTTCTGTCTTAAAACAATGGCACCGGCATTCATTTTTTTTTTGAATATACAAGAGACATTGCCCATAAAATACAAATAATTTGTTTGGTGGTGGTGGTACACGCCTTTAATCCCAGAAGTTGGATGGCAGAGTCAGGAAGATCTCAGTGAGTTCAAGGTCAGCATGGTCTACAGAGTGAGTTCTAGGACAGGCTCCAAAGATACATAGAGAAGCTCTGTCTCAAAAAAAAAAAAGGCAAAAACCAAAAAACAAACAAAAAAGACATTGCAAGAGTACCTCGCTAATATTTTTTCTCTGGTTCCCCTCAGTATTCTGTGAAATGTACGTGCTCTCATTTTGTGCATATGGATTAAGGATTTGTATAAATAAATGGCAAATATAGTATTCACACTCAGAACAATGTTCTCCTTGAAGGACCAGCAACAGTTCCCAACCATTCTTTCCATCAGTGCAAATGCCAGTCACTGGAAAAGGGTGTCCTGAATATGATGTGATATTCTTCCTTCTTCTGGGGACTTGAAAGCCTATTTTATCACTGTCTCTCTCTGGCATTTTCTTCTTTGTGATCTTGGAATATTCTTGTTGCATTAACCTTGAAGAACTAGCACACTTCATTTTCATAGTTCACTGTCAGTTAATTCAGCTTGCCAGGAACACCTATTGGCATGCATGTCCATATGCTCATTGCATACACATAGGCTCCCATGTCTACATAGACACATAGGCATATGTGTTTACATACATGTACTCACAGGGACACATATGCAGATACATGCAAATACATATGGAAAATATATGAGTATGACATAACACCTGATATCTCATTTAGTATCAACAGTAAATAGGAGGGAGTGCATATATATTACATAAAAATATTCACTCATTTACTGGTAAGTATTTTGAAATTCAGGGATTGCAGAAGGAAAAGAAGGTCCAAAAGCCCCATCTCTTTTCTTCTAGCAGGCCTCTCAAGCATTTTGTTCTACATACAGGACTGTGTTTGGTTCAGGAAATAAAAAGATTAAGTACAAATCTAGATCCTCTTGTGATTACAGTGGTGGAAAGATTAATAGTGAAGTATCAGCACTGCGCAGGCTATCATTCTTCCTGGGATAACACATGTACTGAGACACAGGAAAGGGTCACTGGGACATCTTCAAATTTAGATCTCCTCTTTCCTGGTTTATAATTAGGTAAAAATGTTATAAAATGACTTAGAAGCATTGTCAAGACTTGTAGAAATTACAACTCTGGGGTTTTTGTTTCTCCAAAAGTAAGAGTCAAGTGTATCTACAGTCCAGACTAGAGACAGATGAATATTCATTTTCTACAGCAGCATGGAGGGAATTTCATGGCTGCTGTGGGATTCCTCTCTGTATGCTGTGAATATGTTTTACATTGGTTAATGAATAAAGCTTTATCAGCCAATGGCTTAGCAGAGCAAAACCAGGCAGGTAATATGAACAGGCATATAGAGAGAAAGTAGGTGGAGTCAAAGAGCCACCATGTAGCTGCCCAAGAAGACAGTGGCCCTTACCAATAGGGCACAGTCTCATGTCAATACAAGATAATAGAAATTGGTTAATTTGAGATATAAGAGCTAGCTAGAAATATTCCTGATTTGTTGGCTAAACCATGATGGAGTTATTGAAGTTTCTGTTTGATTACTGGGGTCTGAGTGTCTGGGAAACAAACAAGCAGACTCCTCCTACACATGGTCCTTACCATATTGCCATTAGAAATATGAGAACTAAGTCATATGACATTCATGGGGACAGAAGTCATTTCTTTTGTATCAGATGTAGAATTTTTGCTTGGGTTTGTTACTTGGGAACTGTCCGTAGAAATGTGTTGAATGAGTGGAGGCCTCAAGGCACACTGTGCCATGGTTACTCATCAGCCTGGGGTGGGATGCACTACACTGCATACAGCGTCATGCACCATACACCCACCTATGGAGTTGTAGTCCTGCCCTTACTAAGATGCTGTGGTCGCTGGTACTGTGGCCTCACTGAACCTTCACCCTTACCCCAGTTTTTAAACATACAATCCCTACCCCAGACTAAGCACAGGTCAAAGCTTCACATAGGTGAGATGTCACTGGATGGTGTGATGTGTAGTACAACAATAGAAGAGCAACTATCACCTTAGGACAGTAAGGTATCTGCTCAGTTCTGTCAGGAACTCCATGTTGAGCACACTTCCCTTGATGCCCAAGATCAGCCAGATGAAGAAAGCGGTTGGAAAGTTGTTTTCTATAGCCTTGCCTTACCCTAGCATCTTGTGGTTCCACTATATACACAGTGAGCTATATCAGAAGACAGGAAGTTCCTCGCTCCTTGAAGTTAAACAACAGTCTGAAAACCCACAAGACTAAAGCATTTCACCCTGAGAGCCAAAGCCTACTTGTACAAAGATATTTAAGTGTGTGGTTATTCAGGGAACATATCCTTTCTGAGAGAGAGCCCCCATTTATCTCATGAAGCATTGGCCGAGGTGTAGAAGACCAACTATTATGAGACCCAGGATAAGAATGTTAAGAATTGTCAATGGTTTCCTGCTGTGAACCGAAAGAGCATAAGCCAAGTTCAAAGAGATCTGCTAGAACTTCTTTGAGTAATTTCTGACCCAGTCACTCCCGACTCTAGGAAACTTACTATGTTTCCTGCAGTCAGGTAACTTACTGCCCTAAGCATCCAAAGATGTCAACTTCTCAATCTTTTCCCACCAAAAAGAGTCATTTAATTTGCATGAAATGTTCAGGAGCCTATTACTTGAAACTGAACAGCAAAGGCTGGAGGAAGTCCTAGGAAATTAGATGCCTTATAGAAGCACATATAGCTAGAGAGAAAATAACTAACACTGACTATTGCTTAAAAATTTTTCTCAGGGGCTGGGCGGTGGTGGCGCAAGCCTTTAATCCCAGCACTCGGGAGGCAGAGGCAGGCAGATCTCTGTGAGTTCGAGACCAGCCTGGTCTACAAGAGCTAGTTCCAGGACAGGCTCCAAAACCACAGAGAAACCCTGTCTCAAAAAAAAAAAAAACAAACAAACAAAAATTTCTCAGGGATCTATACCACACAGGTATTCATTAATTTATGGGCAGTTGCTACTCAATGTCAAAAGCTCCATCCTGAAGCTGCCCCTCCCACCTTCATACAGTCAGGGCTATTTACAAAGACAGAGGGGCGTGTTTGATGTGATCGTCTCTAATATACACTGAAGGGAATATGGGAACATTATATCAGTCAAAAATCTACACTTTTTTTTTTTGATTTTTGAGACAGGGTTTCTCCGTACCTTTTGGTTCCTGTCCTGGAACTAGCTCTTCTAGACCAGGCTGGCCTTGAACTCACAGAGATCTGCCTGCCTCTGTCTCCCTAGTGCTGGGATTAAAGGTGTGCGCCACCACCACCCAGCCTACACTTATTTTTTATACATTTTCTTTTATGTGTTTTTATGAGCACTCTATCTGCATGTATGTTGGCATTCCAGAAGGGGGTATCAAATTTCATTGTAGATGGTTGTAAGCCACTATGTTGTTGCTGGGAATTGAACTGAGGACCTCTGGAATCGCAGCCAGTGCTCTTAACTGCTGAGCCATCTCCCAGACCGTCTACACTTTTTCTTAATCATGGTACTTGATTTTATCTTTTTTCCTCTTTATGTGTACATAATTAAGTTTATTAATGAAGTTCTTATTAAGGTATATGTTAATCTATTATTGGTGTCGTCTTTGGTTTAGATATAGTTTTTCATGGGAGAGATTTTGGGGGTTGTAAGCTTGGTCTCTAGGGAACTTTAAGATATGGAAGATCTTTAGATTACTTGAGAACATTGTCCCTTGTAAAAGGATTAAGGGAGTTCCCATGAATTCCACCAGTGTTTCTAGAAATAAGCTTGTTGTAATACCTGGGGAGAGAATATAGGAATGCTCTTGCTTCCTCTCTTTCCCCTATGTTCTTTTGTGCCCCTCCTGTCTGCCATGATGTGACTTCAGTACAGAGGTCATACCAGAACTCAACTACTTAAGGCACCAAGCCATTGAATCCCCAATATTATGATTTCAATAAACCTTCTTATTCCTCATATGTTGCCTGCCTCAGCTATTTAATGATAACAAGGAAAAAACAAGATAATCCAATTGCGTGCTTCCATTGAACTAAAAACAGCCCAGACCAGACAAAAACACTCAAAATACAGAGAAATATTTGACACAAAACTAAAAATCACATCTCAGTTTTTATGTATCCTTTTGGAGTGCTATGATAGAGTGACCATCAGTGTAAGCATTTAACATAGTAGGCTACAGTTCTGATGCAGATAGGAAGAAGAATATGTCTGGATGAGAGAAAAAGGACTCAATAAACACTCATAAACATAGAATATGCCAAGTGTAGTTGTAAAAAAATTTTAGTGCATGTCAAATTGTTAAGTTTTTTAGTTCCAACGGACAAAATTCCTTGAGCGACTGGATTCTTCTCGTTCTCAAATTTTACCATATGCTGGCAATTACATTCTCTGGAATGATTTAAATTTATGAAGAAACACTTGAGAACAGCACTAGACAACAATGTGTGAGAGCACGGAAACATTGTGGCAATTCACAAAGGTTCTCAAGGATTAAAATAGCTCGAAGACTGTTGTTGACACCAATTTCCTGTTGGAAGCCTGGCTTCATACTTCTCCTTATGCGGTAGGCAGATTTTCATGTCTGAAATCCTGCTGATGCCAGCATGGTTACTTGAGAGGGAGCCTCCCTGCGCCATGTTTTGACAGCATTGCTCTTTCTCACGCACGCTTATACACACAGGCTGGAGGGATGTCACAAAATGTGGACCCAGGTCTGTTTTAACACGCATTCATTGTAAAGTTAGATGAAATCTCCCAGGATCGATGTGAGAGGTACAGTAGCTGGAAACCTCAACTCTTCTAGGCTGTTGGTCCTGTGCCCTCTCCCAGCATCAGTGGCACTGAGTCAGCTGTGTCCTCATCAATGTCTCTATTATGTAATGGGGTGGTTGCAGCTATCACGTATATGTAGAGGGTAAGGACTACTCGTCTAAGTGGTCCGAAATAGAAGTTAAGATATTAAAGCTTTTGAAAAACAGTGTTTCATTTTCAGATAAATAACAATTTTTAATAGAGGAGTTTGTGAACCATAATTTGAAGACAGAAAAGTAAAAAGGATAAAAAAATTATATATATTTTGAATATATATTCAATATATATATTCTTGAAGTATTAACAAATTTCTGTAGCATAAAGGTAACCAAAACATAGTAAAATAATGTTCATAAACTATCCTAAAAATTCAAGTTCAAGCTCAATAAATATAAACATATAATGTTAATAATTGAGACAGAAATATTTATGCTGTTACTAAATGAAACTGCATATACTGCCAAGAATATAAGAAAAGATTTAATTCCATCAATGATAGAATTGACATTCAGGATTATGGATATAGTCCAGTGGTAAAATGCTTATCTAGCATGTACATGGTCCTCAGTCCATCCTCAACACTTCAAAACGAAACCAACAAGAATGAACTGATGTTAAAATATGTTACCTTATTAATGAGATTAGTCAACTAATGACTAAATTTGGGGCTTTTATTTAACTCGTATGATACTGTTAATAAAAGTTAGTCATCAGAAATGTGTGACTTTATCCATGACAAAGCAAATATGTGAAAAATTATTATTTAGAAATCTGAAAAAGAATGGACATGGGAGAGAGAATGTACCAGAAATAAAAATAAAAGGTTTAGATGAATGTGGAACAATGATTTATAAAGGCTAGGAAGGGAAAAGTGCTAGGTAAACTTAGAATTGTCTAGTGTGCGCTGTGTATATCTATTGAAATATCAGAATCAACCCCACTAATAAGAATAATTAGTAAAATTCAATAATAGTCAAATAAAAATTGTCATTATTAGATGTCTCATCACCAATGAGTAGTTTAAGTAGCCTGTGATTTTCAAATAATTTGCACATCAATTTTCTATCACTTGCATTCTGTGATGCGTTTAAAATAGCTAATCTGCTGGATTAAAAATCTTTTGAAGGCTTTGTTTTTTACATTAATTGTTTGACCCTGTTGGTAGTGAAGTAACTTATCATCCCCACATTTGTGGACAAGGATTTAATATGGCAGAGAGAATATGGTCTAGATAGAAGCAGGATAAAATATTAATCTGCAGAAGGGATAATTCAGGTAATAGCAAGAGTATATATCAGTTATAACAAAACCACCATTCTGAAAATACAAACTGTTTGATGGCTATCTCTAAGCTCAGTGAGTTTGTAATATAAAGCATGTCTGTTATGCTTGAGAAAGAAAGCCTAATGAGAAAGCCTGATTATCAGGTGCCTAATGGCCACGTGGAATCAATAAATTCATCTGTCTTTTGTTTATTTTTTAATAATTTTATTTATTTTATTTATATATTACTGGTAGTTTAATTTGAGCAGAACACTAACATTGAGATCTTAATTTCTGTATCAGTAAAAAGGAATAAACAATTTCTTAAAAGTTACAGTAGAATTACATGATGAAAGAATCTCCCAAAGGGCTTTGCCTTTTGTAATTGGATAAAAGAATACATTTTGGCCTATGAATATAAGCCATCTAGATAGAATGTATACAGTCTGTATCCAAGATCGCTAGAGAAACTAAAACCAAGAGTTCAGGGCTAACAGAAAAACGATAACGTTCCAAAAGTGCACAGATTCTACCTTTTGTCTGTTCAAAAACTATTATTTTGCACTTGAAAAAGCAGTAACAAAGGAATCCCTCCAAATATGATACCTTGAATTGCATGACTAGGAATGACTCAATTGCCCTCCTTTGTAATGTCACAGTACACACAGCTTTGCTTCCATGTGTAGTTCCCGGATTGTTCTGAGGTTCAGAGGACTGCATTGGTTGTATATTTTTTGGCTCACATGAGCCAAAGGTAATGAGCTTTAACACTACAAAGGCTCTGGAATGCTTTAAAAAACATTTGCTTCCCACAAGACAAATTAGCTGAACCAAGCAATAAAATGTGACATTAAGCATTCAATACTCCCATTTTTATGTAGTCTCAGGTCAGCAAAAATGACCCCATTGGGGGCATTTCTCTAATGCTCTTGTTCGGAGTTCTACTAAAATCCCGTTTCTATGAAGCTAATCAATAGTTATTTATGCCCTGCAGACCTCCGAAGAAAGCCTACCTCATAAATTGCACTCAAGGCATTTTGGAAGCTTCTGGACCTAATGCAGTTTATAAGGACCTTCTGTCAAATGGACCACCCTGCATGCACACATGTCTATGTGTGTGCACATGCTTTTTGTAGTTTGTCACTTTTACTTTTTCCAATTATATCCTAAACTCTTAGGACAATTTCAAGTTAGGTGAAATTCTGTTGTTTTGATATTATTAGCCAGTTTTGTTTAGGCTGCCTACTTGTGAAGTGTCCTGTTATTAGAATGGAGGATATGTCCATCTTATCTAGAGTATCGTGTGCTAATCTGAAGAATTTATCTAGATAAACTGTCATGGGAATCTAAACAAGAAAAGAGTCTAGGACAGTAAATAAAAGTCAAATAAGATCTTAGTCAAATTTCTGATGCTATAGCCCAATACCCCAGATAAGAGAGGTTAGAAACACTATGAGTTTGTTTGCTTCATCATTTTGGGAGTCTGAAGAATCTAAGATCATGGTTCCAGCCTCTTCTGAGTACTTTCTGACTGTGGCAGACATGGTAGACAAACATCTTGGTATGAGTGTGGATGTTATGTCAACCTCTGTGTTATTAGCATTAGTCCATGATGAAGGCAATGTTCTCATGATTAGGCATCTTGTAATCTCCCCAGCTCTGAGTACATTTGCAGCAGCAATACAATTTCAATATCATCCTTTGAGAGGTATTCAAGTCATAGCAACCATTTTTACCCTGAGGAGTGGTCAAGTGTGATTAGAGGCAGAAGGGTTGAGGGATGGAGGACCATGAACATCTTATGCAAGAAGTGAGCATTCCTGTCTTTTTACAATTCAAAAAACTACCCAGTAACATTAAATTCACAAGCTAAATTGGTTTCATTGATTATAGTTTTCTAAGAATCCCCAATTTCCTCTGAGAACAGGCCATTGGTGAACATGGGTTCTTTTTTTCTAATCTTAAATGCTATGGTTAACTCTCTGATTACACAGTTATATTTCACCTAGTAATTCCATGTGTCCATAGCTGCACCTTATAGAATGGTTACACATGAGTTAAAGAGATCTCAGGATTCATACAGTTCAATGAGGCCTTATATATGGAGACCTAATACAAATGCACAAAACCACTTCATCTATTTAAAGGATAAGGATCCGTACAAAGAACCCCTGTTGGAACACTGCAGAAAGTGAACATAGGCGATCAGCTGGGCCCCAGAGTTAAGACATAGGATCGCAAGACAAGATCTGACTGGGAAGAAGAGGGATAAAGATGTTAGTAGGTGACATGAAGTAGTGGAGATACAGCTGAGCTTTAGCCCTGGGGACAGTAGGGAGTTCTATATCAGTCCTTGGGTAAACATAGCAGACAGACAGATGCTGGGTTAGTGGGTCCATCATCACAGTGTGGATGGTCCTCTGTTAGATGGATGGAGGTAAAGATGTTACAACCTTTCTCAGGCTGGTGTATTCTATAATGTTTCTGGCCTGTTTTATTCATTGGTTTTGTTGTTTGTTAACTGTTGTGGTGTTTTTGTTTTTAAGTGGTATGAATGTGCCCATGTACCCATCCACTACCAGTCTGATTTGATAAGTTTATAGGTGGCACCTTTATACTTTCACAGTGATTTCTTTATCAGTTTATGCCTCTTAGTTCATGCTGAACAAGGGGTAGTACCTACATGTGTAAGCATCTATAAAGATAGTCTCCTCTGCATTTGTACTCAAAAATGGAGCTAAATGACACTTTATAAAATGGGTTCACTCAAGGTAAAACTGGAAACCCAGTTTTACACAGTGTGGAACAACGCAGAGCAAGGCCTGGCATATCAGGTCAAGAACAGAAGGAAGGGGTTCATTTTCCATGTTTCTGGGAAGCTTTTGGATGGAAGTTATTAGATGATAAGTAACGAGATTAGACTGCAGAAGAACATTCTAAAATAATATTTTAAAGTAGAATTAACAATCTCAACAGAAAGTAGATAGGAAAGAAGCCAAGTAGTGATGTTTCAGGACCTTTCAGCTCTGGATTAAAATGTCTCATGGAAGTTCACAACCCAGTTCTGCCCTGCCTACTAGAGATTAGGATATACTGATCAAACACCCTTTCCACAACAAGCTTATCATGGCTTAGGTACCATGTGCCCTAATGGTCCTAAAAATGTTTTTATTCCAAGGTAAACTTAAAAATAATTGCATAAGACAAAGCAAAAAAGGAAATTCACTTTTGGAAATTTAAATTATTTTTAAGAAATATTTTCTTGACTAATTTTTAAAATAAATTTATTTATTTAATTTTGCATCCTGCAGTTTCCCCACCCTCCTCCACTCCCGGTCCCCCTCCCCCGTACCCATCTCCCAATCTACTCCTTCTCCATTTCTGTTTAGGAAAGGACAGGCCTCCCATGAGTATCAACAAAACATGACATATCAAGTAGCAGCAAGACTAATCACCTCCCATATATTGAAACTTGGGAAGGCAATCCAGTATGAGTAGGGTCCCGAAAGCCAGTTAGAGTCAGAAAGGGCCCCCGTTCCCATTGTTAGGAATCTCATGAAAGAACCAAAATACACAACTGTAACATACATGCATAGTGCCTATGTCAGTCCCATGCAGGCTCCCTGGTTGTTGGCATAGTCTCTGTGAGCCCCTATGAGCACGGTTAGTTGCTTCTGTGAGTTTTCTTGTGGTGTCCTTTACCCCTCAGGATCCTACAATCCTCCCTCCATCTCATCAACAGGGTTCCCAGAGGTCTGCCTAACATTTGCCTGGGGGTCTGCATCTTTTACCAGCAGTTGTTAGATGATGCCTCTTATGGTATGTTCTCACGAATAAGAGGGTATTAGCTGTAAAACAAAGAGTAGCTGTTATAGTCCTCAGACCCAGAGAGACTAGGTAACCAAAGGAAAAAAATCTCCTAGGAAAACTGAGAAAAATGCTATTAGTTGGTGACCCTGAGAGTTAGACTCCCCTTCCAATGCTGCCTGCTTCATGGTCTAACAAAATTACAAGTGCCTCTTCCCCTCCAGCTACTTGGTACCTCGATTCGTTAACAAAAGGAGAGGAAATCTGAAGACATCAAGGGCTAGACCGACCTATCAGCTTGATGTGACATTGGTATCTTCTGAAATGTAACAGCCTAGCATTTCACAGATGCTTTATCTATGACTTTCAATATCTGAGTCTTCGTCAAAACCACAGGGGTATACATAACTTTAGCCAGAATCTACTGAAGAAGGTTGAAGTCCCCCCCCCCGCGCCCGACAGTGTGTGTGTGGGGGGTGGTCAGTAATTTGATGCTAGGTGTCTTCCTCAACTGTTTTTTTTTACCTTATTTTCTGAGACAGAGTCTCTTCCCAACCTTGAAATTTACTGATTTAGCTAGACTAATTGTCCAGCTAGTTCCAAGGATTCTTTAGTGTCTTTTCCCCTAGTATTGAGATGACAGGAGTTTATGGTTGCCCTGTTATCTACAAGATTGCTTGGGACCTAAACACAGGTCCTCATGCTTGGAAGTCAAGCACTTTACAAAACTGAACAATCTCCCTACCTTTACTTTGTTTTTCAAGAGTTGCGAGGGGACATGCTTCCTGATGTGTTTGAGCACCTAAAAGAGGACTGTCACACACTGGCCATGAGACTTTCTGAAAAGCAGCAACCAAGACCTCATTTGACAAGAAGGTAAATAACTGATAGATTGATGTTCAAGAAATTTGAGAACTCTTTTATACAGACCTGGACAAAGTTATCCTCCTAGTAAAGAAGCTGTCTAGAAATGATGGCTACTGGGAGGGAGAGAACCAATTTCCCTCAGTGGAGTGGAGTCTGTATATGAAGCACAATTCAGGACAGGCCACATGCTCAGACATAGATGGCCAATGCAAGTCAGATCCCATGTTTTTCAGTTATTTTTTTCTTTTGTTTTTGTTTTCTGTTTTCAGAGAAAGAAAAAACATGAAGTTGGGTGGGTAGGGAGTCAGGGAGGCTCTGGAAGGAGCTGAGGAACAGAAAAAGGCTGTGATAAAATATGCTGTATGAAAGTTTCAAGGAATGAAAATTGGTCTTTATTAAATAAATTCTATTAACTGTAATTAAAGATTGAACAGGGGGGAAATTAGCAGAAGGTCAGTGAAGTTGTCAGGAGAGTAGGAGCTGCCACAGGGTAGAGATGATCATGGGTGAAGAGCCTTCTTAGATGTGGTTCTCCATCATCCAGCTATGATTATCATGGGATGCTTACCCTGGAGCCCTCAGGATTCTTCTAAGTCGAGACAACTTTAATGGTCCAATAGCATCCTACTGTTGTCTTTGTTCAACATGGTTAGGTCTGACTCTGATTACAATCCCCAATTAAGAAATCAATGTATCAATCAACTTTTGCTCACCCACATGTGGAGAAAGATGGGAGGAAAATACTTTCTCTCTTAGCCTAGATGTAAAGAAGAGGCAGACTCATAGGAAAAACAGGAGTCTGTCCTTAGTCACCCTGGTTGACCAAAAAACAAAATTCAGTGTGTGTGTGCTCATTTAAAACACATTGTAGTTAGTTTTGGCAGGCAAAGGAAGCTTTACAGGGACAATTCTTTGCAGTAGGAATCAATGAATCTAGTTAGGTCTTTAATTTGTTTGGCTGACAAAGTATTTCATGTATTTTTATACCTTTTGTGAACCATTAATAAGATGATGATGTATAAGTGCATAATATATTATTCTGTAATATATGTTATATTAGAATATTCTTTTATTAAACTGGTAGCTATTCTGAATTGTATAATAAAACATACATAAATAAATATAAAATAATAATTAGTAAATGAGTGCCAGACACTTAAGGATAACACAATTAAAACCGATGTCAATTTTCTACAACCAGTTGATATAAAAGCAAGGATTAAGGCCAATGTTTATGTCTAATGTACCTTTGCACATAAAATAATATTCAGTGACTTTTCTAAGACAGTCAGTTTTGGAAGACTTTAAAAATACAATGAATGCATCTTGAACTCACTCTTGCTTCCATGAGAGTATAAAGGACATGCTAGATAATTGTCTGTGAGTTTCCCACATGCAGATATAATTTCTATGTCCTCTCCCGCTAACTTAATAGTTCTCTCTTGCCGCCATCAACTCAATTCCACATGGAGCAAATGTTGCAAGGTAACAACCTATTTCCTCATCCTATAATTTTCATATATTTGAGGGTGATCCAGCTGACATACATGGAAAGAGTAAAGTGATATTTTTGTGTGATGATAGACAACTTTTTTAATTTATTGATTTTTACTGAGCTCTACATTTTTCTCTGCTGCCCTCCCTGCCTCTCCCCTCCCCTTCAGTCTTTCCCCATGCTCCCAATTTACTCAGGAGATTTTGACTTTTTCTACTTCTTATGTAGATTAGATCTATGTATGCCTCTATCTATGTATGTATCTATCTATGTAAAGTCCTCACTGTTGTCTAGGTTCTATGGGATTATGATTTGTGGGCTGGTTTTCTTTGCTTTATGTTTAAAGACCAGTTATGAGTGAGTATATGTGATACTTGTCTTTCTGTGTCTGTGTTACCTCACTCAAAATGATGTTTTCTAGCTCCATCCATTTTCCTGCAAAATTCAAGATGTTGTTATTTTTTCTGCTGTGTAGTACTCCACTGTGTAAATGTACCACATTTTCCTTATCCATTCTCCAGTCGAGGGACATTTAGGTTGTTTCCCGGTTATGGAATGCTGCTTTGAACATAGTTGAGCACATGTCCTTGTTGCTGATTGAGCATCCTTTGGATATATACCCAAAAGTGGTATTGCTGGGTATTAAGGAAGGTTGTTCCTAATTTTCTGAGAAATCACCACACTGGCATCTAAAGGGGCTGTACAAGCTTGCATTCCCACCAACAATGCAGAAGTGTTCCCTTTTCTCCACAACCTTTCCAGTAAAAGTTGTCATCAGTGTTTTTTATCTTGGGTGGAGTGATTTTTTGAGAAAGGTGTCAAAGCTATGAGGACTTATGTAAACATGTTCCTTTATCTCATTTTAAGAACTAGAAGTGGCCTTGCCATATCTTTTGGTGTCATAGGTTTTACCATATACTATTGGTCAGTTAGCCTCCTGATTCTGTAGCCACCAATATTCTAGGCCATTCACTTTCCTCCTCATTCAGCTTCCTTCATGTCTCTGCTCCCACCAACATACAATCACAGTGTATCGTACTCCAAAATTATCTGTTGAGTTGGTCTACTGAAGATTTAACGAACCTCAATTTTTTTCCTATTGTATTAGCATGACTATTTCCAGTATGTTCTCTGCATGTAACAATCCCTAGAACATGCCATGGACTGAGCGTTTCTGTCTTTCAAAACTTCAAAGGTTGAAATCCTATACCCCTAGGTAGGATCATCCAAGTGCAGTTCTCATGAGTAGAACTGTTTTCATAAAAGAAAACCCAGAAAGTCTCCTTCTTTTTAGCATGTAAAAATGTAGTTAGAGGACACAAACTCAGCCCCTACTAGTAGCCTTATCTGTATTTCCAGTATGGTACTGTGAAATACTGATCTGTTATTTATAAGAAATGTAGTTTTTATAGATGACCAGGTGGACTAAATCAGAAGGTAAGGCTGATTTCCAACAGGGTAAATGCTGGTCATACACATAAGTCTTTTTGTTCAAATAAAAGGAAGATTTTAGCAACATACAGAATATCATCATCCATTAATTTTTTTATAATGTATGTTCATTACACAATGACATTGTGAATATATTTAAAGTTCTTTTTTTTCATCCTTTTATTATGTCTGGGATATCTTAAGTATGTAGACTCACTCCGTACTCATTTGCATAGCACCTAACTAAACATGCTATCATATATGGAAGGAGATACAATTCCTGCTTTTGGGAAGGTAGCTATAGGATACATTTCCTTTAAGAACAAATTAATTATATGCTTGCCCATCTGTAGTAGCATTTAGTATTTCTTACCAGACGTAATTGCTCCTTTAAAGTGCAAAGGATTTGCTACAAAAATGCATCTAAGCATGTTTGTCCCCACCTTTGGATTTTTACTTGGCTATCACATAAAAAGAATAAGTCTTTTCATGAAGATAAAGCATAGCTCGAAAGTAGGCACTGAGGGTAAACTCTACATATAGAGTCATTGGCAAATGTCATTCAGAAGGTTCACAACAAGCCTCAAACTTCAATAAAGGAATGTCCTACATAGCCTGCCCCCTGAAGTTCAGTTTCACTAACATAAAATAAAAAAATTTCAGTGATACAATCTTAAATCTATTTCCAGTCCTAATATTTCTGCATGGTCTTTGGTTCATTTGGATGCTGAAGATACCCAGTAGATAATCACCTTAGCTGTTGTTTTATTGATGTAAAGAGACATCATGACCATGGCAAATCTTATGAAAAGAAATCATTTAATTGGAGACTTGCTACATTTCAGAGGCATATAATTCATTATCAGCATGGCATTGGAGCAGTAGTTGAGAGCTACATCCAGATCTTCAGGTAGTAGGTGGAGAGAGGAAAGAAGGGAGGGAGGGTTGAGTGCAAGAGAGAGAACAGAGAAGAGAGACAGCCTGGCCTGAAATTTTGAAATGTCAAAGCCTACTGCCAATGGCACACTTCCTTCAACAAGGCCACACCTACTCTAACAAGTTCACGCCTAATCTTTCTCAGATAGTGCCACTTGTCTCTTACCTTCCAGTTTACACTAACCTCACCTCCCAAAGTCTGTTTTGGTATTCACTTTGTCCTTCCATGCATTCCCAGAAATTCCAACTTAGGTAACCATTCATGGAAGCCTTTAGATTTGGACATGCACTTTGTGGCTATTAAGAGCATGAGACGGAAGGTATTCTAAGCAGATCCTCGACTCCAGCCAGAGAGGATGCATACACCTTCAGTGCTCAGAAAGACAGACTGAAGTTTCCTGTCCCCTTGGTCTGACACGTAAAACAAAACAAGCAGCTTCTTTACCTTCAGACCACAGAGTGGATTTCCTGGTACTCCCCCTGCAGCTGTGTCTTGTCTTGCAGCATCCACCACTCTGCCGCCGAGCCTTGCCGGTCTGCATTCCACATGTGCCCTCTATCAAGGAGGTAGGGCTCATAACACTCAGCAAGGTCTTATGAGGCTTTTTCGAAAGACCTTGCACATCCCAAAATTAGCAGAGGCAAATCTGCTTCTCATTATCCTGATAGTCAATGATTTTCAATGATTTATACTCTCATACTGGGGGAGGGGGAGAGTTCTAAAGAAGGCCAGCCATGTGGCATGCTATTAACCCTTCTCAGAGAATGTGCTTCCAGCCCCTCTCTGGTGTCACTTAGGTCACCCTTCTGAGCCTCCCATCCTAGTGAACTTCTCCCTTTCCTGGGTAAACACATTTGTTTCATTTTCTTGAACTCCTGACATTGCGACTCTAGGCATCAAACAAACGCCCCAGCCCACCCCTTGGCAACCTAAACCATCTTCCTCTACCGAGTCCCATCATGTAAGCTTTACTTCCCTCCCAGTATTCAAAAACATGTAAGACTCCCCCTTATTCAGCCACCCATAGAAGAACCAGTCAGCTGGAGCTGGGGTATGCCTCATTTGGTAGTGTTTGCCACGCAAGCATTAGAGGCTAAATTCTGATCCCCAGAAGACATGCAAAAGGCTATGTATTATAGAATAGTCCTGGAATCTCAGCCAGGGGGACTCCTGAGTCATATCAGACCACTGGTCGATCTGAATCAGTGAACTTCAGATCCAGGCATGGACTCTGTCTCCAAACTTAAGGTGGCAAGAAACTGAGGAAGATATCTTATGTCAAACTCTGGTCTTCATATGCACACATACTCACACACATGTGCACACTACACACATGAGAACAAATATACAAATGCAAATACATATACTCAAAATTAATTGAGTGACAGAGGAGAAAACTATTATTTTAAAATGCCATCTAATCTAGATGTCAGAAAGTATTTCTTATTATGAACTGTCTTTCTTGAGGCTTTAAAGGTGTCAGGAAGCATAGGATATTTGGGGGGATGAATATGCATGACAGAGAACAAGTTGGGGACAAGGATTTGGGGTAATTAGGAGAGTGCTAAGTAAAGATTATTTTCTATAGTGTACATTAGCCAGAACACAGAACATAGAGGATTTTTGTGTAAGCTTGTAATAGCACAGACATGGGTATCTTGGCCATTTCAGATTCAAAGTTAAGGTGGTTTGGTCTTATCATCAACAATAAGATCCTTAGAAATTAACATTCTTTTCATGATATCTAACCATCTCTTGCTCATACAGTGAGAGATAATATAAAAAAACTGTTGACCATGGGAACACCCCAGATACTAGAAGCCATCATAATGTGATTTCTATGTGGTCTGGGATCCAGGGACAGAGGCTGTAAGACTCAAACTTCTAGAGTCTTCTGGATTAGAGTTCAGGGATTGAGCTGTACTTGCCTAACTTTAGGGTTGTTGACCCTACCACAGACACTTTGGAGACTCAGTACAATAGGAACAGGGATGCATGGGAGCCTAGGCCATCTCAACAGCCTCAGCTGCATGGTCTACCGTGATCCTTGCAGTTCAATTGCCTCACCATAGGGGAATCTCACAGTGTCTGTAAACATGGGATATGGTCATGCTTATGCTGAGTGCCAGATTTGGCAACATGGGAGCCTGGAAAGGACTTAAAGTCTTTAAAGGAATTATAGTAGCCTGGCTAATTGTTCACTTGGACACATATTATATAGTATCATGAGCAAATATCAGTCTTTCCTATTACTGTTGATATGACTCTACCTTTAATCCCAGAATCCACAGAACAGCCGTTATGAGAGTCACTCTTAAGCAAACGGGTACAATCTTTGAAGATTTCCACTATGGCAGTGGTCTTGGTGGCAGCAATACCCCTTTTGACAGAAGTGATATAATCTTCCAGAATAAAAGTGGTCTGTCAATTAATAAAAAAGGCAAAGAATAAGCAGGACTCGCCTCTCAGAGGGCATGCAGCCACCCAGGAAATCCTAGACAGAGGGATAAGGGCAGGAGGCTGAGAAAACAGATCTCATGTTTACCTAGGCATTTTACAACCTGGGGTTTGCTCAGTGGATTACTATTGCCTGAATCCACAATGACTTCCTATTAATACCTAAAGTGGTAAACTGAGAGACCCTAGCTGCATTTTATTTCTTCTATTGATATGAGAATTTACTATAGACCAATGTTTTCAAATTGTACATATTTGTTTTCTTGAAATGTCAGAAATCAGAAATCATAGCTCAAAGTAATGATGAAGATGCCAGTTAATTGCTTTTTGAAGGAATTAATTGCTGTCTCTATCTTTCTAGTTTCTTGAGACTGCCCTTCATTGGCCTATATCTTTTTCACTCCATATTCACTGTGGGCAGTGGAATATAGAGGCCCTGACACACAGCAAGTTGGGAATTTCTGTGGTTCCAGTTCCAATTTAAAAACTTTTGAGAGTATACCGGACCCATCTTTAAAAGCCAGAATAATCTCACTGGTTTCAAGTCAGAGGATTAACCATTTAACTCTATCTTCTCCCTCTTTCCTATGCCTTCTAATGTAACCATGGGTTTCAAGAATGAGGGCATGAGCATCTTTGAGAATGGAGTAGATATTCCTTTGAATCCAGCTAAGCATTTATTTCATGAAGTTAGACATTAGCATTAGATATGTGAAAGAAATATCAAAGTCTTCCTATTGCAGTGATAGGCAAAACAGAATAGACTAATATGGGAGAATACAAGGAACAGGTTAACATTAGATCGATAATGACAACCCCTATTGGATGCAGATGACAGAAAATGGGTTTCTTCTGGCAGACAATCTTCAGTGTATGTCCATAATAGAGCAATGGAGATCTACTAGAAAGAGAAGGCGGAATTCTAGCTCTCTATTTTCCTAACTCGTGCACATATAGCAATGTTCCTTCTATAAGTGGGCTGATTAAATCCAATAATTTCAGGACACAACTGATAGTAACAGAATGGGAAGCATATATGTATTTTCTGGCTCTTGTTGACAACCTGTGTTATGTGGGAGAATGGACTAGCCATCAAAATTGCAGTGAGGAGCGAGACACATTAGCCACCTAGCACTTTGGTGCTTGCAGGACTATAGGGCAAGCATGGAAGTATGCATGTGCAAAACTACTGCTTGCACATGAGCCTTGTGAACCTGTCCAGAAAGATGATACTTTTCAGATCCCAGAGCCTACAGGAAGAGAACAAATCTTCCATCTCCCCAAATTCCTGATGAACAACAGACACTCCTGAACAGTGTCATCACAAACCAAAGTGATGGAAAATCTGTAGTTCAACAACCTGGGTGGAATTCTGGCAGAAGAGACTCTAGGCTGTGACAGAGCTGCTAAGAATTGACAGACACCACTGTCATACCCGGTCTGTGACCTCAAATCCTTACATGACACGCCCCCCCCCAGTAAAACAGCCAGATATTGGCTCTGGTCCTAATGCCAGTACTAATCTCTCTTCCACATCTAGTGTACTGCAGGCTCTTACAAGTTATCCCATAAGGCTGAGCAATCTTTTCACCTTGGTTGTATTGGAAAAATAGTCTGTAAATGACTTTTAACCCAATTCTAGTTGTCCTGGAATATAAGTTTCGACAGTTAAGAAAACTCTGTAGGGGTTCAAAGCATATTTCCTATAGAAAAGAAAACATATTCCAAAGGAAAGTCAAAATGAGAATAATAAGAATAATTTCTTTAGTCTAACGAATCATTACACTTTAGGATGATTCTTTAATGCATCTTTCAAGAAAGGTGTTATGTGCATGTATATTTAAAACATAAGAATACTGAGACATAATGAGATGGAATCTGTGGCCAGATAATGCTTTGGAGAGGTAGGTGTTTGATGTCCTCAAAACCTATCCTCCCCTCTCAGCTCTGAGGCCTGTGGCTCCTTCTACAGCTGCACTAAGGCCTTTTTCTCCAGGCCTTCTGGGCGCTGTAACAGGTATGGAAGGTGTGTGAATTTCGTATCTGATTTTATGTACTATTCTAGAATTAGGGCTCGTCAAGGCTCAGCTCTATGCTTCTAGCTTGATGGTGTATCCTTCTCCTTCTGAACCTGGAGGGTACTATCTTTGTCCGTGTTCCTGCACTAACTAATTTTTAGAGATGAACAGAACCTTGCTTTTCCAGTTGGGGTTTCTCCTTGATGGTGGTGGCTACATTTGATTTGTTTATCCTCATGGCCTTTTCAAGTTATAAAATAATATAGGTGCTTCATAAAAATTAATGCACACATACATGACTCACCTAAAGACAATATTCATATCTTTACAATCATTGGTAATCCGATGTTACACTCAGAATCTGCTTTGTGTACTTTCAATGAATGAATAAACATGGATACAACTAAGTAAATTCCAGTCTAGGGAGTGACAAATTAAATAAATGAGACATTTTCTTGATATTAAAGATTCTGCTAGGAGTTGCTTCTGTAATCAAGAACAATTTGATATATTTATGTCAGAATGCTCCACCTATTGAGGTAACTAGAGGTTATCGTGAGAGCCTGTCCCTCCATTTGAGACACTTACTCAACAGTATTCTGGAATATTGAGATACTGAGATTTATTCTTGCATGGTAGAAATTCTATGTATAAATGGAAAATATGTGTATATCAAAAGAGCCTACAACTGTTTTTTTTTTTTTTTTTTTTTTTTTTTTTTTTTTTTTTTTTTTTTTTTNGATTAAGGGTATTTCTAGCTATCTCTTACATTTTTTTTTTTTTTTTGGTTTTTCGAGACAGGGTTTTTTTTGTAGCTTTAGAGCCTGTCCTGGAACTAGCTCTTGTAGACCAGGCTGGTCTTGAATTCAGAGATCCGCCTGCCTCTGCCTCCCAAGTGCTGGGATTAAAGGCGTGTGCCACCACCGCCAGGCACAACTGTTTTTAATTGATAACAGTACTTAATTAAACTGCTGTTAATCAGATCTGAATGTTACTCACGTGACTGCATACCATCTACTAGCGTTACTACCCAATAACCAGGTGTCTTTGCAGCAAGGTAAGTGGGAAATAAAAATAGCATATGCTTTAAAATCTATGAATCTGCTCTGAGCCAGCTTCCCATTACTACTCAGTGTCATGCATGAGCGACTTAACTCACGGCATGCCAATCAATATCTATACCTTGAAAGAATCTTCCTGCTGTCAAACTCTCGGGATTATCATAAAGACTAAAGAATTGGTGCCCAGAGCCATGGGGCACTATGCCTGGGAGAGGGGAGACATAGAAGGAGCCTTGAGACCCACAGTCTTCAGGTCTATGTTGCTACGACATCACTGGTTTGATGATTCCTTTGTTACTGAACAGGGATCTATTTCCACAAATGAGTTATAAACCTCCTCCTTGTCAAATGCTAATGGGATTGTAATGTACACAAGAATGTGTCACCTCTTTATACTTTCCCCTTAATACATAGAAAATAACTGGTCCTCAGTATTCCCATTGAGCTAGTGGGAAGAGGGTGAAGGTAGAGAGAAGAACTTCACAAAAGTTCGTATATGTGAAGCTGCTCTTTCCTAACTTATATGGGCCCTAATGTGGACGGAACAGATGCTGTTTCCACAGCAATGGTGTGACGCTGCATTGAATATTCATTAATAATTCAGAAATATGAATTATTATATATTACAGTCATAAAGTATAGGACATTCATATGGATGTGTCTGCCTCTACTAAATAGAAATTACATGTTTCTCCAAAATAGGCCCTTAAATTATTCTAACACAGAGATATCAATGACTCGGAAAATACAGAGAAATTAATTTTCGATTTTTATCTTGGCTGATGGAGACAAGACCCGTCCCTTCTAAAGAACGAGGAGAGCTTGACCACAGAATGTGACTATTTTTAAGATCTTCCACGGGATGTGAATCTTTTTGGAGATCTTGATTTATGCCAGTGTAGTGCATCAGGTTCCGGCTCTGTTTTCTGTTCTTGGCTCTTTGCAGCCTTCTAGAGAAAAGTAAGGAGGCTGGCAAAGCCGGACTCCGCTGGCATCAAACGGCTCTTATGAAACAGCACACTGACGAGTTAAATGAAACGATTCAGAAAAATACTGATTGAATTTCCCTTTAAATACTCAGGGGTTTAGAAATTAAGCAAAACTGCTTTGGCATGATGCAGTCTGGATTTTTAACAAGTCCAAAATGTTTGAAAAAAAATTGTTCAAGATGTTCTGACAAATAGAAAATGCCGCTAGGCTTTTCCCTTTCTCCAGACTTCTCTCTGCTTCTGTGAGAGAGTAGAATCAAGGTGACTAAATAATGCTGTGGGGAGTTCTCTCTCCCCCAAAACAGAATAACCCATAGCCACTGCTTCAATGTTCACCAGCATCTTTGTTTGGCTGAAGAGTAATGGGAGTAGTTTGCTTTATTTTAGAAATAACATAAAATTAAACTGAGGGACTACGGATAGTTCAAAATGAGGGCCTCAAATACCAAAGTCTTATTTTTAAACAACACTAATTATTCTTATGTAACTTGATTCTGCAATGATTCCTGGCCTCTACAGAGAATGCGGTAGTCATGAAATGCCCCTTTGCCTAGTGCATAGTCCATCCCTCCAGACTAGACAAATCACCATCCCTAGTGATCTTGGACCCTGACTTCACTGGCCTCCTCAAAGGCACTGTCATCTTAGGTAGAAAATGGGTTCCAGAGAAAGCAATGGCAGGAGAAAGGAAGAATGGACCACAACAGAAGTCTTGGCTTCAGTCTCAGACCACTGCCTCCTGGTTATTTTATCAGGATGAGGCAGGATAGACACACAAATTATCTTCCCTTGAGGGTCCCCTCTGACAAAGACAGCACAGTTTTGAACATTTTCAAATACAGTCAGGAGATGCAATACATGCAACACATGGGCCTAAGATTTTCTTGGTTTCTTTATTCTTTGATAGTTTTATGCGTGTAAGTAAAGGATTTTTAATTGTTTTTATGCTACTATTACCCCTTTCATGCCCCCTTCCTTCTGCCATTGAAAACCCATTTTTCTACAAATCCTCCTTACCTCTCCATGTTTTCTGTTGAACAAAATGCAGGAACTGTAGAGGACAGAAGAGGGTGTCTGATCCCTGGAGCAAGAGTTACAATCTTGAGATTCTGATGTGGGCCCCATGAACCAAGCTCAGGTCCTATGCAACAACACTATAAGCTCTAAGTAGCTGAGTTGTCTCCCTAGTTCCTGATTCAAAGTGTTTCTTTAGTCTGTGAGTTGCTGAGTTTAATTAAAACTGCTTGGATGAACTCTGGGAGGAGGTTATTTACTAGAGCAGAGCCACTTGTCAGTGACTATACCACTGATAAAAATGACTTTCCTTAACCAGTAACCACTAAATGGAAAGAGGTCCTCAGGAAAGGGTGGGGCCTCATAGCCCCACCCCCAGCCCTAATTCAGTATTGAAGACCCCAGTCTTGGGCAGGTTTGGTACAAGGAACCATGGTCACAGTGAGTTGATAAGTGCAGTGGACATACCATGTCCATGAGATGTCTCATTTTGTGGTATGATTTCCCTGTCTCCATCTTATTTATTCTTCCTGTCCCCTCTTCACAATATTTTCTAAGTCATGGAGAAAGTGATACAGATGCCCCATTTAGATTTGAACATTCCACTGGAAGACTATGGCTTAAAACTTGCATTGGTAATTTAACTTACAGAATTTCTCCTCTCTTTCTCAAGAAAGGAATCCACATTTACACATTCATATATACATGTGTATATGTATGTGTGTATGAAAACATATATAAACATATGGTTTTATTCATATTTATATAAAATTAACATGTACACATGAAAAGATCTATATCTATCTAAATATGCTTTTATATATACACAAATACACATATGCATATATTTTAAAGTAGTTTATTTCTTTCATGGAATTATTTTTCTAGCTAATTAATTTACTTATCTAATTTTCTCATCAAATTGCATTTTATAAAGTCATTTTATGTACTCATGTTTATTGTCTAATTTTCTTCCAACAATTCTACCTTCATAAAACTGAAAAAAAAAGAAAAGAAAAAATTTCCAGGTGAATCCCTGAAGGACACTATTGGTAAGATGCTTGGCTGTGGTTGAGTCCAGGTCTCTAGCTATTGTTCCCTCAGAATGTTTCTTTTTAGCATGTGCTAGGATCATTTACCATCCATTCAACTCTTTAAAACTAGCAAATGATTTTTTTAAAAAAGGGAGGCGGGGTCATAGCTCTGGAGTTATGCTGGAGCTACAAGCCAATATGCTCTTCCTGTAGTTTTGATGGCCTTAAGCTATTTGGATAAGTTTGACACTAGTGAGACCCAGCAATTCTTTGGCAACACAGTAGAACAATTCAGGAGAAAGTTTCCATTGTCTAGTCCCAATTCCCCAAGCTTGTCAGCAGCCGAGCTGAGCTGGTTCAGTTTTTCTCATGGCAATCAGAATAGACATCACGATTTAAAAGCCAAATTCACGTTGGTGAACAAGAAACCCCACCTTTTCCCTCGTCATTTTGGTATGTGCTGCTAACTCTGCAGCCATGAAATCAGGACGTCATAAGGTACCAAGGGACAGAAAAGAGGAGTTAGGGCTGATGCCTTTTAGTACAACGATGACTAACCCAAAGCAAAGCTATAAGTGAAGTTATGAAGAGCTGCCTCAGAGACCAGCTGTTTACCATGCCTTATACTCTATACAAAATTTCGGTCCATGTCCTGTACTGCTTGCTTCCCATAAAGGCCTTGTAGAGTGAAGAGGAAGGAAATTGTACCCACACTTTAAAGATGACAAAGGTGAATTCTCCACACTTGGCAAAGGCCTCCTCTCAGTTGCTTGGCATGGAACCTTCCACAACTGTCCCTCCTTCCATCAGTCATAACTCATGCATCACCAGTCCACTAAAGCTACATCAAATCTATCCTTTTGTCTGCCACAGCTATAGTCAAAACAAGTGTTTTTTTTTTATTTTTCTGAATATTTGTAGCAGTGTCCTAACAGGCCTTTCCCTGTTATCTCAGACTCAAATGGAATCTTCCATCCCCTAGCAGCATGGCATGGAGCTTAGCCTGAATACAGGCTCTTCTCTGCTGCCCCCTCTCCATCTTGTGCTGTTCTCCTTTCTTTGATATTTCTCTTGTCATAGTTTATGCCCACTTCTACCCTAAGACCCTCCCCCAAAGTCATTCTCCCTACCAGAATAGCTGGCCATTCTTTCTGACCACTTTCATTTGCTTTCCTACCTATTTCTTAGTCTGATTATAATACCCTTCTCCCTCTGACTACCTTTTCACAAGGCAAAGCCTTACATAGCCCAACCTTTACTCAGTACTTGAAACAAATACATACAGACATAATTCTAAAATAATATCTTTTCAATAAATAAATAATCTCTCTAAATATTCCTGTACCAGTTTCTATATGATCGGTTCCAGGTCTATCCCAGAAAACACCCACAGTACTCATGTAGGTATGCCTACCACATCCTGACGCCAGACTTTCAGTTCTCCTGATGGTAGATAGACATAGATAACCTTTCCAATGAATTCCTGCTTTCTTCTTTTCTGTCCCCACTGAAATAAATGGTCCTATAATCTAGAAAAGAATGAACTGGTTTTCATTTTTCTTTATCAGTGAACCTAAAGGAGTTTAAGGGAGTTGATTTTGGTGTCCCTCAAACCAAAATTCCCTTTAGAAAAGGGTTCTTTGAACTTAAGTAGTATTGCTATTGCCATTATTTTTGGGCCATGGGTAGTTTCTGATGTACCTTGGATGCAAAAGATGGGATACAAATTGGGATCAAGGCTTTAGGCCATCAACTATTGTAGATCCCTACCTGACACGGTTGGGGACCACAGCTTTTGGGTTGCTTTGTGACACTGAAGAGGTGACTGTCACAGCAAAGCAGCTGATAGCTCTGATTCAAAGCTGAGAAATCTAAGACCATATCCTGTCATCATTCAGTGGTCACAGGACAGCATCCAGGCATAGCCCTTGCTGTTTAACCCAGAGTGCCGCACCTTCAGCAGTGGTTTTATTTCTGACTATATGGCTGGTCCTTGTGGGAGACTGTCCTGTGCATTCAGGGTTTTAAGAAACAATGGTGGTATTTCCACCCTGGGTGCCAGTCAGAATGCTTTATCATGTCTCTCCAGGTGGGACAACACAAAGTATCTCCAGCCAATGCTAAATTCCCTTGAAAGAAGAGGAGTTAAAAAAAAAATCTCTCCTCATTAAAAACTATCCGTTTAAAAGAACTTTACACTATGTAAATTGGTTAATTATTTAGGTATAATTTTCTTTATTTGGCCAAAGCAAACCAAACAAAATCTAATATTTTTAATAAAGTTCATGGAAATATTCTAAGTGTCAATTAGCCTAGTACTGATGCATAGTAGACAGCCAGCAAATAGAACAAACCTACAAGTCATTGCCTGGGAAGGACAAACTGAACCTTCAAGAGGAGAGAGGTTTTAGGAGTTCTTCCTTCTGATTTTATACTGAGACACCCCCTCCACCCCAGTACACACTAAGTTACATATACAGATGCAGTGACAGACAGGAACCCCCATGGAAACCAGGGGCATGTGGACATTTTGCTAACGAGCTTGCCACAGTCAATTTACTTTGCAATTAAACCACATCTCATCTCAGATATTCCTTGCTCCTGGTTTCTGGACAAACCACTTGTGTACATGTGTGTGCAATGATGTGGGAGCTTCTGGGGAAAGGAGAAACTCTTCCAGAGGACTACAAGAGGAGGTGAGTCTTACTTGAGGAGGGTAGAATACAAAAAAAAAAAAAAGGCAGCATCTGTAACATAGAAGGTAAATGACAGGGGTGAGAATCTCAGCTCTGGCTCTTGTTGTATGACCCTTGACACTTCTAGAAGTTTTACCTGCTGCATCACCTGCTTGCTGAAGACCTGAGCAGAATGATGCTGCCAGGCATCCTAGCATGATGCAAACACCTCAAAGGTATAAACATTGATTTTGTTGACTGAGATCACCTAGCTCCTACTGTTGCTCTTCTCTGTGCTATCCTTAACATCATTCCTGACCAGAGTAGCTTGCTAACTTTAAACTTTCCCTCCCTGGAGCCAGAGGGTTCATCTTCTAGTCTCCCCAAACTGTGAGACAGATAGGCTGATGCAGCCTGCCTCTCTCTTAGAAAGCCTTGAGGCCCATTTGTCGGTAAAAATCTGTGTAGTCTTGTGCCTTTACTTCAAAGTGACTTTATCTCTCTTGGCAGGTTAGTCTACAAGGAATACTCGGCATTTTTCTGTCACACCCATTGCCAAGGTTGCAATTTGGGAAAACAAATAGGGATTTACAGATAGCAACTTTCTTCTTCTTCTATTGATAGTCTGAGATAATTCATGGGTAGGTTTGGATAGAGGCAAAAAAAATGTGCATTTACTTTGAATTTGGATCCACTCCTCATGAATATTAGTCATTTCAGCCTAAAACATGAGCATTTTCCTGTTCAACAGATGGAACGGCATACTGTGAAACCACACTAGAGCACCGGAAGGACAGTGGAAGGTTGATGTTAAGTCCAAAGGAAAGTCTTTGGTAGGATGAAGTGTGGGTCATTATGTATTTTCCTACAAAGCTAGGAATATGGTTTTAGGTGTGGCTTCCATTCTTGCAGAAACAAGTATGCAGAAATATTTGTAAACATGTTTTCTCCATGATTTTACCTCATGTTACCAGATAATTCTCTATGCAGCCATTTGCTGAAGGTCTAAATCAGAGACATTACACTGATGAAGATATGATTCTGGGCTCTGATACGTCCATGCCCTCTGTTGCCTAGGAGCAATCTGCTGCTTTTGCAGGCTACTATTGCTGGTTTTATTGTTGTGGCCATGAAAAGATCTACTGGCATTTGATAGGAAAGTTAGTGAGACAGAATCAGGAAGGAAAGAAAAAAAAAATGTAAAGGAATAGGCAAAGCATGAGAGTATCAATGTCACACCCTTTTATTGTATCACCTAAATTAATGGAGTTTAACCAATAATGCCTCTGTTAATTACCATGAAAATTTCTGCCAAATGATTGCTTCATTGATGTGGGATTCCCCTCTATATGTTGTGAATATTTTTATTGCCATTGGTTAATAAAGAAGCTGTTTTGGGCCTATTGCTTCACATAATAGAACAAGGCAGGAATCCTAAGCAGAGATAGAGGAGAAAAGAAAGCAGAGTCAAAGGGATGCCATGTAGCAGCTGAAGGAGATAGATGCCTGGAAACCCACCGCTAAACCACAAGCCTAAGGGTAAAATACAAAATAATGAAAATGGGTTAATTTAAGATATAAGAGATAGCTAGCAATATGCTTAAGTGATTGTCCAAGCAATGTTGTAATTAGTATAGCTCCTATGTGATTATTTCAGGTTTGGGCAGCTGGGAACAAACAAGCAACCTCTTCCTACAGAATGGTACACCAATGTGGAGCCACCTGCATCCACTTAAAACCTGAGAGAACTTGGGAAGGAATTCTAAACACACACACAAACACACACAAAATAACAGCTTCATGGTTGCAGCTTTTCCTCAGGTGGGCTCTGTTTGCTAGAGGCAAACAGAGGCACGATTCCTTTAAGAAACGGCTTCCTGAAGCAGCAGTAACAGCAACAACTGTGTGACTTCTTTAAGAAGGCTTCCTGGTTTGTGCTAGTTGCATGCACAGCTCTAGCTCATTCGGAAGGTCAAGCACTTGAATGGGGTTTGTGGGCAGTTTTACTACAAGTTACTTGGTGGTAGCATGGGCCAGTTGCTTACCAGAGTTGAGGTGGTGAGTGTGGCTCCCTCCCAGAGGTCCCCAAGCTAGTGGTGAATTACCCCTGTCATGTTAAAAGTCCCAGAGTGGCAGAGCCAGTATCCAGGGTTGCAGCGATCACACTGTTTACCATTTTAAAATGTGTTTTGTCAGAAAAGGATTTCAGATACATAATAGGACAGATTAAGACATAAAAGACATCTAAATGAGACACAGTGTGTTTAAAAAATGCACATAGGCTTAGGAAAGAGAAGACACAGTGAAAGAGTTATAAAAAGAAATAAAGTTTTTAAAGAGACAGTAAACGTAATATAAAAAAGTACAGACAGTCATAGATTAAATGAGTAAAGAAAAATAAGTCACACAAGGATGGAATATATGCAAATATACTGGATTATGTATATTATTGTGTTTTCTTTGAATATTTTGACTACAGAGAAATATTTGATTCTGAGGGATAAAAAGATAAGCCAACATAAATGGATCTGGGCAGCTGGGAATAAACAAGCAAATTCTATCTCTACTTCATGTTCAATACTGTGATAGATACTGGGACAAAATCAAGTTATGATAATGAACCCAGAATCCATCAAGAATTGAATGGATACAATGTAGAGAATTTCAGTTTTCACATTTTTTTATTCGCTATTATGTCATCATGCCAACAACATAATTTTTGTCTTAGAGGAATTTAAGAAATAGAATTAGGGGAATTCACTAAATGCAAACAAATTTTAGGGAGATTATTTAACCAATTTCTGAGGATAATGTGGTCCCCACAAATGTTCCAGGAACAAGTATAGCTTCTCATTCTGAGTAGCTAGGGAGGCAGTATTTATAAAATAATAAAAGTACAGAACTTCAAGAATGAAGGTAACCAGAGATGATCTTTGAAAACACCAACACGGACAAGACAACAGGAGGTAAAGGGACATCACAAGAACAATTCATGGCAAATGCTTCTGAAGAGCAGATGAGGCAGAGTTAGACTTAGCTGAGTATTATCCATGGTTCTGATTTATTCTGAGACACACTCATAATGCAGTCAAAGGTAATAGGAAGCGGACAGGATGGCTTCATTTAACAGACAAGGTAACAGAATTCCAGATAAGATAAAGACATCTTGGGTCTCACAGCTAATCCCAGGACTTCCACACATGTGCCTCACTATCTGTTGCCATATTTACTGAAGAATCAAGACATAACACTGTCCAAATTTTTCAATTTTCTCTTAAAAACTCTTTTGAAATTGCTAAAATAAGATTTATTAAAGAGTTTGTTATTTATATGATATTACAAGTGTGAAGTTAAAATATTAAGTTATATTTACTTTTCCAGCTTTTAGCTTCTATGGCAAATCAGTAACTATTTTTATATACTATTTTCAAATTCTTCTTCAAATTTTTTAAGTTGTTAAAAGCAAATATTGGGTATTTGGATAAGAGAGAGAGAGAGAGCGAGAGAGAGGAATAAGAAAACATCAGGGATAACAAGAACACTTTTACCATCTATTACAAAGGAAGCTCAAGATTTTTATAGCCCCAGCGTCGCTCTAACTGGGTGAGTAAATAAGGTTGACAACACCATCTTACCCTGTCGGTGCCTTTGTGGAGTGAAATAGTTGTATGAAGATAACTTTTGTGATCCAAAACTTCCCCTTTATACTCAATTTGTATTTAAACACAGAGTCTACTTTCTATCCTGGGGCATATTTAATCCAGCCATCTTTGAATGGCTCAAAATCTTTATTTTCTTGCAAACCTCTCTTCTATCATTCTATTGTCTAGAATAATTGATTGTGTTCAGAACATCCAACTAGACCTATATTCTGTTCTGGCTCTGGGTGTAGCATTAGTTATAGGATTGTGGGCAAATCAGATTCAATTTTTGAGTTTCGGAGTGTGTGTTACAGACCACGAAGAAGGAAAAAGGCAGAGAGGTCTTGGATACTCCATGGGAAGGGTCGTATTTCACATGGGGATGTGTTTGTGAAAGTGTTTAAAATCCTTCAGTTGTTTGTGATGTCTTCTCTGACTGTTACTGGACAAGTCAGGTGAGGAGAGAGATTCTAAGTGTCTTTAGTAGGCACTGTTCTTGGTACTTTACCCAATTGCTTAAACCAACCATAAAACTTCCTCCCACCCAAGGTCATACCCCAAACCTATTTCTTCCAATTTTCTTGTCCTTGGTAGGATAATTCTAGATGCACTTCCTTTGCATGTGTCTGCCTCATTAGACATTGTATTTTCTTTGACTATTGGATTATACCTTCCTGTGTTCTCTTTAGTCAGTGCCTCTCTTATCAAAAGGGATGTCTGACTCCTGGAATTCCAGTTTGGATATTGGCTCTACCATTCCCCTTTGGAGAATGAGCATGAGGACAAAAATCATTCTGGAAGTTGAAAATTATATGCTTTTATAAATATACATCAGGAAATGGCCCTTGTAGGTAATAAGTGACTTGTCCTTACTCCACACCAGTGTTTGCAGTTCTGGAAAGCATAGTCAGAAAGCAAATCTTGAGATGGTCTTCCTGAGCTATCCAGCTCCCAAGACTTACTAGCAATAAGCTTAGAAGAAAATAAAAGGCAGAAACTTGCTTGCTTTTGTATTTTGCGAGACTTGCTGATCTATTTCAGATACAGATTACTTAGACTGCCCTGGAAAACCTGTCCTCATTCTGAGGCATGCTTTTCACTAATGGAATAGCATATACTTCTCCTTATTTCTGTCTCCTCCTTCTGAGAGAGGAGGCCCATTCTCTTGTTTACTACTCCATTGACAACCACAGAATTCGCAACATATGACTTGCCTATGCTAGACATTTTTAAGTCAATAGTCAATACATTTTCATTTCCTAGGAGTGTAGCATTTGCAGGCCCAAGATTTCAAAGGAAATCAGATATTTTATGTTCACTGATTAAATATGCCTAATGGTTAACCTCCAAAGCCTATAAAACAGCCTGAGTAAATTTTTTAAAGAAAACTAAAAAGATAGTTTAGGACTAAACCAACAGGGCAACTATAATAGTAGCCATTTTAAAAGGGAAAATTGTAAGGCTGTTTCTTATTCTCTGACGTAGTAAGAAACAGCCTTCATTTTCAAGTGCAGGCCACTGGATAAACAGAGATGTTTGAAGATGTCTACTGGCTACTGGGATCCCTGCTCCATGGGACATGTTAGCTAAATGAAATTTTTGCAGGGTACCTTCACTGCTGGGAATGAGATTGAATTGTACTTTACAACATCACCAGCATCACAAGCTGTGTACAAGACTCCTGATAATGCATGGAAAGAAGGGATGGAAGGGTCAGAGGCTGGGTATTTGGAATTGGGAAGGCAGAGGGAGGAGACATCACTGTCAGATTTCTGCTCCAGAGCGGTGCTTTCTGAACTAATCTGGGAAGAGGTGCTGATAGGTTGTGCTTGGAGCATGCCAGGTAAGAGCCTTTGCAACATTATGGCTTCTGGTAAGAAAAAACAACGCTAGGAGACACATGCATGGGGCACAGACTGCAGATTGAGGCCAGATTATAAAAATGCATTTTGGTTTTTATTTGATAGAAGGCTGAAATCCGTATGTTTGGAAATCAAACTTGATTATTTTCACCCCTTCAGGAGAATATTTTTTTTCCCTTGGCTGAGCATAGTCTGAGGAAAAAAAAAAAAAACTGGCTTAGCCATACATGAATTTTTCCTGTCTTTAAAAGGCCTCCATGTTTCTTTTGACTCTTAAATTTTCAAAGGGAGGGAAAAGCATGTTCAGTTGCCTAATATTTCTGTATATCTTAAAGGACCCTTCATATTTATCATCAGAGACACACCAAAGCACATTACAAGTAATGTAAGCCAGCTGGTGCTTTGCAGGCCAAAATCAGTGATGGTTTAATAGTAAAAACCATCTCTTTGTTAACATTTTTTGGAGCACATCACCGTGGAATGCATGGCCCCTTTCTGCAGTTTTTAGAAAAGGGCTGTCTCATTAGCCCCTTCTTCACGTTTCTAGATACTTCTAGGATACACACGATCAATCTCGCTCCCTTTGAGCAGGTTTTCAGAGAGCCTCCACACCATATTGTAGATATCAGTGAAGTTCCTAGTCACTTTGGATGGGTAGATTCTCCAAATATGCCCACTGAGATCCTACCTAATAACATGGCTTGGTTTGGGAAAACTTTCTTGCCTGTGTCCTCTGTTTAGGATTAAGTGGCAGTGGTGGATAACAGTGGAATGGCTGTTAAGGATCTGGTCTTATAGATGGTTTCCTACTATATCAAAGTTTAAATAGAATGACAGTTCCTGGAGTCATTCGTCAAGAAAGGCCATTGTGGATGGCCCTTTCTTAGAACCCATCCCATGCTTAGAGGCCTTTCTCACATTCTCTTGATTAATCTATGTTCCCAATGCTAAAACGGAAAAGAAGAGCCACTGTAAATCACAGCACAAACCAAAAAGATCAATATATTGGCTGGCACGTCATGCTGTTTCCTGTTTATGCTTCTTTATACAAAATCTCAAGACTCAATTCAGAGCCAAGTATAAAGACTGTTTTTCCTAAGGAATTTATTCTTCTCAGTTTTACCCATTCATTTCACTCTGCTTGTTTATAGGAAATTGCACATAGTT
>NW_026067922.1:5041292-5044854 GCF_014885135.2 Alexandromys fortis
ATATGTCATATTACCTATATGAATATCATGTAATAGCAGTATATAATATGTAATATAGCTAATAATAGTTACATATTATAATATGTGCATATTAAATATATCAATTGTATATTATAACCTATGCAAATTATATATTTATTATATGTAAATAAGTATTTATTTTTAAAAGTAAATATATTACATATATTATGATATACATACATATATGCATATTACAAAATATTCAGCACAGTAGCTATTTTGTGGCTGGAGCATAATTCTGAAATGTCTTCATACCCCATGCCTAGGACACCGTGAGAAATGATTTGATGCTTTCAAAAGAAAATAAAAATCAATGAAAAAAAGTTAGAGTTGAGCTTTACTAGAGACACAGAAATATTTTTGTAGCAGAATATTATACAAAGTAAAAAACTAATATCAGAGGTAAAGCAGTTGAATTTACCGAACATAAAATTTTCCCAGCAACGTTCCCCCCTCCCACCCAGAGACCAAGACTGAAAATCTTGGATCAAAGAGTGTTTACCTCCAGAAAAACTTGGTGGGAAAATGTTGTAAGCACTAACACAATTATTCAGTTTCATCTTCTCAGCCTCCCTGAGGAAGTGGTTACTGTGTTCTTATGACTGCTGTGTAAAAGAAGCACAAAGTAGCTAAGATACTGACTGGGAAGTCTATCAAGACTAACGATCCCAATCCTACCGACTTTCTTCTCCAAGGAGAACACTGGGGTGGGAAATGTATAACGTCCAAAAAATGGGCCAGAACAGCAAATCCATACAATTACCTGCCCCACCACCTGACCTCTGAGGTGAGAGAATGATTTTAAGGACAAGGTTAGCATCTGAACTATCACTGAACATTTTATTGTTTGAATTTAGACCTCTCTTCTAAGGAGAGGATCTTAAACTCTCAGAGGTCCAAGAACCTTTCCAGTTCTTAATGACCAAGAATGTCCGAGCAGGGAAGATGAACAAAACCCCACCAGCAAAGGAAAAAGATGATTCATGGTAACGTGATGATTTCCATTGCTGCAGCTGGAGAGAGGCAGAGCTCTTGCCAACATCCGCTGACGTCTCCCTTTGCCAACCCCCCAAAATAGAAACCCCTGAGAAAACACAGGAGCATCCCTCAGAAACACAAGAAGTCTGTCTGAGATTCGGTTACATGTAAAGATTGGCTTCTGCTAGCTTTGTGCTTACAGAATTCCCACCGAGCCGCTTGCCTGCCTCTGAGTCATTCAGAAGCCTCCCTCTTTGGGTGAGTTTTCACTTAGAAAGACTTTTATTTCTTTGAAACATGCTTTTTTCTTGATTTTTTTAAAAAAGAATTTGAGATACCCACTGAGTTTATATATTCCTGGGATATAGTGAGACATTTCTGAACATACATACAATGGACAATAATTAGACCAGGATTCTTGTCACATCATCTCTCCCAAAATTCATCATTTATTTGTGCTGAGAATATTGAAATTTTTCTCACTGGTAGTTATTCTGGAACATATAATTAATTTTTGTTTGTATTTTAGACAAAGAGCTATGAGCATGAGACTCATATTTGCACAAATAGTACCATTTTCCATCTTATGCTCCCCCATGATTTATTTCATTTACATGAAGTCATTCTAGGGACCAAGGGTTATTCATCCATTAAATCAACTTGCTCACCAAAGTAAAACCCCAAGCAGAGATGATGGCGTTTCTAGCTTGTTTTCTATTTCAAGTGACATTTTCTTCAGCTTTTTGCTCCCTTGCTGTGCAAACATAGTTATGCATGAAATAAAGTAAAAACAAAAAAAAATTAAACAGCAGTTAGTGGTTGGATGTTATTTCCAGTTTGGAACCACTGTCCAGGCAACTATAGAAAATGCTTCCCTCTGTTATTACAAAATAGCAGTTTGTGGATGGTGAAAAGAAAACACAATTGCATTTTCTTTTAACTTCAAATACGGAAGCTAGTGTATCTATCATTACCACCACAGTACAATACATTCTGGAGAAGGTCACTGTAACTTTAGAGGGGTTATTTCCATCCACGTCTCTCATCCTTTCAAAATTGTTATATCCAGACCAGACTGATGCCAAATCCACCACTAAAGAAAATACACCAAGCTGAACTGAGCTAATTAGAGAGAATGAGATAGGACAGAAAGGTCACTGTTTAGACCCAAGACAAAAGTGGATTTTGCCAGAAGCACCCAGCACAACCGAGCAAACCAGTCCTGTTTCTCCCTTCAATTACCTCTTCTGCTAGCTCTGCCTTTCCACATAGATTCCCCTTCACCAGAGCCCACATGTATGCTCCTTGTCAGGAACCACAGAGTCTGTCTAAGAGCAGGAGAGTCGTCGTGCTTCTCTTTCACGGCTTTGTTATCATCTTTTAGTACTGATAGTGATGATGGTGAACAGAATGTTGATAAGCTAACATTTATTAAAGGCTCACTACCCTTCAGGGAATGTTATGATTTATAACACATGACAATCCTATGGATGAATGGTTGAGCATTTTGCATTTTAGCTACATGTTTAGTTGAACTATCTTTATATGAGACTTACGTTGTGGTAGGACCTGAGTTTATAAATCATCACACCCCTCAGAAATAGCTCCTAAGTAAGTCCTTATTCAGTGCATGAAGCAACTGCCTGTAGAGACACACATGTCCCCAAATACTTGGAGGTATGATGATAGCATCTGCTCTAAAATAGCTAATGAAATCACTCCAAGACAGTGAAAATGCCAAAAGAGGAAGCCAAAACATCAGAAAGTAGTTCAAGATTACTTTGTGTCTTTGCCTTTAAAAGAAACGCAAACCAATTAATACTAAATGGTGTTGCCTTCATAACTTGTAAATGCATTAAAACTGCATTTCTGAGCTATAAGTTTAATAAATAATGACGGTATGAATAAGGGGCATGGTTCAAAGAGCATGTCTCTGGAACATTTATCTTTCTCTAGTATCCCTTAGCAGTTAGAGGAGCTGAGCTTGAATCAGTCCTGGAGTCAGCCTTGCTCTAACTACATGGCATACCACCGTGATGATACTCAGATCTTCATAGCCACAGAATATGCATCACCATTCAGTAGGTTTCTTGGATTCTACAGGTCTATAGATGTACAATTAAATAGTTCCTTTTGCCCTCCCTTCAGAAGTGAGTTAAAGTTTGTAAAGAGAAGACAAGACAGAAAAAGTCAAGAATCCTGCTGTGTTTGTGAAATACCTATAGATATAAACCACATTGTATAAAGAAGAGCTTCCAAGAAAAAGAGGCTGGGAAAGATAGATAAAAGAGAACCTTAAGAATGACACTGGCTTTTAAAGATCTTGGGCCAGAGTGAGACGAGCACAATTACTTTGTTTTTTTTTAGTACAGAAAAAAAGACATGTGTAGACTTGCTATACAAGCCTCTCAGAATCCTGCTTGACTCTGCAATCCCAAGCAACTGGGGTGCCTGACAATGGAATGTCCTCTTTGCAAAACCAGATGCCTATTGTGACCAGATGGTGAAAATAAGATTACATTACCTTGTCATTCTCTCCTGCATGCCTGTTCTCGTTCTCTCT
>NW_026067922.1:5044866-5113938 GCF_014885135.2 Alexandromys fortis
TCTCTCTCTCTCTCTCTCTCTCTCTCTCTCTCTCTCTCTCTCTCTCTCTCTCTCTCTCTCTCTCTCTCTCTCTCTCAGGATCATCTTAACTCCTTGCAAGTCGAGAAGTTCTCAGTTCCCGTGGATATTAGTTGTATTTACATGGCAAAGAGCTGAGAAAGTTTCTACACACAGGTTATCAAGCTCCCTGCTTGCTACCCAGACTCCCTTATGCCCAGCCCTCTTCTCATTAGTCCATTTTCAATAGAATCCATTCATAATGACTTGTGCAGGAAGGCTTTTCCTGTAAAGATCAAAAGTAGCATTTGTACTGTCACCCATAATGTATAGAGCAACAAAAAATAATAAAACAACATTAACACACAATTAATACACAAATGTGAGGGCTTGAGTTCGGATCTTCAGCATCAACATATGAAGTCAGGAGTGGTGGTATGCACATGTGACCTTCATGAGGGTGGAGTTGGAGAGATGAGTGAAAACCTGAAGGTCACTAAGCAGCCGTGCAAGTCAACTTGTGATCCTCAGGTTCAGGGAGAGAGCCCCTTTCTCAAAAGTTATGTGGAGAGAGATGAAAAACAATGTATGTTCTCTTCTTCACATACAGGTATGTGCACACCTCCTTGTACCACATGTGTGCATGTGTGCTCACGCACACACATGCTTACAGAGAGACACACAGGCACACAAACACACAGTTTAAATACTCCTAAATATCAAGAGATAAGACTCCATCAGAAGGAAGCAGGAAGGAAAGCAAAAACACTACCAAGAAAGTAGAAACAAGGATGGTAGGCTAGAGAATAAATGAAATGGAATTTCTAAATGAGTTTAGAGAAATTAATGATAGATAGGATGATAAAGCAGAAAACACACGAAGGAATTCAAAAGTATGAATCGCTGGTGTTCCAAGAGGATGGCAAAGAAATATTCAAAAATGCTCTGTAAGAAAGTGTTTCTAGAACTTAGGTGAGAGAAAACTGAAACAAACTGATGTCAATGTGCATCTTACTATGACAAGACATGGAGGGCCAAAGCTTCCAGAGGCATGCCTAAGAAGTTGCAGTCTATGAACTAGCATAAGTGAATACCAATCTTGCATCTATCCACTTCTCTTCAGCATAGCTGTGTTCTGATGTGTAGTGATGTACGTCGGCCCCTCTTCCTGACACTCTCGGTCTTGGTTAGATACCCGGACCATTCTCCCGTGACACTTCCTTTAAGATCCTTTCTTGAATTTAAAGCAAGGATCACGATATGGAGTTCACTGGACAGGCAGTCTCCTGTTTCCCAGGAGGACATATCTGGGCGGCAGAAGTTACCAAGACTGTAGTTGGCAGTGGCAACAGGTGAAGGCTGAAAGGTCTAGCCTCTGAAACTGATACTTAGTTGAGGTCTAGCAGCAGAGGTGGTGAAAATTGTAGCGTCTCGGACTCAGCAGCAACAACTACAGTTTCTTTTTTGGTTTGTCTTAATTTGCTTTTATTTTGGGTCTTCAGGTGTCCAGGGTTGAGTTATAATAATTATGTGCCTAAGATGATAATGATTGGTTTATGCATGGCAACCTTTTTCAAATCTTTCATTCTTTATTTCCCAAATTACTTCTCTGTCACCGTATAAGTAGAATTACAAACATATCTATTTTGGTATGCATGTAGTCTTGAAAAAATTAAATACGTAAATCTACATCTAACCAGTCTGCTTACTTTTGCTTTGGGAACATGTACTTTTAATTAACATAAAGGTTTAGAGTTGCAGAACTCACCCCGTCTTAATATGCTGTGTCAATATTAGGTTCTCCATCTGTCTGTGATGTTGTTCATGCATCTGTTTTTGGGGTGTTGCCCGTGTTTTCTGGCTTCTGCTTCATGAGACTGCATGCTGTATACACACCAGGTTTACGAACCTCTTTTGCTAAGAATGGACAAGTGAATGTCTTTCTAGTCCATACAACAAAATAGTAATTTGATGTCAGTGCTTCTGCAAGCCTCTATAAATCTGTGTAAGAATTTCATTAAGATACGTGTCCAGCCCATGTTGCTGAATCAGGTAGACATGAAGTTAATGTAACTGAAAAGTTGTAGTCTCTCATTCAGAATACCTCAAGAAGAACGTATAATGGGTTGATGCTGCCAAAAACATAGCTGTCAAATTTTCCAGTTTTTACTAATCTGACATGTGTGTAGTGATATCCCATCCCTGTTTTAAGTTGTGTTTACCCAATAAGCAATAGTACTGACCATCTCTTTATGAACATATTATGCCCTTGAGCTTAATTCCATACTTCTGTGCAATTCTCTTATTTCATTGAAGAATCTATTCATATATGCTAGGTACCTATTCTTTACACTTAAAGATATTGTAAGAATCTTTTCCGAGTATTTCTCTAAATTCAGCCCATAATGTTTTTCACTAAACACAGGTATGTGTATTTGCTACTTCCTTCTTTCCCTGCATTTTGTGTTCCAGCATTTCCTAAGTAGGACAACCCTAAAAGTCTCATATTTGGAGTTTCTATTTTCATTGCCTTCTACTTTTTAACATGAAGTTCTTTTAGCTATCAACACTTTAGTAACAAACTGCATTTTATGTCATAAATTAAGTCTTTCCCCAACACTATTTTGCAGTCATTCTTTGAGCAATTAGTTTGTTTAGCATATTAATTGAATACTAAATTCTCACTTCTATTTAAGTCTTTTGAGGAATTATGTGCTATGGGTCTATTTTTCTGTTCTTATGTTAGTGTGACACTTTGATGATGATCATGGAGCTATTCATACGCTAAAACATATCTAAACCCATAAGTCAAATATGTATAATTTATCCGATGTCAATTAAACCTCAGTATGACTGTTAAAACACTAACTTATCTGATTCAATGTTATCCTTTATAAGGAAAAATTTAATCGCTGTTTATCTAGTCTAAGAATACAAAACTGTTCTAATAACTTGGTCTATTAATATAACTTAACAACTGTAATAAAAAAGCTATATTAATTATACAAGATGAATAGATTAAAACTTTATATTAATGGAAGACATTTTATGGAAGTCAGTAACATTTGAAAAGAATATGTTGACCTTTATATTGTTATTAAATAAGTCTTTTAACTGTTCTATACCTTGAATAACTACCTGGAAAACAAAATTTAAGATAGCCTTTACTCTTTACTGGAGTAACAAATATAATAAATGTCTATAATGTAAAAACAATTACATGATTCCACGGAGTTGTCAAATTATTAAGGGAAAATAAAGAATTGTATAATTTAATTAAACCAATTCACTGCTTTTATATAAGATGATAATACATAATAAGGTCAATACTGCCTTAATAAAATCCAAGCTGTATTAATAGTTCATTTTGACAAAATTATACATATGATTTTCAAAGATAATATTTCTAAAGAATAATAAAGATGATTAAGAAACCGATTTCCTCCCTTTCCTAAAAGAGGGAAGCAGGAGAAATGAATCCAATGTGGAGAAAACCTCATCTTGTTTCCTCTGCCTTTTACTATTTCATGAAAAGTAAGTTCTTCACATATGTGAGTTTCTCGTGGCCTTGGGTGGGTGAAGTTGATTTGTTTGTCGACCTTTTATGCCATTGCCATACATATGAAGGCAGCTTTATGGTAAGTCTTGAAATTAGATATTTTTGTTTTCCAGCGTCCTTTTTCTTTTTTAAACATTGCCTTCCTCTGGGTCCTTCTGAATTTTTACCTTTAATTTTCAGAATCAGTTTGTTAGTTTTACCATAAAAGGTTTTCTAGGATTTGGGTTGAGTTGTGTTGAAATTATAGTACAAGATTAAAAAGACTGAATATCTTTTTTTAAGAGAAAGACTGGACATCTTAATTATTTGTATACTTATTCATCAACACAGTATATTTTGCTGTTAATTTGGTAATCAATGAACAGTTTCATGGTTTGCAATGAAAATGGCTTGAATACATTTGTAAGTTTATATCTTCTTAGACCATGTTTTGATACTATTTTAAATGGTATATTTTAGTTAAAGTTGTGTTTGTTTATGACAAGATTGTATAAATACAGCTGATATCTGGGTACTAATAGTTGGCCTTGAAATCACATTGCCTTTAGTTAGTAAGCCTGGGAACTTTCATTTTAAATTCAATAAGACTTTCGATGAAGATAGGTATGATATCCACAAATATCAATATTTCTAATTCTGATGCAATAATTCTAATTCTAATTGTTCTCATTTCACTATGCTGGGTAGAACGTATGGCTCAGCAGCCAGCATGTGAGTGGGCAGGTTGTCTTGTTCTTGGTAAAGTGAGAAAAGCTTTTGAACCTCATTCCTTCAAAGATGAAAGTGACTATCGGTTTTTCTGAGCCCTTTGTTGGAGAGAAGTTCCACTTCATTGCTTGTGTGCTGTGGGATGCTTTCTTGACTTGTTCACTTTTAATTGGGAATGAATGTTGCATTTTGTCAAAGCATATTCTGCATTCTTTATAAACACAGATCTTGCTTTAGCAAATAATAAAATGTGTATACCAAGATGTCAAAACAAAGACTGTTTCTGAAGTAAAACATTGTATGAGTGAATACGTATATGTAGCTTTCTTGTTAATTATTTTTTCTATTAGTATTATATACTTCCATTTTTTTCATCTTTTTCCTCTTTCCTGAAAAACTGTGGAAAATGAACTGTATCTTAATTCCCTTTAAAGATAATATACTTTAATTTTGTTTTTCTCGTTTTTGGAATTACCTGTGGCATAAACATGGGTTTTTCCTAAGTATTTTCCTTATTCTATCCGACCAGAGTTTATTTCTTCCCAATGAAAAAAAAATACTCTCTTTTTTGATATTCTCGTTATCCTACACCATAAAATATTTCCTAATATAGCTTTGAAGAGAAAGTAAAATGGCATTTGAACTCAATAAATAAACAATAATATGTCTAATACACAGCACTGCCATAGTTATCTCTCGTCAATAGAAAAAATTAAGTTAGATCTTTATTTCATGTAAAAATAAATTTCATATGGGTAGAGATCTAAGCTTTAAAGAAATAAAATAATAATGTTCAAACTAAAAACATTTAGGAGAATATTGATATTTCAGAGCAGAGAATGCCTTTCAGCTAAACAGGAAACAGAAACCATAAATGAAATTATGGTAGATTTCTTGCATTCCACGAAATTTTCTAGAAAACATTACTCAATTTATTTGCTTCATATTTTTCCATGCATATTACGTTTTGTAAGATACTGCTTTCTTTTATTCTTGCTAGACCAGCTATTGTCACATGATCTATTTTCTTTGTACTTCTCAATTAATTTCAACTCATGGTGTAACTCTATTTTCTATTTACTGACCCATTTTTAACGCTTTATAGAAGTTTTGTTTGTTGTTTATATATATATTCTGGTAACTTAGCTGTTAGTGTTCTAGACTTGACTTAATTTATTCATATACCTTGAAAGGCTTTCTTTTACAATTTCAGGATCCAAATATTTGGGAGGAGAATTTTTATTTAATTTGATTTCCATTTATAAAATGAATATACTTTTGCGATTCAAATTCTTTTCTGCTTATTTTTGCATGTGTGTTCCAGAACACTGGGAAAAGGATGAAAGAAATGGAGTGTGTATGTTTGTTACTTAGAAGTCATTTTGATGTTACTTTTGACATGAATAGACTTATCTTTTCATACGTCTGATAATTCATTTTTCTTTTACTATTTTCCCTTTATTTCTTTTAAAGTTTGTTTAGTATTTCACAAGTACTGTATTTATTTCACCTCTCCAATTCCTTCCATGCCATCCCCAGTCTCTCTTAGTACAAATGTTTTAAATTATGAGCACCAGGAAGCCCACTCTTTGATGAACACCTTCATCAGTCAGTTCCTGTTTCTTATGCATCAGTTTTGCAACTGCTAATGATGAGCTGTCCCTCTTTTCCCTATTCCTAAACATATTAGAAGGTACGTCTTTTTGTAAGCTTCTATTCTAATGGAGCAAGTATGCAACTAGAACGTGTAAGTTGGAGATTTAGTAGCCATTGCAATTCCAAATGTGCATTACTTCCATGAAAGAAATAAGTTGATAGTTATAAATGGAGATAATGAGGGATACTTTATTTTTCACCTCAAGAAATAAGGGTTCATTTTCAAAGCAACTGTTACCAAAGTAAAGACATGGAATGCTGAGATTTTTGCTCCATCATATTATTTTTTTGCACCAGTGGGAACAGAAACAAAATGCCTGTGAGCCTCATTCTTTGAGGTCTACTCATTTAAATGGTTCCTTTTTAGATGCAGAGTTTGGAATAAAGAAATATATATCTATATATAGAAATTAAAATAATTTTAAGCAGATTGAAGTGGCTCTACAATTACCTAAAATTGGAGGAAACAGAACATCTAAGCTTTACATAAAGCCCTATTTTGAATTCCACTAGAAATCATTCATATCCATCTATAACACCAGACCACTACAGATATCAAGAATCACCGTTCTTGGCAATGTGGGCAAAAACTACAGTACTTTCTAAATAGGCTATAAGATAGACTTCTTCTCCATTGAGACTGGTCCTTCCTCCTTGTCACTTGAAATCAGCAGGGTTTGACTAAACATTTGGAAATATATAGGGAAGTCCATATGTCACAACGTTAGGAAACAGAAGAATCTCAATTTCCTGCAATTTCTTGATTAGCTGTGAAGACTGAAAAGCAGCAGCAATCTTGCTGTGAATGTCTGAAGGAAACACCTGCTGCAAAAAGAGAACTGTCAGAAGCTGTAAATGGAAGGTGAGAAGAGGAAAGAAAAATAGGGTTTTAGCTTATAATACCAAGCTGAATAGGATCAACATATTAAGCAGGTTATCATTTTACAGTATATACACTACATATCTTCCTTCCAACATTGTCCATTGCTACCTTTTAAATTTATTTCCTTTAAACTTTTACTGGGGCCTCTAGTGATGAATAGAAAGACTTTCTCATTTATGGTTCAAAGGACTGAGAATTTCACAGTTTGATGTGTGTTGACATGCTAGTAGATTCAACGTGCTTTATCACCAACACAGTTTGGGAATTCTTCACTAAATTAATTTTAAAAATTGGTTTATTATGAAATATCATTGAATCTTTTGTAGATCCAGGTACACTCCCAAACTTCGACGTGAGTGTGATAATTTCTAAATTGATTTGTTTCTGAATACTTTAGTTTAACAGTGCTTGCGGTCTAAGATCCCAAGCAAGATACTCTGTGTTTTGTGCAATGGACTATCAAGAGATATAGAAGTTTGAGACTGAAGTGTGAAAAATGAAATTGCCATTCATGTAGTCTACTGCAATGACAGCTATAATTCTTCAATTAGAAGCATACGTCTCAAAGTGAAAGGGAGGGCCAGTTGTGGTGTGTGTTCGCTTTGCTAATTCATTGCTAATCAAATTTCCATAAAACGCAGCACAAATATATTAGTGAGAAAACCAGGAAACAGACACAAAATTCCACTGATGTTAAAGCGCTCTGTCAAGTTGCTATTTGATGCTTTGAAGTCCAGATCCCTAGTTCCCATGCTTTATCTGTGTAAACCCAGATGCGATGGATCATTAGCACAGACCCATTACACTAGTCCACAGTGTGTTTCCTAATCAGAGTGTGTACATGCAAGCTGCATGTACTGCAAAGTACTGCTTCAAACCGTACTCTTCTTCTCTCTCTGTTCATACAAAGATTATGAGAATCGTGGCTACACCTTTTGGATGTGATTTTCTTTGAAAACTGCATTCAATAATGTCTCAGAATGGCTATCACAGACACAAATTCTTTTTGTATCCTATGTTTCCTATGTTCACAGGACCCTCAAGATGGACAACAACCTCTGATTTTGATACCACCCTCTGTCTTTCCGTTATGATAGGTGAAGTTCTGTGTTCTGGCCACTCAGTAGATTATCTTGTCACCACTGATTTCCAGATCTCCTAATGTCAAAACTGGAATCACTGCTGGTCATTTGATGTGACCACCCTGAAAACAACACTGTGCTAAATGTGAGCAGCTGCTGTCCAAAATTACAATCAGACTCCATCCCCAAACACACACACACACACACACACACACACACACACACACACTCCCTCCCTCCCTCATGTGTGTATCTGATGCTCATGAATATCTCCCTTGGGAGACATTTCTCACCTCTGTGAACTCGCTCACTTCATCAGACCTTTCTATTCTTTTATTATCGGCCTTTAGAGGAATTTATAGACCTGCCCTTGATGCTAATCAGAGACTAAGGGACCCTTCTTCTCTGCTCCTCCAAGTGGTAGGTTGCTATGCCTCTCAGAAGATGGCCTCTTTATCTTTATTCTGTTCTTTTGTCCTGATAATGAACAACTGAGTTTGGTTCTTGGTCCCTGTAAATTCCTCTACCCATGCCTCCTTCAAGTTGTTACTGTTACTCTTTTTTCTCTTTTAAAAAAGATGTGACACAATATTTTTAATTTTTCCATGTCTATTAGAGTATAATTGACAAACATTATTGCATTAATTTAACTTTTACACATGATCATTTACTCACACACAGTTTGTGAATTATTATTACTCTCAAATAAGTCAATACATCTTCTGTTTGCCCAGTTATCTCTGCATTGTCCCATCTTCTCTTTTGTGAAGAGAAGTATATACAGACAATTACCTTCTTTATGTATTAGGTCCTTTGGATATATTCATTTTATAACTAAAAGTTTATAAGCTTTAACCTACATTTTCCATTTTTTTTATTTCTTGAAAATTTAATACACGCATATAATGATTTGATCAAATTTTCTCCTCATTCCTTCCCCTTAATTTTCTGCCCTATTCCCCTTCAACTTAAAACTACATGGCTCTTTTAAAATACCCACTGAGTCTACTTAGTACCGCCAGTATGTGTGTAAGTATAGTACAATCTACTGGAACATAGCATCTCAGGGACCATATCCCTGAAGAGAACTAGTGTTCCTTCCTCCACAGCCAACAGCTTTTCAGCTAGGTATAGGACTTCATGAGCCTCTTTCTCTTCCATGCTAGGAGTTTTGACTAGCTTAATCTTGTGTAAGAATTCTAGCTTCTAGAGGTTCAGTGTGCAACATGCCTGTATGTTCAGCAATTACTGTGTTGCTATATATATCCATGAAATTTTTAGGTCTTACAATGTTTTTGCTTTCTCTTCTCCAATTATCCTTGTGTCTCAAGGGAAGGGGTACAATTAGAGCTGTTTCAAAGTGAGGTCCTATAGACCTCCAAGCATTATAAGTTACTGCCAATGTTCTTGGTTCCACTCTAGGACTAAGACTCTATTGTCACAGATACCACGTAGTTGAATCACAGAACATGGAGAAATCATGTTGATCCTGACTTGAGAATACCATCCCTGCTGTCTAGCTTTTGCATTGTCAGTGGATAAATGGTCATCATGCTTACCCAACTGGGAATCCTGGAAAGACATACCACTGCTACAATAGTGGCACAAACATCATTGAGATCACCAACTACTCACTTTTTTGTTATATTTGACAGCAACACCTCTATCAGACCTAGAACCTGTGACTAGATGGGTCATAGGCTATAGGAAAGAACATACTAGTTCTATTCTTCTAACTGAATACATTCTAAACTGACTCCTAATGATTTACAGGTTACCCATAGATTAACATATTTCTCAACCAACATCAGGGAAGTTTTTATTTAGAGGAGATAGTAATTAACACCAGAAACCCACAACAAGCCAAGGACAGTGTTTCTCTGCATGTTGACCAGTTGTGATTCTCTGTATTAATAACTGAATACTATAAAAAGCTCTTTTGATGCAGGTTTGGAAGTACACTGATCTACAGATATAAAGATAATGACTCAGAAGGCAGCTTAATACTCTACCCATTCAGTAGAATAATAGAAGTAAATCAGCCTGTGGCTAGCTAGGTCTTATTCTCTAGAGAAGTACCCAATGTTTTCCATTTTCTCTATAATTCCTAACGAGTTGGTTCTCAACCTCTGGATAATGACCTCTTTGGGGGCCAAATGGCCCTTTCACAGGGGTCACCTAAGACCATCAGAAAACATAGATATTTGCATTACAATTCATAACAGTAGCAAAATTATAGTTATGAACTATCAATAACAATAGATTTTTCACTTTGTGCCCCATTCCTATGAGGCATCAAAGGGAATTTAAACATTCTGTGGAAGTCAGGATAGTCAATTACCGCTTTCTTTGTATTGAGAGAAGATTCCATGTCAGTGTTTTCAAAATAATATGAAAATCATTGCCTCTAGAAACACACAAACTTTCTGATGAAATGCAATTGCTGTGAGGAGAACAAATCACCAACATTGATGTTAAATGCTAGGCTAAGTCATGTTTCCTTCAAAAGTCTTAAGTGAGTTGAGAAATCTGTAAGGCAATGTACAATAATGAGAAATAATGAGAAATTCTTTGCTCATATTTCACTCCTCTTTTCTTCTCCACAACTTCAAATGGCACTTGCTAGTCATTTCCCTCTGTTAACAATGGCAAACACAGAGGTCATAAAGAGGATGGCTGGAAATGGAAATACTGATAATACTTCTTAACAATTATCCCATATTTTCTCGGTGTGAAACGTAGCTGTCTTTTCTCCTGAGAACATAAACTTCTCAAGAAAAGAAGCTGTGATAGGTTTCTTATTGACACTGGAGATCCAGTTTTGTTACTTGGCATAGTCTTATTAAAGTAAATAATGCATCAAAAGTCACTCTCCACAAATGCTATCAGAGTATCACATGCTATAAACTCACTACCCACCCAAAGAGCCAGACAAACTTATAAAGAAGTCAGAACTCTGTTACCAATAACTATATACCAAATTGGCTTTTCCTGGTCAATGTAAAAATATAAACATTCCTGATTGATCTGCAATAGACAATAAAATAGGAACCCTACAAAGGGATATGATGGTTTCCTGCTACCTATACAGAGTTTATAGATGATAACAGAATTTCAAGGTCTAGCTGTGTCACATACCTTACATAGAAGACGTTTTGATTCTTTGGCTTGTTGAAGTTTAAATGTATCTCCCTGGCCTCCAGAAAATCAAGGTCTTCTACCAGTTCAAAGGAAAAGGGAGTGGCAGATAGTCCTTGAAGGATGCCTGCCTTAGCCCAGCTCTTTCTTTCATGAGATGTGTTAAAACTATTTTGAAACTCCAGTAAGCCATTGAGACTAGTTACTCACATTCAAGGACGAAGCCCGAAAATCCAACGGGCACTTGGATGTTTACACAATGATTAACAGCACTCTGTGTGTAGGGGTGTGTGTCAGGGGGTGTGCACGCGCAAAAGTGCCCACATGTGGACACACGGATGAGGGAGGAGCAGATAATGGGGTTACCAGTTGGTTTGTGTTTCTCCGTGAATTATGGCCAGCTACCCAGCAGTCTGACCAACGAATGTGCATCTCATTTAATGTAATAATATACATTAAGACCTGTCAAGCCCTATTGTGGAAAATGAAGAACTGCACATTGTACCACTTCATATGGAAGTCTGCATATGGAACCCTTTAAGGGTTCTTAAGAGACCCATTGGGGTTTCTAATTATTGTGAAACATCTCCTGGAATCCAGGGAAAGAGGGCTCTTGGCAGAATTGCTTCTGCCATTTCAAATGTTCACTGTGAAAATAATTAGATGATGAGATTTAGACAGAAACCGCTAACGAATATTTTCTTAAGTCCCTTTTTTTTTTCTTTTTTAATGTACAGAAAATGAAACTCTGAAATCGGCAAGCACGAAAGGAAAACAATATGGTGCAATGCATTCTGGGGGTGGGGCTGGGGGCCTCTCCTTTAATGCTTGGCTTCCTGCGGTTACAGTGGGGGGGATTTTTTTCATTTTTTGAACATTATACAATCCTGTTGAAAATTGGACCGAGGGTTGTTTTTTTAAACTTCTGTTCTGACTTTCTAAAGTTGAGCCAGTCTCCATTGTTCCCTGAAGATTACACCCGTTTCTTCAGAGGGAACCCTGACATTAGAGAAACGTGCTTTAATCAAGCTTTAAAGTTATCTCCCCCTCCCAAGCCCAACCAGAACCAGAGAAACCCGTACTCTGTAACTACAAGCTGAGCTAGCATGAATTCAATTAGGAGCCATCACTTGTACCCATGACACAGAACATATTTGTTCAATTAAAACAAACAAATACGATTAGGAGTTTACAAAGCCATGCTTAGGGAAAGATGGACATTTCAAAAGAAATGCTGGGTTAGGAAGGACGTGGTTGTGATAAAAGTAAGTTGCATGAAATGAGAAAGGTGAACTTAACAAATGGCGACACAGGAGTCAGATCCCAAACACACTCAACAGAATCTTGGCCTGATCACATCAAGTTTGATCACTGCTGCATGGAGCAGGCAGGCTTCATGCACACTCCGCTGAAGGCTGCCCTCCAGCTCAGAGATTTGGTCCTTCGCTTTGATGATTTACTTCATTTTATTTCACAGGAAAAAAGGTAGCACAGCCTTGATGCTCGTCTCTCCCAATGCAAGTGACTCATATCCCAAGTCCTTAGGTTTCTTTTACTATACTCCAGACTAAGGAAGGCTCTCTGTACACTGAAGACCTTCTACACTGGACTATAGGGGGACTGTGCTATATATATATATGATTTCAGCATCATTTTACGTTGGATTACCAACTAGGGGACCACCACTGCACGTTTAGGAATACCTTGCCATGCCAGTCTTCTTTGCTGGGCAGTACTAATAATTTATTCCCTTCCTTGACAATTTACATGGAACCTGCTGGTACCATGAGCATAATACCAGAACATATGAATATGAACACCTTCTGGTATTACCTCAAGCAGGAGGCATTCAGGTCAGATACAGCTCAAGTCTTCTAAGTCTGTAATGTGTTCATCAATAGGGACTTATTCTCAATCTCTGGGAAGCAATTGTCGTAGCCTTTGATCAATAGGCTTTTTGATATTAGTCCTGTGGCTAGAACAGTTTAAGCTTCTAAATTGATCTTAATATTGTTCATTTCCCACCAGACTTTTCATCATAATCTAGGATGCACTGAGTCAGATGTTCAATGAGCAGTATCTGAGGTGTATTACTTAAATAAAATCAAAGACTATGAGGTAATTCCTGTTTCTATGGAATTGTTTATTATCAGGGTGAAAGTGGTAGAGAATATCCAGAACAATATTAGTATGGACTTAGTTATTGCCTGCCATGTGCACACTGATAGTATATCTATTAAAAATTAGTAATGCTGTCAGTCATACAGAAATAACTTTGTAGTTCTGAGGAGCCATTTCACATTGTTTGTTTGTAAACATATGGAACATGGGAAACTATCAGTCTCAGAAAATCGGCCACCAGTTCTTGATGTTTCTGTCTCCCTTGGGATGCCAGGTATCATAATAAGTGCATATTTGATGCCACAGTTCCTGGTTAGAGATCTTCATGGAGTCACTGTCTCTGAATTTATGAGGACATGGGCACCAACAAAGGTATATTAAACACCTAGTAAAAGCCAAACTTTCTTGTAGGTGCTAAGAAAAGAGTGATAGACAAAGTAAACGACACCCTTGACTTCACAGAGATTAACGACGACCGTCATTAATGAGGCCAACCATGTATGCCTTTCTCTGCATGCAAGTATAATGCAGTAAGAACTTTGGAAAACAAGAAGGATAATAGTGTAGTGAGTGCGCAATATGCCTGCTATGTGCTGTATGGTATCTAGCCACGAACTCTACATAGAATAATACACCAATCACTGTATCAAAGGCAGGCTAGACTTGTAAAAGGAAAGGGACATGGTACAATATAGAGCATGCTAGAAGATAATGTGTATAAGGGGGGAAAGAAGATGAGATGGGGCTACAACAGAGGAGTTATGTTGGGAGCATGTTCTGTAGACAACAGGCAAAAGTCAACATCCATAAAGGAATGACATGGGTTGACAGAAGTAAATAGGGATATTTACAGATAGGTTTATATACCAGTTTTTAGACAATAGCATGATGTCTGTCCACTTTCCTGTTTGTAACACACTTTGGTTGTTTGTGCCAGAAGAAGAAACCATTGGATCAAGCCATTTCTATGTTTAACTATGTAGTCTTTTTGTTTCTAGCCTGATAAAGTCCATTTTGTTTTCCTTTTTTTTTTTAACATCTATAAGCCTTTCAGTAACCAAGAATTCCTTTTCAATTTTGACTTTTTCCTGTCAAATATCTTCATCTTTTATTGGTATAGATGTCTTCATATTTTGTTGGCAATAAAACATTGTAAATGCAAAACACACAAAACTGAATCAGTTACCCAAAGCCATATTGAACTATGCTGTATCTTATTTAATCTTAAAGGCAATCATGCAGGAAAAATTTTACCAGAAGTTCCAAGTTGATAAGTGTGAAAGTTGAGAATCTGAACTGCTAAGTGCATCCATCATCACATACTGGTCCTGAGATTGCACATAATTTAGTGAATAACAGCATATTTTTGAGTCCAAACCTACATCCCCATCCCACGTTTGCCTCCATTCCATAGTCTAGCTGTAGAGACTTCTAACTACATCCCATTACCCAACTTCCTTTTTAGTTTTTATTAGCAAAATATCTATATTATATGCCATAGAGACGTAACCACCATGTGAAATATTTCCAAGAGAGACTTGCATTGAGGAGTTGTCAATGTGATTGCGGGAGCCGTCTCTGTGTGGAGCTTGCAAAAATGCTATTTTAGGAATTAGACTCCATTAAGGGATTATAGGATTCTGTGTGCTTGCTGCTCTTCTTGCTTCTCTGCAACACGGATGTGACAGCAAGACGTCCAGCTGCCATCTTGTGATCTTGAGAATGGATGCCATGTGCTAAGGAGAGTGGAACCATAAGATGAAAGCATCCCCGTGCATTGATGATAGCATATGTCTATCACACTCTCCCTGGCCTGTCTCCCTCCTGACTTCTGAGCAACAGAAAAGTAATGGCCCTACTAACTTAAGACACTCCCATCCCACATCATTCTTAGCAATAGTCAGCTGCAAGTTTTAACTCATACAACCCTTTCTGATAAATAATAAGGAACAATAAAATGTGACAGACCTGTTCTTGCCAGGTCACATTTGTGTAGCAATTATGAACAGCTCTTTGCTTCAAAGGGAAAGAAACTTTTCTGTGGAATGCAGTGTTTGGCACATGGAACATATTCATAGAAAACCATATTTAATATATGGAGTAATACTGTTCTGTTGAACCAGATTTCTAAACAACTGGCCTCAGTAGGAAAGTACACTTACTGTGGTCTAAGTCTGGACTGGAAAAACATATTCAAGATATCTCATCTGGACACGACAAAGATATTTGGTCTAGAGGTAAGAGTGACCTCTCCTCTATGGTGAGTTTTGCCTTTTCATTGCTTTGATTTCTTTACTTCTCCACTATTGCTGTCCTTGTTCTGAGAGAAGGAATATTTCTATGATTGAAATGTCAACAGTCCCAGAACCTCTGAATATTTTAGAAGCAGATAGGTTTCTAGGCATAGTTTTAATTGGTTTGTGTTTTTCAGGAGTCACAAAACCAGTGCTTATTTCATTGCACATATAGTTTCCTTTGAGTGAAAAGGCCTCAGTGGTCACAAACAATCCTTGTACCAAAAATTCTAATTCAGTAATATGTCCTTTGCTCTCTGGGTCCACATCGATCTTTATTATAACTGTGACTGTCCATGTGGCCTATGTTTTCCGTTTAAATCTTGTGGCTGTTTCAGTAAATTCAGTTCTGATGACACGGCCTCTGAGAGTTAAAACAGAGGCCAGTAAGGCTTCACATCATGAGAGCAGAGGATCTTCCCAAATACTTTAAATCAGGGATCTAGTCATCCTCCAGATAGCAGGCATTCTTCTTCACAAAGGACTGCAGCTCAGCTCAGTTTTTCCCAAAGTCACTGCTCTTACGTTTGCCAAAGCTGTCATCTGTAGGCCTCAGATTATTACTCGACAAACGCCAGATCCCTGTGTGTTTGCAGGTGGTATCCAGCCCCGTTTTCATCCAAGAAAATCAATAATATGTTCCCCTGAGGCCAGAATCTAGGGGTCTATGGAGCTGAGCATCCCATGGTATTTGTGACCACAGTCTCACAGGTGAGTATGGAAGACAGAAATCTGTTTGTATTTCCTATAACCTGTCACCTAAAATGGTCCCTGGTCTATGCCCCTCTCTAATCAAACTCAGTTGAAGTCAATAAACATTCTAGAAAACTAATTATTTAAAACATAGTTATAGGTGATGTAGTGTTGTAAAACTTAGCCAGAAGACGATCCTACCTATTCTTCACAATGGACTTTAAAATGTATCGATGTGAAACATTTTATGTGTTCTTATTTCCATTGCAAATAAGACGTGGTCCCGCACACCTCTCACCTGAGATATTCTAGAACTTTGCCTCTAGCATTTTAGAATTTAGCATTTTTTTGTTCAAGGTAAGTTAATAGAACAGCAAGGCATATTTATATTTCTGACACTGTGGTAACTCCAACAGTAAATCATATTCTCTAACCTCTAGAAACTATTATGTTAAGGAAACAAAGCACATATAATCCTATCGGGTATCAATCCAACTTCTTAAAGCAAACAACTTGGAAGGACCCATAAAGCAGCAAGACACTCTGACATTGTGTGCACAAAATACCTTCTTTGAGATTCTTCTAGGGAGGAAGTCTATGGCTGTGAAGAACAGTGATATGCAAGCCCAAAGCGATGAGTTAGTATTGCATAGGGGCAGTTAACACAGCGCTGCTCCCTGCTTTCCAACATTTCTCTGGAAGCTGTCATGGTTCATATGAATATAGGGTCGCCTAGAAAAAAGTTGCCAAGGCACTTCTGTGAGAGAGTTTCTAGATGAAGTTGAGATGAGAAGACCACCCTATCTGTGGGCAGCAGTGTTCTATGGCTACAGGTTCCGGAATGAGAATGGAGAAAGTCAGTTGGACACTTGCATCCCTCCCTCCTTCCTGACCTCAGATGCAGTGTGAAAAGCTGCATTCATGATGCTCCTACCATCAAGCCTTCTTCACAATCAACTGTGTTTTGGAATTAGAAGTATAATGCAAATGGTATTTTTGTCACAAAACCCAGAAAAACTTTTTGACAAAGAGGATATACCACATAATCCAACTTCAGCCACGAAGCTGAGTGAAGTCAGTGAAAAAAAAAATCGTTATTTTTCAAAAGCTTACATATCATCAATCATCTCCTCTTTGGTCTTTTTCCTATCTTGAAATACATTGAGAGGGGCAGTAACCACGGTGTAGACGTGAGAGCCGGAGCATTTTGAGATCAAGTGTCCAGCAATATATGGTACATGAAATCACCACAGAGTGGCTTGCCACTCTCCACTATCATCCCAACATCGTGTCATGCTGTGTTCCCTCTAATTATGATCTTTAAGATCAAGACCTTGACTCCAGACCTTCTAAGTTTGATAGATAATAAGCCCATTCCGGAAGAAACCTCCACTGCCCACATATCCTGCTACTTACAGAATAAAGTCTTCTTTTGTGCATGTACTATATTGCATGTGGTGAGTGTGCCTTTGTATATACATTTTTGTATACATGTGTGTGCATACATGTAGAAGCAGGAATTTAACCTCAGGTGTCTTTTTGACAACTTATCAACTTATATATTGGAATAGGATCTCTTGCTTGAGCCCATAGTTCACCAATTCAGCCAGTCCCATGCACTGGGATTACACTAAGCCCACCCCGTATTTATGCAGAACTGAGGATCTGAGCTCCAGTCTTCACATGACACTCACATAGCAAGAGCTTTACTCACGGAGATAGCTCCTTGGCCCCAGTAATAGCTTGCTAATTCACACAATGTGGATAATTATTCAGTCTGGAATAAACTGTGAAGCATAAACTTCTTTAGCATCCAGGTCAACAATTACTTACTTTAGAAGTTGCCACTCACATCTATACCTACCATAAATGCTTCAACCGTCTTCATTAAGAGAAGAAGAAATAATACTGCTCACTAAGCATGTGGCCATGCTGTAACCCCAATACCCAGGAAGCTAAAAAAGAGGGATTTTCATGATTTCAGCCCATGCTGTCTTTTATAGTGAGTTCCTGGTTAATATAGGCTACAATGGAAGTCTGGGTCTCAAATAACAAGAATAATATACAAATTTTGAATCACTTTGCCTTTTTTTCCCCAAAAGTAAAGGAGAAGTTTTATTGGGATATCCATGTAGTAGGACACCATGACCCTCCATGTCCTAGTGGCTGTGGGCAAGGAAACAGGAAGTTAGTAGACAAATTAAGCACTAGTCCTTATTAGCTCATGCCAAGATGCCCAAAGGCAAAGATACTCACTGTGACTTTTTCAATTGACAGTGTAAAATAGTGTAAAATTTCATCTCTCTCTCTCTCTCTCTCTCTCTCTCTCTCTCTCTCTCTCTCTCTCTCTCTCTCTCTCTCTCTCTCTCTCAGTACAGATTTGTACTCTGAACTCCCACAGTGGCAGAACTAGCCACATTCTAACAGAAATGTAATTTAAGCTGAGTTCCACTGGTCTGCCCTCACCTGTTAGAAGTTGTTAGGTAGAAGAAGAAGCCATTGATAAGCCTTTAAGGGAAATCTTCCTTTCGGCTGTGCTTGTAAATCTCCACTGTGCACATTTCAGTGACTTGCTATATTGTGAACTTCAGAGAATCTGACTTAGAGCAAAACTGATGCTCTCATTAACACTCTTTATGTTGGGCTCAATAGAAGGAGATGTTCTCAATTGCCCTACCTAACCACTATCTCATGATTCCATTTTCCATTTATTAGTATAAGAGTTAAGAATCTAGGACATGGTTTATTATAGACCAACCTGGACTACTAACTGCAGGCACATGGCTTTTGATCCAAAGTTCTCTAAAGCTTTAAAATTCAGAAACTTTGTATTTTTGTATAAGTTTTGCAGAATTGTGACTACATATCTGACAAATAATCTTAGAAATGTAATTATGTGCTTTGTTTCATGATTTCAGAGATTTCAACCAATGGTCAACTGGCTCCAATTATCTGGGTCTGAAGAATGGCTAAACATCAGTGATAAAGGAATATGTGGAAGAAGTTATTTGCTTCCTGGTAATCAGAAAACAGAGTGAGAGATGAAGTTGGGGACCAACTATGACAAATTTCCTCCAATTAGATCCCATCACCTAAAATCTCCACCACTGGACAATACCTTCATCAATTGGAGACCAGACATTCATCACTAGAGAGTCATGCTCCACATTAAAATCCGAAAAGTCAATTCATATACATTATTTTGTTTTAAAAAATAAAGACTAGAACATGTTTAGTCAAGAGAAATAAAGAAAAGACAGTGTAAAATTAAAGAAATAAAATAAATAAAAAAGGATAAAACATTGTACCTTTATCATTTTATGGCAAACACTCAAACTAAGACCTAATTTGCTAAAGACAAAGTAAGAGTAAAGAAAGACTTATTCTAGAAAATGGTTTAAAATGTTGCTTAGAGGAACCGTCGTTATATACATTATATGGAATGCTTGAATAGGTACGTTCCATGATACATATACTGTCAAGGACAATGCTCTGAGAGCAACAAAGTATGATAACAGCAAATCCGAGCAGTTTCAAAGTGTCAGAAGCCTATTTCCACAAGTCAAATAGTAGATTCTCTGTTTTTATCACTTTAGCTCTCTTCTACAACTATTTTGGTCACAGTTTTAAGATGAAGAAAAGTTGAGACCACTTGTCTCAAATAACCTAGGATATGGGAGTTTCAAAACCAGAATCAAGACCCTTTAAAAACCAGTATTGAGCGATCCCAGCTCCCAAATGAAAACACAAAGGATTTCATGGAGCCAGATGAGGTTCTCATCCTCCCTTCCGCACTGGGAGGGGACTAATCAAGCTTCTCAGGGGTATGTGGTAGGTGTTATCATGGTGTCTCTGGTAGATGTGTCGGGGCTCATCTGATTCACTTCCCTGTTATTCTTTATTACTTCATGTAAAGGACAGGTAAAAATTGTAAAGGGTTAGTCTGAACCCTTTATCCTGTGAGCTCTAGACTTTCATGGACTTAAGCACGCACAGTAATAAGGCAAATGTGTGGCTTTAGTACTAGGCTTCAACGCTTGTCAGTACACAGCACTATGGTGTATGGAGCACTCTGTTCCATTAAAAGCAACTTAAAATATTTTACACTACCATCTCTAGTGTGACTGAATCAAATGAGTAAATTGTCTCCAAATAATGATCCTTTTCTTTATATACACTCTTACTAAAAATGGTATCATCGGCAATTATATGTGAAAAATAGTTGGGTGTTACTTAACAATCATTCATGACATTTATTTTATTCCTTGCTGAATTACTTATGACTGGATCAATGCCAACCTCCTCCTAAGATTTCAGAAGTGATTGATCTGCATGAGCAGATAGTGTGTGACTCCGACATAGGTTATCCTGGTCAATGCATATCAGTAGCCACATAGGTCCGCTCCGTGTAGGAACTTTGTCACCTGGGTCAGTGCTTTAGCTACCTTCCCACACTGGACTTAAATTTCTTACAACTCCAGGACACTGTGCTTACAGTGTGAAACTCTCCAGCTACTCTATAGTTGAATGAGTACATCAGGAAATGGCAACAAAACTCAATCATATCCCTAAATAATAATCATTTCTTTTGAAATTATAATGACACACTATTTCCAATTTTCCCTTTCTTCCTTTCAGTTCTTCCTTATAGCTTTCTTGTGTGCCCCCCCCCCTCTCTCTCTCTCTCTCTCTCTCTCTCTCTCTCTCTCTCTCATTCATGGAATCTTTACTCAGGGCTACTGAAGTCATGGATCTTGGAGGTGAACCCATAACCGCCACTTTACTAAACCAGTATAATTCCTAACTACATTCTAAATATTTATCCTTATACCCACAGATAAGTGTAGTTCTCACCCCTCATCAAAGAAACGTCTCTTTGCAACAGATGGAGACCATTACAGAAAACCACAGCCGATCAAAACGCAGAGAACAAGAGATCATGTGGTGCCCAGTCTCAACTGATACAGCTGCAATACCATCACATTTAAAAGATCATGGCAAGTCAATTTCCCTTATATCTCTCTCTTCAGTCCATGGAGGGGACTAACATCATCCATTCCACACTTTATTTTACTAGACTCCAGGGCCAAAAGTATTCTCCCTCCCATACAATTTCACCACAAGGGAAATCCCTTTCCTTTGGTTAAAAATAAAAAAATCTCTGCATCTCCTTGGTAGATCCTCAGAGATAAAAATGCCAGTCTGTAGTTCTGGCATCCAAATAGATTAAGTCTCTGCATCCGTTATGCTGTAATGCACCTAGCACTTCCAAATGAGGATGCTCATTCTTGTTAGTTGGTGACTATTGCTGCTTCTAGGGCTGAGTACACTTAGTGAATTTTCTGACCGCTACTTTTTCATATTTTCTGACTGTGTGGACTCTGTATATTGAACCTAAAATACAAGAGTTGGATTTTGACACTAAGAAGTTATAGATAGATAAGGAGAGAAAATCCACAAACAGGCAAACATGGGGTCTGATGGCAACTCTTGTAGAATAGGTGGAAACTGTAGGAAGATATCTCTAACAGAAAGGCTTGTCACCGTGACCCAGAGAAACCTGCAAAGCTGTCTGGTATGGGAAGAGAGGGTGAACAATAAAGAAAACACTAACTATAGGGTCCAGTTCCAGTGACTGAGAATATGGGAAATAAGAAACTATTAAAAAGATTCTGGTTTTTTTTGTTTTTGTTTTTGTTTTTTTTTTTTGTTTTTTTTTGATTTTTCGAGACAGGGTTTCTCTGTAGCTTTTGGTTCCTGTCCTGGAACTAGCTCTTGTAGACCAGGCTGGCCTTGAACTCACAGAGATCCGCCTGCCTCTGCTTCCCGAGTGCTGGGATTAAAGACATGCGCCACCACCACCCGGCTAAGATTCTGGGTTTTTAAAACTTTTTTTCTTTTTGTTTTACATACAGTACATTTTGATCATATATTCTCCACTAATTCAAGTCCTCCAAAATCACCTCTATAGAAATTGGATTTCAGAGTCAGGTGCACATTCTAGAATTCTGCATCAGATTGATTGATAATTGGGTAAGAAGATGGGAATGAAGAAAGGAAACCAGTATGTGGAATTTTAGAGAGCTGGACTAATAAAATCACACTGCAGATGAAGCAAAGTGCCTGGATTTAAGAACTGTGTAAGCTACCCTTAGTGTCTCTTCATTTTATCTGTCCCTGTGAGGATTGCCTGCATTCTGAAACCTGCTGGCCGATGCTGACCATGCCTGGTTTTTACAGACGTGAGAGTTCTATTGTTCTAGGAAGCTTTCTCAACCCGCTTGGATGCATCACACTCCAAACGTTGCTTCTAAAGGAGTCATTGATTAGTGTCTACACTAATCCTGAAGTCACAGAAATGTTGAGCTTATTCTATCTTTCAATTGTACACAGTTGCAGTACCAGAAAGCCAAGGATGATATTAAAACCCAAGTCTCTTCACAGGTTAATTTGGATTTAGATTGGAACCTGAACTGATGTGAAATATTAATATGGATACTCGAGTATATTATCACAGAAATATTAATATCTCGGCTTAGAAAGTGCTGAGATGTCACTCTGGCACTATGGTGCTAATCAGGATTTTAGTCTTGTATTCATGCCAACCCTATGGCTGTAAATACTATAAAATCGTGATGTTGAGATGTCATGTCTTGTGTGTCACTCTGGCAATACGTTGTTAGTCAGGATCGCAGTCCCCTATCTATATAAACCCTATGACTGTAATACTATAAAATCGATGGCCATGCTAGCATTTTTAATAAGTGGCAGTTCATCAGCTGTTCCCACCAATTGTGCTGCACAACCTCAACGCTGCATCCTTTAGAGCTCCACAAGGGATTGCATTAAGACAGCAGCTGCTGCGTGTAGAGTCCGCAGAGATAGCTGTGCCAATTAACAAAATTTATATATGCAATTTCAAAGACCTCTTTAACCTCTGCACTGACATTTCAAAGCAACAGTTTATTCAATTAAAAGGAAACATTTAAAAACAGATAATATTTTTTACAGTATCTTAGCAACAGGTGATTGAAGCCATGCCTAGAATGAAAGACTTGAGATTTTGCCAGAGGGGCCACATACTAGCGTTATCTTCCTTTTAACAAATGGAATAAATCTAATATTGTTTTGGACACGTTATGCTACATTACATCATAATGTGAAATCCTGAAAACAGAACTGCAATGGGAAGAGCCCTCGGGAGGTGAAGGTGGAGTCCAGCAGATGCTCACGGCGTTTTACAGGGAAAGTACATGCTACGTGCATCCCATGCATCAACTGCAACTCCAGGGCCTGAGACAAATTCGTTGTCACGATATACACAGTTTCATGTCTATATGAAACCTCTGAGACAGAGAGTTCTGCCCTCACTTTCCATCACTCATTTGAAATTCTAAATTGCAGAAAGCTATTTCTCTGGATTACACATAGAAAATGTTTATTTCATTTTATAGTATTAAAAGGGGGTAGAAACAGTTTGAATTCTTACAACTGTTCTCCGAACCCTGGTTATAAAATCTCCCTATTTGATTTAGTATCTAGATTATAGAAAGAATTAAAAAGCAAGCAAACACCAAGAACCCAAACAACGCAATTGAATATTAGTGTCTGGTACTGAAGAGTTATTAAAAGCAGAAATACATATAATTTTAAAAAAGGGTTTTTAGTGCTCAGAATTCTTAGCCAGCATGGAAGTGCAAATTAAAATTACTTTGAGTTTTATCCCTTTCAGAATGGCTAATATAAAAAAGTTAGTGACAACAAATGCTGGTACCGATGAAGAAAAAGAATAACACTTATTTATTGGTGGTAGGGGCACAAACTGGAGCAGCCCATATGGAAATCAGTGTGGACATTGCTCAAGGAGCTAGAAGTAGAGTGACCATGTTATTCAGTTATACTATTCTTGGGCATGCGCCCAAAGGACCCTATCTGCTACTGTAGAAATAACTGTGTATCAATGTTCATTGCCACGCTTACAACAGCCAGAAAATGGAAATAACTTAGATATTCACCACCAAGGAGTGGATAAGAAATGTTTACTACACACACACACACACACAATGGAATGCTATTCATCTATAAAGAAAAATGAAATTATGAAAATGGATGAAGCTAGGAATAATTATTTGAGCAATAATGCAGATCCAGAAAGACAAACAACACGTGTTTTCTTTCATATGCAGATGCTAACATTGACTATTTAGATATGCATATTTACATTGAAGTACCCATTGAAGCCAAGAAGCTACTAAGGAACTACAAGAGAATTTCGAGAGAGGGGGATAGAATGCAGGAGGCATAAATGTGGAAAGGGGGTGATGGAACAGTAAGAGTTAAATGGGTTGAGAACTTGGGACCAAGGTAGATTAGGGAGTATAGATAGGGATAACTAATAAAGACATTTGAAAATATCATATAGAAATATGATATAGAAGCTTCACAAATACACACAAAGACATAAATAAAAATAATTTGAGTAAACTATCTTTGTATTTGAGAGGGGAGTTAGAAAGGAAGGGAGGGGGGATAAAGGAAAAGAGGAAGGATAGGAAGAAAGGAAGGAAGGAAGGAAGGAAGGAAGGAAGGAAGGAAGGAAGGAAGGAAGGAAGCCAGCCAGGCAGCCAGCCCAGTATTAGATATGGGTTACCTCTTTTTGGAGTTGTTGGTAAATGCAGTTCCATAGGTTCTTGTTACTAAACATTAAAAGCATCTGCTATTACTCTTGACTACCCTCTAGAACTTTATGGCACAATACCACTGCTTAAGACACCACAAATTTAAGCCATAAGACATGGAGAAAGCAAGCTGATATGGAATAGGAAGCTTCATCCATACTAGCTAGTTTCTGTAGAGTTGGAAGGCACTATGTATGGTACTAGTGGGGGGGGATTATCATCTTCTCGTCTAAATATAAAGCTACAATACTGATCAGTCTGGCAAGATATGCCCACCAATGCAATAGTGCTATGAATGTTATTGGACATTACAGCGTTAAACAATGTTAGTCATGTTTCTGATTAGACTTAAGGCTCACTCACAAAGATGGAATTCATGTCTAATATGTGGGGCAATATTATAAAGACCACATATTTCTACATTGTTTAGCCACCAGGCTCTCAAGCCGTAGGCTGCACCTGCACCTGAGGTGGTCACCAAGCACTTACAGACAGGTTGTTGCCAGGGTCAGGATATGCTAATGTTGTTCTGCTCCCTTCTTTGTGATTATGGAGATCACCTGGGAAAAGGTGTTAATCTAAGCTAGTGACAGAGCAGCCATAGTTGTGGACTTGACTTTAGTCCTGCTACCCAGGAAACAGAATGGTAATAAACTTTCCCCTCAGTTTAGCTTTTGATATAAAAGCTGTTTTAAAAATAAACACAGGTGATCTTTGGTATTTAAGTATACCCTGAGCCTCCCTTCTGATATTGCTATGTAAACTGGGTCTCAATTATACCCGTGCCTCCACACTGGTGGAGAGAGATAATTTAAATTGGGGTTGGACCCCAGCACCAGTACCACCAGTGGGTTTGGTCATAAGGGGGAAGTTAACGCTGTTACTCAGTTAAATGCACACAATAAACTGCTCCCCTAATTTTTTTATCTTTATACTCGCTGGTTATTGGATCCCTTGACTCTCTTTAGGGAAACTTCTTTTCCAGTACATGGTGATTAATAAAAACATCCACAGCTGGTCAACATGCAGAGACTAAGCAACCCGAAGAGTCCTTGACCCTGAACAGAACATCTATATAACGTCTTCCCTCAAACCTGAGGCTCAGGGAGCATCTCGTAAAAGGGGGCAGAAAGAATAGAAGAGATAGCAGAGTGGCTGCCTGCAGCAAATAGTGTTTGCAGGATGTGATGGGGCCATCACATATGTGAACTCGCAGTGCCCGTGTTCAAGACATAGAGAATTCCTCAGATGAGTTCATGAAGCCCCAGGTCTAGCTGAGGTTTTTTTTTTTTTTTTTTTTTTTGCATTTATTAGCTGCTGGAAGGGGGAAAGTCAGTTTTATTCAGGGACGTGGACCTTGAAAGATTATATGTGCTCCACTAGGTGACCCTACTACACTCACGCACATTCAAACAAACATCATTGAGTGGACTTAGGGCTCTTGTTTTTTAAGAGCACATGAAGTTGCTAAAATAATTATGTAGGGTGATGTGGAAAGCACGGGAAAAGAGGGAATGGAGAATGGGGGGTGTATTTAATCAAAGCACATTATAAACATGTACACAATTTTCAGACAATAAAAAAAGCTGGTGACATAAAAGTTAAAATAAAATATTACTCCTTTTCCATTGGTCATGGAACAAGTAGCAAGTCTGATACTCATTTCACAGTACAAGCTGTAAATTCATACAAGGAAAGAGTAACAGTTTGAGGGTGTAAAGTATGTTGGTAAAGGCTAATCAGAGTTTCTTCTAAATACATCACTTCTACTCTTGGGTATTTTCTTGATGAAAGAATAAATAATAAGTATAAAACATTTTTAAAAGTTATTAATGAGCTGGGCAGTGGTGGTACACACCTTTAATCCCAGCACTCAAGAGGCAGAGGCAGGTGAATCTCTGTGAGTTCGAGACCAGCCTGGTCCACAAAGTGAGTTCCAGGATAGGTTCCAAAGCTACACAGAGAAACCCTGTCTCGAAAACTAACGAGAAAAGTATCAATGAAAAAGTCTTCATATACTTTCTATAACATCTTCAGGCAGTACCAGTTTTCAAATCTTCATTTGCCATAGCTCTCTAGTGTATGAAACAACTTTATATATTCCCTGAATGAATGAGATTATATTATACTCACTGAATAGCTATGACAACATGGTTATATATCTGTGGCCAGCATATTGTAGCAATTATTACTATAAATATTGGATAGTAATTGTAATCTCATAAGATCTGCTAACATCATCCTTGACTCAATTAAGCTAAACCCCAAAGAGACCACCCAGGAAAACAGTGGAGGACTTAAAATGTGTCTCAGATTTGTTTCTCTCCTTGATCAGAGGAAATCTAGGCCTTTTATTTTCAGTTGGTTACCCAGCAAATAGTTACCATTTTCCAGAGTTCTAATTTCTGTTAGGCATTAGGCTAGGTTCTAAAAGCACAAAAGTAAATAGTGTGATCTCTGTCTTCCAGAGCTGTGCAAGCCAGAAGGAGAAAGACACATGTAAATGTATAACCAGGATGCTGCATGAAAAAGGAGAATGCATAGTATCATGGAAACATGGGGGGTCCATCTAATGTGGTGGGTGAAGATGATATTCAAACAGGTCCCCTCAAAGACTGAGGCAAAGGAAGCCATGAAGAACCAATGCAAATGGTCACTGGATCTCAGAAGGAAGACAGATACAAAGACCAGAGACATTGCTACCCGTATGCCCACAGTGTCACATTAGCTACAGATACCCTTTTCTCACTGTATTATTGAATCACTTTTTCTTGGAATGGATAGAGTCCGTGAAGGAAGAATATTTACCTTTCATTTTCTTCTGCTCACTGCCCCCATTGACAAAAACTAATTACTCCTTCTTTTCATAACTTCAAACCCCAGGGTCTAGTCTGCTTCTCTCTGACCCTGGGTACGATGGCTCAAACTATTCCCTGAGCTTCAGTGCAGGTGGATTCTGAAGCAGCTCAATTTCATCCTCTGAATTTTGTTCTTGAAAGAACAAATGGCCAAGACCAAGACTGGGGTCAGGTATAGCACAATGAGTCTAAAACAGAGCAAGGGCTGTATTGAGTCTATGAGAAGTTTTCAGAGAACACATGGCACTTAGTATTTCTTGAGGGGTAAGAGAACATTTTCCTGAACAAAATCTCATGCCTTGCAGAGGTTGAGGCTAACAGAACATGAGTCTCAATCAGTGAATCTAGAGGTAGGGGAAGAAGAGAATTGCTGAGGGGAATAGATGTCCTTTCTGATGGCTGTAGAGGGGCTGCAGAGAACAAGAGCAATAGCTGGAGATATTCCTTCCTTTTGACCTACAGAGGTGCCCTGCATATGAGCTTTCTCTTTGGTATCCAGAATCCTCCTCCTTATCTCATAGATAGGTCCCCACCTCTCTCTCGTGTTGGTTCATCTTTCCCCAGTGGGTGTCCTTATACATGTTAGGAGGACAGAGTAAAGAGTTATCACTGAAGTGTTCATATCTCACCGTTACAGACCCACAGAAAAGAAGACTGCTTGGTGGCCATACCCAGCAGAAATCATCTACATGGAACACATAGGAAAAAAAAAACCTAGGTAGAAGAGCTATAAGGGGGAGACAGTGTAATAAGGTAATGGTGAGCCAGAAAACATACTTTGAAAATGTCATAAGGTTTCCAACATATTATATATTGACTTAAATATATTACAAAAGAAAGTGTGTGTGAGTGTGTGTGTGTTTGTATATTCTTGCCACTTATTTTGTGGAAATAGTTCAAGGGTATATGTGTCAGAATAATTTAGTATTCTAAATAATATTTTAAGGGGCTGTATAGCCAACCCATACTGAATTGTTCATGAGAAAAATTAGATTCAGAATTTAGGGATGTAGTATCATTTTATAAAAACTGTTAGTCTCTCTTTGTTCAATCATTTCTCTATTTTCTTCTAAAAGACTGTCATGAAGAAGCATATTTCCATAAACCAAAGTATAATAGCTGAGTTATTAGCCATAAGAAAAAGAACCATGTTCAAAAGGGAGAATATTATTTTCCTAAGGGGACAAGAAAATGCTCATTGCAGCAGACAGGGTGTACTGTATCATTTAAATCCTGAGAACAAAAGCTCAACTGGTCCAAATAATAATAATAATAATAATAATAATAATAATAATAATAATAATAATAGAGAAAGTATTCCATCACGGAGACATGGTGAACCAGCAGAAGAGGAAGAGAAAGAGGTTAGATTCTATGCAGGAATTGGTCGAGAGGCTCAGGCTAGCTAGATGGGATCTCACTCCCCATCAGAGACCAGATCGGTGACAGAATGACAGTACAGCAAAACTTGCTTCTGCCACCTTTCATGCAAACTGACTTGTGCTCTCCCCACACCCCCCACTATTAAACAGCACTTCCACACAATCAAAAAGGCTAGGCTTTGTAGGGCCACCCCCAAAAGTAAAGGATGTGGTCTTTCTTTGCTTTTAGAATACCATTCTCCCTGATACCACACTCAGACAGCCATCTGTTGTAGGACTTTCTCACCCCAGCTCACCTTGGGGTCAGCCCACCAGAAATGTGCTTGGAGTTACTGCACACCCGGCAGTAGATAACACCCCCTTTGCCTTTGATCTGCGGGCATGGTGACTGTCAGGCTGTACATTTCTACAAGCGATGAAAACACTAACAATATCCCAGCCCCAAACCTTAACCCTGAACCATGAAGTTGATAATATTCTCCAGAGTGAGGCAGGGTAGTCTGGAGCCTCAGTCCTTCACTATTGTTTGAGGCAAGACTTACAGGCTGTGTGTCTGGATTTCGCCACACTGGTTGTGCTGGGGATTTTTTTCTTTGGGGGAGGGGAGTGCCACATTCAAATAAAAGCTGTTCTACACACAGGGTCTGAAAAGCCAGAGAATGTTTGCTATTAAACTTAGGCTGCCTGGCCCACCCAAAGCAACAGATGATCTGCCCCTAAGGAGGGAAGGAAACTTGGGAAGATGTCTCCAGGCCTTGGCACAGCATAAGTTTTGTGGGCCTTGGTGACATATAGGTGCTTTGTACTGTAGCACATTTGTTATGCTGTTCAAACATGCATATGCTGGATACACAAAGCTAATATCTGGAACAATAAGGTAATCCTATATGCTTTGCAATGAAAAACACGAGCAGAGGGCTACTTGCTGCCAGAGTTCTGCCATTCTTGCTTAATTCTGTCTTTGAGTTATGTGATCCGTTTGAAGGCATACTCAGTTAAAACTGCATGGGGAAAATGAGCTGCATGCATATCCACTGTGTCTTGGAGAACCAGGAGGCCCATTAAGCATAGTTTCAATTAGAACTCACGGAAAGAGCAGGGCGAGTTACAGCTCTGTCATAGACGCATCCTTGGGCTAGTAGCAAGCTAGTCTCTTCTACTAGCCCAGCCTTGCTGCCTCTAAAAGAAACTGAAGGTGAGGGAAAGTGGGGTGACATGAGAATAGAGAGAGACAGAACTTTACTCTCTCAATAGTCTAGAAACTCTCTCTATCCCATGGCAGAGAGAAAGACTGTTTAGCAGGCAAGGAACAGAATTTCTTCTTGACTGCTGGACTACAGGGTTTGGAAATAGATTTCGGTTGATATGGGAAAATAACCAAGTGAAAAGTGAAATTGGTGGAAGGGATCGGCAGAGACAGCTAGTAAGTCTGGAGACAAGCATGTGCCTGTCAGAGCAGAAGATAAGAGCTGTTCACCATCAAGGACTGCCTGGCACGAGGGTGAGAGGCGCCAAGCCCACACAGGCTCTGCAGATGGTCACTGCTCACTCGTAGGTGCCTTGTAATCGAAGGCTTTCTGCTGCCCAGAAAAGCAGTCTAGGCTAATGGAAAGATCTGAGATCTTGAACCTGTAAGTACTGTTTTCTACACTATGACCCTGTGTGCACATTGGGGTAAAATACTTATCTACCATGTTTTTTAGTTCATTGAAGTCTGTTCCAGCATGTAAATTTAATAAGGACCTTGAGTTTCTTATTAAAAAAAAACAGTATTTATGTAAAATTGTCATGGTAGTGGACATAAGCTGGGATTCTAAAGAAAGAAGCACCTGTGTGAAGATAGAGACACCTAAAGAAATAATGTTCAAGAGTTGAGTAAGAGGGTCAGGGGAGGGCAGTAGGACCATAGGCATAGTTAGAACAAAGTATGACCTATATGTATGGAAACATAATACCTTAAAAATAAATAAATAAAACCCCAATGGGGGGATTGGAGAGGATGAAAAGGAAGAGAAACAAAAGGAAGAAGAGGCAGAGGAGGAAGAGAAGGGCTACCTTCTAAATTGATTAAAGGAGTCTACTACACAGTTAATAAACATGACATTTGGGGAGGATTGAATGACCCTGTCATAGGGTTTGCCTAAGACCACCTTAATATCAAATAGTTACATTATAATTCTTAACAACATCAAAATTACAGTTATGAACCAGTAATGAAAGTAATTTTATGGTTGGGGTCACAAAAACATGAGAAACTGTATTAAGAGGTTGCATCATTAATAAGGTTTAGAACCAAAGTATTAGAGGAATAAGCTTTTCCTGCACCTTCTAGCTAGAGTTCAAATGCTTTTAAGTCATGAACAGACCTCCCAGCTCTTACTGATAACATGAAACTACAGACAGAGGGAGGCCTCAGTAAACAAACTACATTCCAAGGAAATCCACTTCTCTGGATGCCTACTCTACAAACACAAAACCCCAGGTAGGTTCCTCTGTTCAGCTGCAAGAGAGTCCTCTGCTTTAACACCCTGTATGATGAAGCTATTCAGAAACCAAGGGTAGGACTTTGAGTGGGGGGCAGAAATCTTCTGTGCTCTCAACATTTAAGGCATCATTTGGCTGGGACTTTAATGAACTACTTCTAACTGAGAACAAAGTATGATCCAAAAGCAGCTCTTGTTGCCCCCTGTACAACCTCAAGAAGCTAAGGTTTTCAGAAAAATGTCAACACCTGTCTGTACTCCAGGAAAGCATAAAGCACATACCCAGGTAATAACTGACTTACCACTGGGGCACCAGTTCACAACTAGGGCATAGGGAAGACCTTGTGTCAGTTTCAGAAAAGCCGAGATGCAATGAGAATATCCTGATCTGTTGTCTATGAACTCTAAAGCATTGCTCGGGAGAGTGGTCCTCATCTAAAGGAGAGGGAAGATAGGAAGACACATGGACTTTGAAGGTGTTGAATGAGTAATTTGGAACAGAAGGCAGGAATAGCAGTCATTCATACAGAGACCTCAGGTCTTCTTAAGAAAATGTCTGTGAAGGAAGAATTTTAAGAAATTTTTATTTTTCATCTATCCTCTGGACATTTGAAACATACCATGATAATTATATGGGATCATATTTCAGTTTAACAGTGGTTTCGATGGCTGTGTGATTCTATAGAACCCTAGCATTGTTCCCCAGTCTATAGGTCTGTAGTTGCTTGCCTTAGAACAAAGAGAATCATGATTGGAGCAAGCCCTGCTACTGATTGGCAAAAGTGATTAAGTAGGTGAATGAACATTTATCCTGGGCATCATTGATACCTGCAGAGAGTGGTTTTAGATTTCCAACCAGGTGGGTCTACTAATATTTCACTGCATTTTTAGAAAAAAAATGTACTGTCCCATAACTAGCCACATGGACTAAGATGACTGAAGGGACAGAATCTTAGTGTTGAGGCTTTCTCTCTGATGTATATGTTAGCTTCTAAAAAAAGATAATTTCAATCGATTTCTCCAACTCACCAACCACATATATCCTTCCTCCGTTTTCTCATATTCTTCTCCCTCCTTCTAAGGAATGCAAGGAAGAGAGAGCAGGAGTGTGTAGTGTCTGAAACTACCCTATATGGAAGCAGAGAGTCCCACCCACTACTGGTAGCATTCGTGGTCACACACAATCATGGGCCAAGGTTGCCAGCTGCTCACAAACTGGGAGACCAGTTAGTCCTATCTGTTAGCTACACAGCAGCATAATCATAACCTAACAACCAGGAGAAATTGCTTTGCGGACAGTGTGTGTCTATAAAAGCTATGATAAACAGAATGCGTGTGGGGATCTTCCTCAGCAGTGAGTTCTCTGTACTCCATTATGGGAGCAAAAAAAAATAATCACAACAGATTTGAGAGAAGCTTATTCAAGATCTTTACAGCTGAGGAGAGCGAGTTCCAGTAACATTTTCCACTGCCTCAGAAATTCTGTAGCTAAAAAGTCAAAGGATACATAGTTTTAGGTGATTGCATTGGTTTTATCCTAAGAATTAGCCTGGGACTTAATTAAGGCTGTTTCCATGAGCCCATTTAACAAATGCATAATTAATATATAGTTCAGATACGTGTTCACTGTTTCATTTAGAATTGATGAGATTTGGTTTTTTACCCTCGCAGATGTTAATTATAATTTTAATTACTCAAGTTTTTCTTGTTTGTACTGCACTGTCTCTTAAAATAAATAAAACTGAGTCATGATTTCTGTTAGTTAAATAAATAAATTATGTTAAAGTTTAAATTATCATCCATCTTAGCCAAAGGGTAATCTATTATATTAGCAGTCACTGAGTGATTAGTTATTTATTCTCTTAAAGGGTAACTAAAGGAGATTAATATTCTGGTAAGTTTGTCACTAATTCCTGGAGTGTTATCAGACTTTCTTTCATCATATAATATGTGAGACGTGGATTCCATTATAATTACAAGCAATGCTAATGCCTTCTAAATTATATTTAATGGAAAGATTATTGTTTTAAGTACAAATAATTTCTTTCCCACATGTTTTGAATGATTTCAGTGGGAGGGAACATGGTTAAATTAATGTTGAGGAAAGAACCGTTATTCAATCATCGTTACATAGGGGAGAAAGAGCTAGTGCCTTTTCCTTCTTCTAACTGAGTCACGCCTTTTTAACTCAAGTTCTAATGATACTAGGTAACTGTAGGGCCAGGAAGGAGGGGAGTGAAGGGAGAGAGGGAGAGGGAGAGGGAGAGAGAGAGAGAGAGAGAGAGAGAGAGAGAGAGAGAGAGAGAGAGAGAGATCAGAGTTGAGGTTATCCAAACACGCTGCATGCTCTCGACACCTGGCAAAGGTGATTTAAAGATTACTTCTTTTAATTATCCTAATAACTCTCTGAAGTAGACTCATGCCCTTTCTTACACAACAACAGCATACGTCTCCTCGAATTTAAGTCCCTTGAGAGGTTTTCTACCACAAGGGACGTAAGGAAGTGAAATTAACCCCTGATCTGCACAGTTTAAATCACCCACTCCCCAAAGCCCTGCTGTTGCTCTCCGTTCTCCGCAGCAGCGAGAGCTGCTGGCACCGGGTGGATAATCGAGACTGGACAGAGTAGAGTTGAGGCGGGTGATGGAGACCCTATCTACCAACCCTGAAGTTATCTCATCTCTCCGATTTTTTTTTTTCGGTGTCATGGGTTCCCCTAAGCATTTTAGCAAATCTCAGCAAGGTGACCAAACTCCACACTATTGAATTGCCGTGCTGTGTCATAACCCCAGACAGAGAATAAAAAAAAAACGGGTTTTGAAAGGTAAAGAAGCTGACTATGAAATGGACAGGTGTGTGGAGGGGAGGAAGTTTATCCTTTTGCTTTTCAAACATGCAGCACATAAATGTGCAGAGAGAGACAGACAGGCAGACAGGCAAATAGACAGACAGACAGACCCAGGAAAGGTAGAGCTTACATTTGAATTGAATGGCTATGCTATTGCATATACTTAGAGAAGCTACTTCTCCAACCTGTCTCAATTATCACCCTACAAATAGGAAAAATAGATTTGATCCATGGTTATCAGCTTGGGAAGTTATTAGAAATGAAGACAAATATCATATATATTCACTCATAAGTGTCTTTTAGATATAATATGAAGAAAACCAGCCTACAATTGACAATCCCAGAGAACCTAGACAACAAAGAGAGACATACATGGATCTAGTATGAGCTAAATTGAGAGCATGGGGACCATGGGAGAGGTAGAAGGGGAGGGGAGATAAAAGGGAAAGGAGCAGAAAAAATGTAGAGCTCAATAAAAACACTTTTAAAATATCTAAATTTTTGGGCCCTGTGTCAGAATACTCTCACCATCTACATGGGTTTCAGTGAAACTCCAAGGGAGAATGAGGCCCATGACAAAGCACAAACCTTTCTCAGTGGGCTTTGTACATATCTTTGGTACATGGAACTTGAACTTACTTAAAGATCAAATGTGTGTCAAGGGGAAACACCCTTGGCTATGCAATGGAATCTCAGGGATGAAGAGAAATGAGAATGGTAAAACTGCCAGGCCTGGCAGAAATAGTGTGATGGCCCCGGGGACCGTGGGGACACAGAGGGGCATTTCAACCAGAATGAATATATTTTAGCTTAGTCTTGGAAAAGAGGGCATAGGACTAAGCCAAATGACAATAGGAGGTTTCCTGTGAAGAGACTTTTAAAATCTGTACATTAAATTCCACGTTTATTACATTAATTTTTATTCATGGCAAAAAATGCCTAAGTTCACATTGGTTCTGAAATGTAAAGACAAATCGTCTTTGGCCCGGGAACTCTTTATTTCACCTGAATGCTTTTGCAGTTCATTTAGTAAAGTAACTGCTAGGGACTATGAATTCCTCTCCCCACTCCAGCTTCTGACTTTGAAGGAATAAAGCCTGATCTTTCAGATTTGGGGGTGGGGGTGGGTAGTCCTTCGGTAGTCAGTGAGGCAGCAGTGGCAGAGAGCTGGGGCCCAGGCAGTCACCAGTGAGCCTATTAAATGTATCGTATGTCATCTGTACCTCCTTTATCCTTCTCACTTTGGACCTCACAGGCCGATAAGAAGAGGAAAGCGCTATAACCCAGAAGTAAAACTGTTGCATGATTATAACCCTGACAGCCTCCCTCTAATGAGCTTCCCTGCAGATAGCGAGCTGGAGAGGGCTTTGATCTCCTGGAGCAGGAGGCTGGAGTGATCACTGTTTGGAGTAGAGCCCTCTGATGGGGTCCAGTCTCCCAGTAATCAAAGTCACAAGCTACCATCTGAGTCATTTGTGAACCACAGATAAGATTAGCAACTCACTTGACAGATCAGCAGTCACCATCAATGGGGGCTAATTGTATCTGAAATATGACCAGGGATGTGTCAACTCCTGGAGACCAGCATTTCCTTCATCCTGTGTTTAAAGTAAGGACAACATTGGGGGGAGCAGAAACCTGATCAAAACACAACACACACAGCATCCCCCCCCTTTATTCCCAGCCATAAGTGAAGAAAGAATTGTGAGGTTCCTTTGAAACAGACATCATCCTGTATTTAGGTTTTGTTTTGTTTTGTTTTACCAAGACCCTGCCTTGTAGTGTCAGAGACTAGGTACTTTCTAAGTAAGAGGAATGCTGTAGATCCAGAAATAATTACACCATGGAATGACTTCATAGCTTCATAGTTATAACAGGCTTTGGAAAATCATGTGCAGCAAAAACCTGCTTTGAAATTCTAGAATGTTGTGTGCTGTAGCAAAGGAAAGGATGATTGGTCATTTGGAACTTGAAGGCATTTTTAAGGGTTGCGTTTTTTGCCTCCAAAGCTATTTTAACTGACATCTTTACTTTCTTCGAATTTATTCCCGTGCTAGTAGAATTTGAGCTCAACATGAATCATGCTCAAGAAACTTTCACAGAACCAGCGCTTGGGTGAATGAAGAATTGCATTGTTCCATTAACTCCTCAACTAGTGAGCTCTATTTCTTTGCTACTTAAGAGATCATCCATCCTTCTGTACCCTGCAGACAAGGGCTAGGAGAGGAAGTCGAGAGGCATGTAACTAGTCCTTTGGGGGCATATTGTGTATGGTTTTCTACCACATAAGCATTCTTCTTGGTGAAGGAGAGAACCCACAGCCACACTCCCACTTCAGCTTTCTGGAAGTGTGGGGCTCTCTATTTCCAGCTTTATCCACTGTAGTTCTTAAATTACTAGGTTGTCCCGGTGCCCAGGCAGCTAGTAAAAGCTGCCTGAAAATGGCAAGGGATGCTGAGAGGTACCTCATTACAGCTCCCAAAATACATGGACCCATAGACCAAAAATAGCACAGCAAACTTGAGGTAAGAAAAGAACAAGAGGAGGGACAACTGCAGCAAAGCTTTCCACCCTGTGCAAAGGCTTCCTTACCAGTTCTCTGATGTGGGATTCCCCTCTGTATGCTGTGAATATTATTGGTTAATAAAGGAACTGCTTTAAGCCTATAGCAGAGCTACAAGGAAACAGAGCTAGGTGGGGAAAACTAAACAGAATGCTGGGGTAAAGAAGGAAGGAGTCAGAGAGAAGCCATGGAGCCTCTACCAGAGACAGATACACTGAAATTTTGCTGGTAGGCCATGACCTTGTGGTGATGCATAGATTAATGGAGATGAGTTAAATTAATATCTAAGAGTTAGCTAGAGCTAAAGGGCCAAGCTGTGATTTAATTAATGAAGTTTCTGTGTGATTATTTCAGGGCTGAATAGCCGGGAACCAACAAGCGGTCTCCTAACAACAGTTCTCAAGCTATGATGGACTTTGACTCATCACCTCCTGCTTTGCAATACGGTCTAGCATCTTTACCATCCCTACCCCCAGTTTTTGGCTTTTGCATTGGTAAAGATAGTGACCACAGGAGAAGAGCTACACTAGGCCCTCCCTTGGTCTAGTTCTAGATCGGAAAGGCATTTATAGCTCCATACAAAGAGAGCAGTAACAATAAGAAGTGTTTTTGTACTGTAATTCACTTAATCTCCCCCAGGAGCCTTGAAGAGTCAAGACTGATGGACATATAAGTGATAGTCCTCCTGCCCTTAGAACAGAGTCAGTACAAGACCTGTTTGATGGTAGAATCCTCAATTTAAAGTACTATAAGATAGATCCTTTGGAGTATTGTTTCAATTTTTTTTTTTAAGTTGGTAGAAAAATGTGTGGGTGGACCTTAACCCTTGTTGCTGTCTTAACACTAGGAAGAAAATCCCAGGGCTTCCACTTTTCAAACTGCTAGTCTAGTTGAACTTAATACAGGCACAGCTTAGGTAACTATGAAATGGAAATTATGTGTGCCTTCTTCTGGTTCTATACTTGCTTGAAAGAGCGCAGGGCTCTTACATCTAAATCCTCTCCTCTCTTCTCTCTTAGCTTCAAAGCATGAGATGACTCAACACTACACCTGTTGTACATCAAGGAAAAGTCAGCACAGCATGTCAGGAGAAGCCCTTCCATATGCAGGAATGTGACACGAACCATTGAGAACCATGTGCTACTTTCTGGTCATGAATAATGAATCATGAACTTATTTTCTGGAACATTCCATGAAGCAGAGACAATCATTCTTGAAGGACATTAGATGGCTAAGGGTTGTGTTATGAGACCTAGCTATTCACACCACATATTAAGCCCTGGAGTTTAAATATCATAATTCTTTGTAAGGGCATGTCTGAACTTTAGCAATGGTCAATGATATAAAAAAAAATCCAAACTTAGGAACACAATTGAGAACCTCTAAATTCTACACTCTGTGCCTTCCACCTCCTTCAGACAGACAGAAAGCACTCTGATCTGGGATGAGAAAAGGGATTTGCTTGCTAAAGTTGGATGATACAACTATTTTTGCCAGGACTTCCCTGGCTTCCTACCTTACCTCGGCATCTGCCTACAGTTTATAAATCTCATTCTGACCTCTCATTTCATATTTAGGTCTTATCTAGGAGAATCACCCTCATCTATTCCAGACTGGTTCTCTAAAGTGTACTTTGATTCTATTTTTCTAGTGCTTTCAGTGGGTGCCATGTGTTATGAGATCAGGGAAGTAGGTAGGCCAGTCTCCAGTAATTACATGGGTACATTGGAGAATCAGAATTACCTAAAAATTAAGATTCCTACATTGCCTCAAAAGTCTGAAGGTAGAGATTCAAAGTCTAGCTTAGATAACTGCCTCAGTTTGGTAAAAAGTATGAAAATCTTGTTTATGCTTTTTTATATCTCATTTCCTACCTTTTAAATATGACGTGACCCTTTAGTTTTTATTTAAAATCCACTTTGCCTCCTTAGAGTATTCTGGAAGATGCTAACTCATCATAAGCATTGAATGGAGGAATGTAGAGGGATAATCTACATAACACCTGACATTAGCCTTTAAATATTCCAAAGAAGACAAAAGCAAACCAAAAAATCTGTCACAGATTGGAGGAAATTGACAGAGACATGATGTCATCATGCTAAGAGGGAATTTAATTGGGTTATGTAAACAGATAAGGGTCACTGATGCAAATATGAAGTGTCTTTATTCTCATGGGCTACATTAACAAATTAAAATACACAAACAAATACAAATTGCAATAAAAAGATGCATGTATTACTTACAGTTCTGGTAGCTGGGGAATCCAAACTCAAGACACCAGGAGATTCTATCTCTTTTTATAGATGGTAGATACCTTCATTCTCCTTAAATAACAGGAGAGAAAAACCCATCTAAGCTTCAAAAAGTCTCTTTTGTAAGAACACCAATACAATTTACAAAGACCATTTTCACCACCTTTCCAAGCCTTCAACTTCTGGTACTACTTGGGAACTAGGTTTCAAAATAGAAATTTTGGATAGTAACATACATTCAAATTATAAGACTAGACAGTCTCTGTGTTGGTCATTTAATAACTGTGATACAGTTAATTTGCTCTATATATCATGGATATGTAAGACATTAACAGAAAAATAGGTGAAGTGAACATCATAATATTCTATTATAGTACCTTTGCAATTTTTCCTTCAAGGAAAATATATTCCTAAATGAAAATTAATATATAATAAAATGCAAATGTGCATTTTTCATAAAATGAGACTTTTTCAAAGAGAAGAACAGTGTTTTCCTTAGAGAAAATTACCCAGAAGTATATCAAAGTAAGTTCTCAAATCATTCTGAGCAGAATTAAGTTTCCCCCAAATTATGCATATTGCAAATTTTCACTTGCAACTTGGCAACCCACAACTTTAGCTCTCTTGTAAGGATTTAAAAATAACAAATGTGCTGTTTCCACAGCTAACACACACACACACACACACACACACTTCTGAAAAACGCCATTGTTTCCTTGGCACCAAGAAAAGAAATCTCTGATGTTGAAATTGTCAGACTGAATCAAAAAAAACAAGAAAGGCAACAAAACAAAGGATCAAGTGAATCCTTGGAAAAACTATCACGGCTGCTATTTGAATGGAGTCAGAATCTCCAGAAAACAGTGGCCACAAAAGCAAATGAAGAAGAACAAAAAGTGAAATTTTCGATAACACATGACTTGTTCTCACCAAAATGTCATCCTGGGGAGTTAATTAAACAACCACCCTGGCCTATCCTGAGATGTGAGGGAACCCATGACAGGCTGAACAAATGGGCCAGGAAAGGTGTGGGCTGTTTGACCTGATTGAGGAGCCCGAGTTTCTCCCCTGCCATCTGGAAGTGACTCTGTGGAATGTGGGATGACTGCCTCTCCGCCCTTATCTGCTGATAAGTCCTCAGCCTCAAACATGAATACTCAAAAGGAAGGGAGCAAGTAGTGTAGACTTTAAACAGCTTGCACACCCTCCCTCTGAAGTTCATGTTGTGCTAAGGCCTGGGAAGGAAGTAAACTCACCTTGCATGTTTTTGCCCTCTCCTTATCTAAGATTTTTGATGTCAGAATGAACAAAGACTAGAACACTTGCCTAAAGGGAAACCGGAGTCATGATGAGTCTCCTAAGCCTTTGGACTCGAAAGCTGGGCATCTTTAAAAAGAGATACCCAAGCAAAGAAGGTTTAATGAACAATAGTGTTCACAGTCTACTTAGATGTCTACTTAGATAGGCTACTAGAACATCACTATCTGAGATTTCAGGTAATTATCAGAAGAACCTGGTTTGTGGGAATGAAAAAATATGTATTTTTTGTGGTTGTTTTTCTGAGAGAGAGAGAGAATGAGGAAGAGAGAGAGTTGTGTGTATTATAAAAACTGACGCCAGTTTATCCCAGGGCCTTATATGTGTTGGGCAAATGCTCTGCCCACCTATGAGCAACAATCCAGTCCTGTCCTTTTCCCTTTAAAGATGAAAATTGAGAGCAGACGTACGTTGCATGCAGCTACTGTCATGGAGTATGTGCTATGGACTAGGTACAAGGTTGTGGTGAGTGTAAAGTTGAATTTGGACTACGTGTGTAAAGACAAAAATGTGACTCGATGAAGCTAATCATGCTAGGGTGAGACAGATATACCACATGCAGAACTTAAAGGGTGCAGTAATTTCTAAAACACTTTCCAGGAGCCAGGAGATGGCTTCACAGGTAAAAGCATTTGTTGTTCAAGCCCAGTGTCCTTAGTTCAATCCCTGGAACCCAAATAAAGGTGGAAGCAACAGAACCAACACTACAAAGTTGTCCTCTGACACCCATGCTTAAATCATGGTACAGGCACACACAACACACACACACACACACACACACATTTCCTATGTGCCCATACATAATAAACAAGCTTTTTAAAAAATCATCATAACTCTGCCACATGATCATCCAGTGTCCTATTTCAAGCTCCTACTATGATGTAGGCACAAAGTAGGAACGCAAATTATCAAGCAAGTTAATTCATGGAAGCCTAGTTCACAGGGAGTGTACAGCCAGGAACACAGAGAGAAGAGCAGAAAGATTATAGAACATACCGAGATGGGTCCTACAAACCAGAAATCCAAATTCTGTCATGAGGCCAGATCCAGGAAACACTGATCAGAAAAGAATCTCGTGTTGTTTGACTTTGAAAATGAAAATTGTTACTCCCTTTTGGCTTAGCCCACTATAGGCTGATGTTTAAGGTTGAAGAGGGGGAAGCCTTTAACGTTCACAAGGTTGGAAAATATAATGGTAAATTTGATCGAAATATTCCTTTTTGGTCTCAGAATTTTATGCTCTTTGGGTGATTTGTTTTTAGCCACAGAAAAAACACCATATATTTGTATTTACTTATTACAAAGATTACAACTATCTCTCAAAGTACTGTACTGTGTCAGACTCCTGAGTCCCTGGTACTAGGGAACATGACTCCTTTGATCGTAACTCTTTTAAAGGGGCCAATTCTGCTCTTATCTTCTTACAAACATAATTGGTTTCATAGAAGAAAAGTGATCTGATTTCTCCTTGGCTAAAGGCAAAGAGAAAAAAAAATTACCTACATGATCCCCGTTGAGTGGGAATGAGTGTCTGAGGGTGTTAGAACAAATTGCAGAGTGACACAAAGATAAGGACACACGATTTGGCAAAACAATTTTATGAGCATCATAGCTTTGGGCAGAGCTCACTGATGAAGTGTCTTCATACACAGCCGGGATATTAATATACTGGCTCATGTGAACCCAAGCCCTACAAACAAACAGGCAAGCAAAGCAGCCCTGAAAGATAAACCTTGACAGACTGGTGTTGAAATGTATGCTTTGTTTGAAAATGCCAGAGTTCTTTAAAGGCCCCCTTCTGTCCTTTCCCATAGTCCCCAGTCAATGTTGTTCCCTGACTCTGTCATTGCATGTATTTCATTCTCCAAATGCACCAAGCATATTCTTCAGAAATCTCTGCAGAAACATCACCTCTGCTGATTTACTCACGGCAATGCTCCGCAGTTCTGCTTTTCTGGCCAAGTGAGGAAAAGTCCTCTTTCTTTCAGAGGTCACACACTATCTTGATTTAGCAGGTTGGGCCCCTGAATCACTCCTCTTCTCAGTAGCAAAGAATGTAGGCTCAGAAGGATTAATTACCAAAGCCAGTAATCCTGACTCCGGCCTCCAAAAATATGGGGAAATCCAACAAAAATCTTGAAAGTGATTTGCAGCACTCTGTTCCAATCAGTCTCCTGAGTAATGCCACTTTGACACCTCTTACCCATGTAAACAGAATTATCTCACACACATCAGCTATTCTTTCTGAACCTTCTCCTTTTCACCCCGAGGCTCAATTTTCCCTGCCCTGAAAGAAGATCAACATAGTTTTACTAATAGCTTCTACCTTACGCTCCCTCATGAAATGAATACCCTCCAAAGGTAGGAATGCCAGTAGCTTGTTTTATGACAAGTCATGTGTACTCCCACAGGCCTGGGCAAAAATTAATTATGTATTTTGGTCTCTGGCCCAGGGGACATAGAAACTCTTGGCAAAATCTCCTAAGTCGGATCAAACCCTGCAACTCCTGTCACTTCACATCAGTGAGATCTCACTTTACTCTGAGGTAACCAGAGTGGAAATTCCTGGTTGACCATTAAAAAACATAGGCAGGTAGCACTTTCTTGAAGTTACTTTGATTTGGATTCAGTAGGCTAAACCTCAGCCACAGACCACACATCTGCCCGTCGTGGTAGAACAGTTGTCTGTCTCCCTGGCCTGTCAACCCCGCAGATTCCGCAATGAGTCACAGACAAAAAAACATCTAAAATCTGGTGTCTGTGCCAAAAATAAAACTAGATATTTCTTGTCATTATTCCTCATATAATATAGAATGGCAACTATTTGCATACTATTTATATTATGTTAGATATGATAATGTAGAAACAATTTAAATAACATTAGAGTATTGTAGGTTCTATGAGATGCTATAGTATTCTATACAGTTTTCTATAACAGGCATGAGCATCTGTGGATCTGGGCAATTGAACAAGGGCCTGGAAGCAGACCTCTTCATATTCCAAGGAAGACTGTAATTCTATGAATGAACATACTTATAAAAACTACTTATAAACATACATTCAATGATTGATCACTGAATAGAAATAAGACACCATTGATTTTTGTATGTATACACACACATATACACACAATACCATACATGATCATGAAAGTAATTTTGTGTGTATGTATAGTGTGCAAAAATAATTGATTGAACATATTAGTGTTTGATATTGACCATATAAGACTTTTTGTTCATAATGCTAAAAGATCGTAATATATCCAATAAAAATTCTAATTACTGAAAAATGCTTGAAATAGGAAAATGACACCCCATATAATGTATAAACAAGTATTGTGTACAACTTGGTCCCTTAAACTACATATTAGCGTGGGCCATAGATACAATTAAAACCTAAATAACTGATAAAAAATATGTTAAAGCAACAAGTATAGCAATAAATATAATTATTTAAGGGTGCTAAAACCATGAAGTTTATTGTGCACATGTACCCAACATAGGTTGCAAGGGGAAATTCTTTTTCCCTCACAAATAGCCATCAGGGTTTGTTGTGGTTGATTTACTTTTTTCAAACAGTATTGTATCAAATAAAGGCTTAATGTGCTATAGATGTAGACAATTGCACCCCCATGTCCAGTTTGTAGTATTAAAAGTGGTACATCCTGAGTCAATGAGAAGGAAGGCAATTGTGATCATCTTGTGTGTGTTTCTGTATCTTCTTAGGAACAGAAACTGAATGATTTTAGTTGCAGGCACATTCGTGTTCTCTTCTGACTCAACATGTAGACTCAACCACCTAAGACTGTAGTAGGAGGCCATTGTTAATTCCCAGTTACCCATACTCAAAATAACCACACAGAAACTATATTAATTAAATCACTGCTTGGCCTGTTAGCTCTAGCATCTTATTGGCTAGCTCTTACATCTTAATTTAACCCATTTCTATTAATCTGTGTATCATCACATAGCTGTGGTTTACCATCAAGGTTCCTGCAGCGGTCGGATTAATAAATCACCAGTAATTGATATTTAAACAAATTTAATAACAAAACCAGACTCACGAAACCAAGGTTCCAGCGAAGTAGCCAGCGGAAACAGGAGGGAGCGCAAGGGGCGCGCAGCACAATATATATGTAAACATACGCCTGAGGGCAGCCCGCCCCCAAGGGGAGGGCTTATCCCTACAGGTTCCATTTTATGTGTTCCCGGTGGTGGCTACATAGCATCTCCCTGACTCGGCCTCCTCTTTCCCAGCATTCAGTTTAGTTTGCCTCTCTATTTTTCCTACCTCTATTCTGCCCTGCACAGATCCAAACAGTTTCTTTATTAACCAATGGTATTCACAGCGTACACAGGGGAATCCCACATCATAAGACTGTCTATCATTCATTCCTCTGGAAAAGTTCAAGTAGAATGGTATATTCAAATAGGCAGAGTGGGGATGTGGTAGGTTTCTGGGGCAATCCTCTCCTAATGTGCATTATATAAGCTCTTTAGGGCAATGGGTGACAGCATGCCCTTAATTCTCTTGAGAAACCCCCATACCTTCAAAGACTTTTAGACTTCAGAAGAGAATTCTGTAATGTGTAGGACTATGTGAAAGATTCTTAACCAGCCATTCAAAGCCTACAACTGAAAATACTGAACACTGTATTCTCTTCCCTCAACACTCACTTCTCCAACCCTAATGACATTACTATGCTTCCATCATGCCCCTGAGCACACAAGGTGCTGACACTTATAGAAACACTAGGAACACAAGGAATGAGACAAGTCCTGTCTTAAGCACGTACAGACTGGCATTTGGGGTGGTTTACAGTGAAAGTCAGTAAGCAGGCACCAGTACAGTGACATTTAGCAGGGAATACAAGTTGGAAATCAGACTGAGTAGAAGTAATGTCATCATTTCAGAGGTGAGTTTTAAAGCAAAACCTTTATCTAAACAGCAGTAATCACAATTGCAAAGTCTCCTTGCAGGAGAAATGCTGCCTCATTCAAGGCATAGACAAAACCCTGTTGGACTGAAGGGGAGTAGATGGAGGACTTTTGAAGCAAAGCTATAATAGGTAGAATTCTTTGATGACTCCTGAAGTGTTCTACTTCTACCCGTGTGCACAGCCTGCATGTGTAACCACAGGAACTGTGGATGTGAAGGTCTTTTTCCTTCCCTTTATTCCCCGCTTATGACACAATGCGAGATGATGTGCATGGTCTTGGGCAAAGCAGAAGCTTGGGAATGAAACCCATGTTATCAGGAGGCATCAAGTGCTCTTCACTGCTGAGCCATCACTCAGACCCTCTGCTTTAGTATCTTAGTGCTGACCCTTTGCCTCTCAGCCCCACGTTAGCTTTTTTCTTTTTTAATGTTCACATATGTTTTGCCTACATGTGTGTGTACTACATGTGTCTAGTGCTCTCAGAGAACCTGAAACGAGTATTGGAAACCTGAGAAGGTTTTGAGCCACTGTGTGGGTGCTGAGAATTGAACCCAGGTCGTTGGGAAAAGCAACTGATGCTGAGGCTCGCAACTGCTCAGCTATTCATCCACACACACACACACACACACACACACACACACACACACACTCCATTTACCTTTAAAATCCAATGCTAAACTTGTTTATTACAAGTTCTTCTTCCTAGTCATCCACCTAACATGGTGGCCTCTCTCTCCAAACTTATATAAGGTTTCTCTGTCTAGTGTGTAGTTGACAGCCAAAGGAAACCAGGGCATCGTATTTCATAATGTCTCTGTGATGAGGAAATTAAGCATTGTTTCTATTTGTCTGAGTTTTGCCATTCCAGATCCTACATTCTGAGACACAGCCCCGTGTCACAGGACCACATTTCTCATCTCCTGCCACTTCTTTAAGCAAACTCATATTAAAAATAGGAGGTGTGCAATACAGACTTGCACATTTGACATTTTATTACTTACAAAGCTAATCGCTGTCATATAACTGAAAATCATATGACATGGCATTATTCATTACGACATATCCCTCACTTTCCTTTCATATATAGCATTTGAAATAGCCAACACAAAGATTGTCTGGATTGTTTTTTCTTTAACAACTAAATACTGTTCATTCCTATTAATTAATTAATTAATTAGTTTGTTTGTTTGTATCTGTTGTTGTTATGATTTTATGTTTAACTTTTGCTTGTTTTTAAAGTTCAATTGTACGATTTTGGTCTTTAGCTTTGTTTCTTTTAAAAGCATAACAGTGTTCTATTCCCTCGAATGAACTGTGCTTCTCGTCTCACTTCGGTTTGGTACTTAATAAGTGGGCAGCAATTCACAGGCTAGGCCTGAGAATGGGATTAATCCCTTCCCAGTCTAGGTGGAGGGGTTTCTTCCATTGGTTCAAATGCTTACTGAGCCCCTAACCAGCTTCAGGTGCAGCTTAATCTCTTGGCCACTGTTTATTTGTCAGAGGCCTTGCTGTGCACTCCTGTAGGTCAAAGGGCACAGAAATGAGAGGTGGCAGAGAGGTCAGACCCAAGGGAACTGTGAAACAGACAGCGCTCCAATCAGTTTGACCAGTAGCTCCCTGTGTGGCCTGGACTAGTCCCAGAGTTCCCTGAGCTTCAGCTTCTACTTCTGAGTGCTCAGGACATCAATCCAGGGCATCTCTCTAGGATCCCAACCCCCAGTCTGTTGCTGCATGGGGAAAGTGGGCACTAGGAAGAAAAAAACCTTGCAGGAGCACTTCCTCTTTTTGGACTTCCCTGAGCACATTCGGGGGTCTTTGATGTCTGTGAATGTTGACTAGACTGGGCTCAATGCTAATTGCTTTAATGCGCATGCCAATTAATTTTGACATTCTCTCACAGACCTTAGCGTCATTGCTAATTTTACGTGATTGCAGTGGAGAGTTTTTGTTTCCTCAAGTTAGGAAGTTACAAAGCTGATTGTCTTTTGTTATATTGGCTTTTTCTAGCTGCTGTTGGGATAGAATGCTATTGCAAAGACATGTCAGCATACACTAGAATCTTAAAATTATATGAATGTGGGTATATGCAATGCCAACCATACACTACCACACAATCATCACAAACATTTTACCAAAAAAATATTTCTAATTAGACATTTCTAATTCTGGTGCCACAAGAGTATTTACCAAAGCCTAAAATCTAAGAGATGATGAAATGGCCTTTAGGCTTCTATATATCACAGTAATTCTATTGTTGGTCTCTGTGGCACAGAAACACTGAGTGCTCTATGTGGGGCAATGACTTGGAGGTAGACATCAGGGCCTGAAGGTTAGCAAAGTTGTGAGCCAATGGTCTTTCAAAGTCTTGGATTGGCCTTATAATGTACAGGTTGAGATTTCTCTTTCCAAATGTGTTATATAACCTGGAGATTTTCAGATCTGGTAAAAATTTTCAGGTTACCTCTATTCCCACCCAAATCCACACCCTTCATTTCCCTACCATTAGAAAACGAATATGCATCTAGAAAATAATTCTAAAATACAATAAAGACAAAAACTGGAATAAAAAAAAAAGCAAACCAAAGAGAAAGAGGCAAAGAAAAGGCACAGGAAATACAGGTAGATGCAGATCCATACATTTGCATACATGGAAATCCCACAAAAAGACAAAACTGGAAACTGTTATATATGTATGAAAAAGACTTGGAAGGCTAAACAAAAACAGTCCTGAGAAAGCATTGAGTTTTCTCCAAAAGTGCCATTGAGTTTATTTTGTGTTGACACCTACTGCTCGATAGGAGGTCTGCCATTAACAAAGGTTTGTATACAAAGTGAGACTGTTGGGAAAACACTGATGTTTCCTTTACAAGAGGTTATCAACTGGAGATAGCTTCCTGGTTAGAGATGGGGGCTTGTGTCCACTTCCCCTCTCAGCCCTGGGACCCCATTAGGCTTACACCCAGGCCCTGTGCATGCTACCACAGTCTCTGTGAGTGTTTATGTGGGTGGGTCCTGCTCTGTTTAGAAGGTCTTGTTTCTGGGTCCTCCGTGCTCTCTGGCTCTTATAATTTTTATGCCTTCTCTTCCACAGGTTCTTTGATCCCTGAGGCAAGGGGATTAATAGAGGCATTTCATTTAGGAATGGGGGTTCCAAGGCCTCTTACTCTATGCACATTGTCAGGTTCTGGGTCTCTGTATTTGCTTCTATCTTCTGCAAGGGTAACCCTCTCTGATGATGGATGACTAAGACATTGATCTATAACAGAATGGTTTTAGGGTTTTATTGCTTTTTCCTTTAGCAGAACAGGAATATTTGTTTTTTTTTTTTCCCCTAGAACCATTGTCTATCTAATGCCAACATTTTGGAGTATCAGGTATGGGTCCCATCAATTGGCCTTAAATCCAAACAGGTACTGGTTGATCACTCCTACAAGTTTTATGACAGTATGACAACAGAATGTTGAGAATTTATAACTGGGTTGGTGTTTACTTTTTGGAAACAGGCTATGTGCCTGTTAATGGACAGATAAAGAAATTTTGTGGTACATTTACACAATGGAATATTACTTATCTGTTAAACAAATGAAGTCATGAAATTTGCAGATTGGTGCAAGAAAAAAAAATCATCCCTAATGAGGTAACCCAGACCCAAAAAGACAACTATGCTATATATTCACCTATGTGTTAATGTTACATATTAAGTCTTCAGTAGCAGGAAACAGTTTATATAACCACAGAAGTTAGCTATAAAGCAAGGGACTAGGAAGAAGGGAAGGATATCCGTAGGAGGAGGCAATGTAGTAGATAGTTATGGATGGATGGGACAGGCCAGGAGGAGACAACAGAAGAATCAAATGGAAAACAGGAGTGAAGAGGGGGGTAGATGAAAGGATACAGAAGGGACAGCGAAACCTAGGGGCAATTTGGGGGTCTTATGGAAACCTACTTCCGTAGAAGTTTCTTAAAATATGTATGTGTATGAAAGGATCTAAATCAAATCATCAGATAAAGGGGCAGATGGCACCCCAATTAGATGGCACCAAATGAAACTTCTAGTGCCAGAAATTGTTTGTATCTAATATGGTCATTGGCCAAAGGGATTCCATGGCAACCCCCAAACAACTTGGGTATTACCAAGATTATTGGTTGTTCCCTGAAGGCTGATGTTAAGGCCCAATTGCTAAAGACAGCACTTACACAACTCTGAACATGGAGCAGTCAATTTGGTGCTTACCTACTGTTTTCATCCCTACTGATTAGTGTTCAAGGTACTGGAAGGCACTCTCTGGTCCAAGCTCAAAATTTAACTATCGAAACACATTAGAGTTGAAAATGTTTTCATTGTCTGTGTATCAGAACAACAAGTGTATAAGTGTATGATACACATATAAACAGAGTGTGTTGTCAAAACAGAAAAATGACTTTGTACTAGGATTGGGTCAGAATTTTTCTTCACTGTGAGATCCAAATTCCCTACTCTTTTATACATTGAGGAAAGAAAAGCTCTGAAGAATTAGTGCCTTTGTTTTCCTTTCTGTTTTTGAGCTCTTGGTGTTCCTTGTCCAGTGTAAGCAGAAGCCTGTGTTCCACAGGCCACCAAGAAAGAGCCTAAAAAACACTTCTGAAATAACACTTGTCCTTGTACAGTGCAAAGCTGGTAACTTCTCAAATAATAAAAGATATGTATAGACAAGTTTTCTATTCCAAATGACATGCTGTAGGTCAGTCTCCACTATGTGGATGTTAAGTTAGTAGAAAAATTCTAGAACTCCCTAGAAATATTAGATATTATCCTATTACTTAGACAGTAAGTCCTTTTGCTGGGAGTAGAGAGCAAAACATTTACACAATTGAGACTGAAGCTATTTAATATGGGAGGCAGCTATATTTTTCCCAAATGAAGCATTTTGAATATTAAACAATGTTTGAATAGAAAATAATTATTTTAAAAATATTTTGTACTGATGTAACAGGAATGAGTGGGCTGCTTGTTGTCCCGGCTAGCTTACACCCAAAATAATGACACAGAAATTGTATTAATTAAATCACTGCCTAGCCCATTAGCTCTAACTTCTTATTGTCTAATTCTTATCTTAATTTAACCCATCTCCATTAATCTGTGTATTGCCACATGACTGGGGCTTACCGGGAAAGATTCTTACCTGTGTCTGTCTCAGGCAGGAGCTTCATGGCATCTGCCACACTGACCTTCTTCCCAGAATTCTGTTCTGTCTACCCCACCTACCTAAGTTCTGCCCTATCAAAAGGCCAAGACAGTTTCTTTATTCAACCAATGAAAGCAACACATAAACAAAAGGACCTCCTACACCATACTGATGCCCCAGAAGTCTTAAATATTGGCAAAGATGAGGTTCTTCTATGTGAAGCTCCCTCCCTACTCAACAATTATCTCAATACCCCCACCTGGAAGCATCTGGGAAGTGGACAGACAGGTGCCAGCTTGGTCTAGAATAGGAATTTGCCCTTTCTGGAGACTTTTAGGTAATCCCTATATGTGTTGAAGAATGAGAAGCACTGGTCTGTTTTAGGCCTTTGATTTTCCAGTTCTCCAGTAGACCAACTCTTGGTACCAGCTGTAGCCTAGAAAAGCATTATATCTAAAACCCTTGCAAGGTAGAGAGAGCTCATTTTTCACACTGGAGTGAGTTGGTATTGAAAGAGGAAAGTTCCACATTAAATCCATCGCTTCTTATTCAACTTGTTGAAATTTCCCAAGTTATACAAAAATAAGAAATGCTATTTTATCAGGATCTTTAGAAAGAACACTGTACTATACACCCTCTCACTTCCGAGCTTACCCAAAAAGCTACACTTCTCCAATAAATTTAAGTTATGGTCATTGCAATCCCAAGTGTATGTGAAACACCCTCATTCACTCTCTGCCTTGAATGTAAGAACTGAAAATGAGGGGCTGGAGAGATGGCTCAGAGGTTAACAGCATTGCCTGCTCTTCCAAAGGTCCTGAGTTCAATTCCCAGCAACCACATGGTGGGTCACAACCATCTGTAATGGGGTCTGGTGCCCTCTTCTGGCATGCAGGTATACACACAGACAGAATATTATATACATAATAAATAAATAAATATTTAAAAAATGAAAAAAAAAAAGAACTGAAAATGATTCATGGAATTACACAAGTAATTCTTTATACATGAAAGAGTATAACTGATCCCAACTTCTTCATGGATTTAAGCAGCATCAACATTGACCTCTTTGGCCCCTATTGTCATAAAGAAATACATATTGAGATATCGTGTCAAAGAAAAATCAGACTATATACAAGCTATGAGCATGAACCATGAATTATAGTTCCTGATGGGTATAATGCTGAATGAGATGCTTCATTTCATTGAGACTCTATGGAAATAGTGCCTCCTAAAGATGCTATAATGATTAAACAATGCAAATACACATAGTAGTAAACTTAGCTAATAATGAGTATTCCATAGGGGAAGGCTAAAAAAAATACCACTTGTGATTATTAAATTAAAAGTGTGACTGTTTATGAATTTTCCAATTTTCAGGAATTGAAGAGATACGTAAGGTATGAAAATAAAATGGCTTAGAGATTTTGTTTTTTGGTTGTAATGTAAAGAAACACCAGAGAAGTCTGACAGTCCTTCCTTACTCACTCCCTCTTTGAGCTTTGAACACTTTTTCTTTCTCTTCTATCCCAATATAGGTTACTCTGGGTTCCTGCAGGGGCTCCTCTGTTGCTAGCATCTGATGCAAATAATGAAAATACAAATTCTAAAGGAAAAAAAAACTATGAGTTTTGATTATTTGTTCTACAAAAAATTTCTACAAATGAATGAGAAAGAGAGCCTAGGTTTTGCTCTGGGACACGTCCATACAAATACCAAATTTGAAATAAGAGATTATGTATATTTTTAGCAAACACTCATTCTATTCTTCACATATAAGCTGTTTCCCCCTTAGTATGTTTATTCTTGGAACCTGCCAGTCCCAGCAGAAGGAGTTTGGGGTCTGTATAATACGAAAGGCAATGACAGTGTAACCCCCTCTGTGTGGGGCTTCTCTTGGATCTTTCTTTTGTCTCCTCCTTCGTGCCCTTAACTGATCAACAGCCATAGGATGCATCATTCTCATTCCCCCCTCTCCCTCTCATGCCTCGTTTAACAATGTTTTTCTTTCAAATCTCTGAACTCTTTCCTACTCTTTCCTGAGAATAGAAGAAACTTTCCCAAGATGACGATATTATATGATGTTTCAGATGAATCATAAGCTTCCCTTTCTGAAAGGAAATGGAGCTTTGAAAATTAATGAAGGAAGGAAACCTCAAAAGAGCTGGAGCTGATCCCCACATCCATGCCTCGATGCTCATGAGAGCTTGATATTCTCCATGTGCAGTGATGGGTGTTTGTAAAGATTCTGTGGCTTTGGGAGGATAGGAAGCTCAGAAATTTAGTAGTGATTGTTGATGGGCACAGTGTGGCTCTTGCTCCCTAGAAGTACTTATGACAGTGATTTGTACATTGGAATATGAGAACTGAAAATGAAGGGCTCCTTCTATTTTTGAAGCAGTATATAATTAAGAAAAAATTTTAAATACTAAATTTTTTTCTGAAAACAGTAACCATGCTTAAACTTCTTATAATCTTCTTTCTAGAAAACTGGACATGGCTAGAAGACAAAGAAAGAGGGATGATCTAATAGTACTGGGGTCAAAATATGACATACGAATTCCTTGGAGCAGCAAACTTAACAGTGGATATATCTGTTCAAGGAAAAATTAGAAAACGGCAGAAATAGAAATAGGTACGCACATGAGTTACTAATTTTTCTAGGCTCTCAACTAGTTTTTAGAACATGAATTATTTTATAACACATGAAGGAAAGTGGGGAAGGAGAATTTGGCTTGGGGATAGAGAAGTGTGAAGGAAGCACAGGCATGAGGATTATTTATTGAGAAATTGACAGACTCTCATCCCAGAAAATATTTTATCAATTTTTTTTCCTGCTTAAAAATATGTAAGCAATTGCCAAGGATAAGGTGTCAAGTGAGTTTCCTACAAGTGAAGAACTTTCCTAATAAATTATGCACTCGGTAAAAGGAATTGCATGTTACACGCCATGGCCTGACTTCACGGTTTTAAGATTCTTCTAATCCTGACTGTATTTTACCAGGTTTTATATGAGCTGCTGATACCAGGGAAACTACACTCACTTCATAGCTTTTCCATCGAGAATTCGTAGCTAGAGTGGAAAGAACGGGACTGCAGATACAGTAGTGGCTACTAATTTTATGGTTCCAAGTAAAAAAATAATGATCATGCCTTGAAGCAGTCAGAGTCCCCTTTCTTCATACTTCTTTAGAATTACCTCTTCAAGGTATGAGTTTTCATTTCATTTTTTTATATGGAAGTGAGTCAGAATTACCTAAAAATTCAAAAGCAACTTTTAAAATAGATTGGAAAGCCCTTTAAGGAATCATGCATGACTTGACTAAAGGCATCAGTGCTGCCCAGAGAGTGTTGACTATGGAGCTCAGGAATTCTAAAGCAGTTGGATGACAGAAGATACTGCCTAGGTATCTGAGATATGTTTCAATTAATAAGCCCCGAAGGAAAAAGTAAATTTAGCAAGTTGAATTCACTGTGGCTGTGCTGTCTCAAGGATACAAGGGTATTTTTTTCCAATATGAGCACCTAGTCATTAGGAGCCAAGAAGAAAATGAATATCTCAGGCTCAAGTTCCTGGCCACCCTTGCTATGAGAAGATCAATCTAAGCAACAGGAACAGGCTGCACTTTGTTGGGTTCTGTGATAGCCAAGCATAAAAATCAAAAACTCGCATTTAATATATCAGATGTGAAACTTTTGGGCATGATTTTGAATACCTGTTCTCTAGAATCTGTCCTCCATACTTCTTGGTGATGATGAAGGTCAAGGGAACAGAGCCAAGAAGCCCAAGTTCAGCCCTGTACTCAATTGATAAATGATTTCAAGCAAGTTTATCCCCAGTGGACCTTCTTTTCCATGTGTGGGATATAAGAGGATAAAGCATGAATAATTTATAAATTCCTTCTAATTCTAAAATTACATGGCCGAAAATAATGTGTTTATCTTGAAATTCAAATCAATATGGTTCCATCTTTCCTAAGAAGCCGAGTTAAAGAGTCTTTGAAAGTTAAAACTATAAGGAATCTTAGAAACAGTCTAGCACAGATCCCCTCCTCCGACTTGTAAAGAAACTGACCACTTGTGTTCATTGGCCTTCCTCCCAGATGCCATTGAAGTATGTTGTTGTTTCAAGTTAAGTGCAGACATGGAACTCCCTTTGAATCTGAGAAAATCCAGTTTCATGTTCTCTCACTTTGGAGTCATGTCATTTTAGTGTCAGTAAAAAATATAAATTCAAATTATAGTGGCAATAAGACATCCATGTAAAACTAAGATGGAGTTCAGCATCATAAAATTGAATAATCCCACTAATATCCCAGAGGCAGAACTTGGAGAGAAGCTAGAGTGTCTGGCTATGCACCTCATATACAGTGGAGTACTGGTCTGTGGGATCCATTGATACAGACATATCTGAAAAGTAATGCCAAAAGCAAAGACAGAAATAAAAACCACAATCTGCGTTTCAAGAACAGAGCACACGAATTGGAGGACTTCGGGATGGAAGGAAGAATACGTAACAAGCAAGAACACAGCAGACAGTAAAACTGCTCCTGGAAGAAGGATGAAGGAGGCTAAGAAGATTTTGTCCATTAATGGATTCTCTGTCAGTCATTAACAGACCACCCAAAAACCTCAAGGCCAAAGTAGGCATGGATGCTGTTGCTACATGTCTGCCTCTATTAGTCATTGTTATATTATTTATTTTTTATTGATTTTTATTGAGCTCTACATTTTTTTCTGCTCCCCTCTCTGCCTCTCTTTCCCACTTCAATCCTCCCCCCAGGTCTCTATGCTTCCAATTATTTATTTCTTATTGAGATTATAACTGTATTATTTCTCACTTACCTTTTCTCCCTCCCACCATTTTTATATACCCCCTTGTTGTTCTCTTCAAATTTGTGGCCTCTTTTTTTTTCATTAATTTTTGTAGTATTCATGTATGTAGAAGTATGTGTATCACTAAATATAACCTGCAAAGTTTGTGTAATGTTATTTTAATGTTGTCAGGACTGATCATTAGGTATTGGGAGTCTCACCAACATCACTATTGAAGCACAAATTGAATGAAGACAGCAAAAACAGATGTAGGGATAAGTCCCACCCCTTAGGGGGCGTGTTCGCCTCAGGCTAAAGTTCTCCTATAAAATTGGTGAGCGTGCTCCCAGCGCTCTCTTCTGCTTTCCTGGTCTCCGCGGGAACAGTGGTTCTGTAAGTCTATTCCTCCATTAAAGCTGTCTATATTTTGACAATCTGTCTGCATTCGCTTACGCCGTTACAAACAGACACCCTAAACTGCAAATGGAAACCCCATGAGACTTTACCTGGCACAAAGAACTACATGCAATTAAGGAATGCTGGGATCAGGAGAAATAGTCTTCTGCAAGGAAGAGCACACCAAGCATTACCAGCCATTGTTTTTTTTTTAAAAAAAATATTTATTTATTTATTTATTATGTATACAATATGATGTCTGTGTGTATGCCTGAAGGCTGGAAGAGGGCAATGGACCTCATTACAGATGGTTGTGAGCCACCATGTGGTTGCTGGGAATTGAACTCACAACCTTTGGAAGAGTAGGCAATGCTCTTAACCTCTGAGCCATCTCTCCAGCCCAACAGCCATTGTTTTAAATAGCTTATTTTTAGAAAGCACTCATCATAATGTCTATATTGTTGTAGTATGGATTTTAAAATATTTTATTGACAAATAATTTTAAAGATGTTTGAGTCTTTCAGTAGCTAAATCATCAACAAGTTTGGTACATTATTGATCATGTATCACTAGATAGGAATATATCTTGTTATACAATAAGTGGATTCAGTGTACCATACTCAGTAATATTTTGGATCATGTTCCTGCTGGGCAGTAATCATTCAGTTTAAAATAATAATACTGCCAAGCATGCTATTACAGTATTGATCTAATTTTACCACAAAAGTATACATATTTCTGATAAGTATTTTCCTAACAATCTGTAAACCCTCATAGTATTATTTTGGTGATTTGAAAGTATCAGAGATAAATATAGGACATTGAACAATTCTATACTTATCTTTATACAGTTATATAATATTTAGTTTAATGATATTGTTCAGATGAACAAGAAGTTTTTTTCTATTTTTGTTATTTTTTAAATTAAAGATTATTTTATATAGCTGATCTTCCTTTTTATATTTTGATTAGTTCATTTTTAATATTCTCATACATGTTTATAATATACTGTGAACATATTCACCTTGTTACCCTTCCTTGTACCTCTCCAACTCTTACCAAGCTCCTCCTTCTTCCCACCTAATGACCCTCCTATTCCAAGTCTTTTTATTTTCTACCAGTCTTCTGCAGGTAACCATGACAGCTGTGTGTTCATGATTCTATTAGCCATGTCACAGCCAGCATTTTACAGGACTCCTGCCCATATTCTAGTTCTGCCACTCTTTCCATCTTCTTTTTCATGATTTTAATTGTCTCAGAGAGTCCTGGTTAGAGATGAGAACTCAAAAGTCATTCATTTTTAGCATTTTAACCATCTATGAGTCACTGTATTGTTAACCACTTCAAAAAGACACTTCTCTATGTAAAGTGGATAGTAGTGCTGGTCTAAGTATATGAATGTAAATATCCAAGTTTGGATACATATCCATTTAGCTTAATATCAGTAGTATGTTCTACCTCAGAACTTGTGACACCCTCAGGTTTTGGCCCAGGTTTACAATACTAAGTATGTAATTCTTTTTCTCTTTTAGTAGAAAGGAGTGCAAATCTAATCATAAAGCTGTTGGCTGTTGGCAGAAGCTGCTTGTATTAATTAAAAAAAAACTGCTTGGCCAATCACTTAAGCATATTGCTAGCTAGCTCTTATATATTAAATTAGTCAATTTCTATTAGTTTATATTTTACCATGAAGCTCGTGGTTTACCAGTAAAGTTCATAGGCATCTGTCTCCTTCGGCAGCTACATGGCTTCTCTTTGACTCTGCCTACTCTCTCCTCTTTTTTCTGCTTAGAATTCCTTTTTGCCCTATTCTACTCTGAAATAGGCCCGAAGAGGCTTCTTTATTAACCAGTGGTATTCACAGCATACAGAGGGGAATCCCACAGCAGTTGGCTAGCCCCCACCAACAATTGTACTAGTAGGACCATCTCCTATTTAGACACCTATTGAAATTGTGTAGCCAACTCCTGATCTATAAGATATTTTTATTCTTCAAGCTCGTCACTGAGAATTATGTGAAGAAAAATCTTATATTCTGAACAACCAAGATCCTCTACCATGCCAAACATGTAGAGTGTCTGAGAAACTGCTTGATCTGTTCCTTGAGGCCAACTGAGCAATAACTGCTTAAAATAGAAAGATATATTTTCTATCCTTTACGAGATGAGAGCCAGCCTCCCATTATTCATTTCTTCACCCTTCAAGAATAATCTGTTACATGGTAGAAAAGATGGGATTAATTAGGGATCCAGAAAGAAGTTGGAAGTTTCCTGACTTCAAGCCATTGGCATTCTAGAAGTGACACACAGAGGAGTATGTGATTATTTATTGCTTGCTATTATCTCCAGAAATAAATATAAGTCTGAGTACTAATAGTAAAGATAGCGTTACCTGAATAAATATAATTACAGTGACTTGGATGTAGTGGCACATTTGGACAATAAGTCTGACACACATTGAGACCAAAAGAATGTGTATTTCAGGTAAAACAAACAAACAATACTGAGTCCGGCCTGATACATATATTTATACATTACAAGTTTTGTTTTCTCATGAATGGGTTCAACTTGGCAGTGAATATATCACCCAGTATTTGGTGGTAATGGAAGTAAATCAAAGTAAACAAAATAACCAAAGGCTAACCAAAAGGGATCCATTTCTAAAGTAGTCTTGATAAAACAAGGATCAAAGTAGAACACCAAGATCTCTACCATCTATTCATATTTACATTTTTCCAGTATCTCTTATATTCTCTTATAGCATCAGACTCTTGGTGTCTCCCATATTTCTCTTTTATCATTGGATCACAGGATTCTTGGTAGCCCAGATACTTCCTTTCTCTTTGTGGATCATCCCCAGAGTCTTTTTCTAGCCTTCATTTCATATGACAGCACATGAATATCAGATTCTGATAATGAAGGCACAATCTGTTTTAGACCATGTGAGCTGCGTAGTCTGTAAGAATGTCTACTTTAGATGAAGAGAGTACTTGATTGACAGGCCATTGATAGAATGCATTAGAGGATGCAAAAAGTCCCTACTTGGATATAATAGCCTAACAGAATTACAAAAGAGCACCTAACAGCAGAGGTACTAAATTGAAAAAGATAAACCAGAACCATGAAAAGCAAAGAAGAATCTGCAGATTGTTTTGGCTTAGTGGAATTAATATCAGATCATGAGTATACAGATAAAATTGGCACTGGTATCAGGTAAGAAGCAAGGGGATACATGAGTGGAATCTTAGTTTTAGGTCTTGGCATATGCCCCATTTATTCCATATTTCCAACAGAACACACGGTAATTTAACCAACACATGACTGAATAAGTTATATCCAGAGTGATATAACTTGTCGGTGTAAGGATTACCTATATGTATCATGAAATCATTTTTTTTATTTTCGAGACAGGGATTCTCTGTATCTTTTTTGGTTCCTGTCCTGGAACTAGCTCTTCTAGACCAGGCTTGCCTCGAACTCACAGAGATCTGCCTGCCTCTGCCTACCGAGTGCTGGGATTAAAGGCTTGCTCCACCACTGCCTGGCCATGAAATCATTTTTTCCAAGTGCCTGGAATATTGACACATTAATTGTGTGGCCAAGAGAAAGGATACAAAGAGAACAACAAAGTAAAAATACAGGAGAGCAATTCAAAGAACTTGTTCTATGCAAGTTTGAAGTAGCCCCATCAGGCAAAGCAAAGATATATCAGCAGTTCCAGAGAGCATGGTTGTGCTTTCTCTGAGATCAAGAAGAAACTATTCTGCAAATATACTAATAAATTCCTATGTCTGAAAAATCATTTTCAACATTTAGTCATGTTGATATTTGTAGCACAGACATGGGAGGTGAATACATAATGTACAGGTTGACATACTATAAGCACTTAGGAGCTGATGGGGTAGAAATGTTTTTTTTTCTATTTTTTTTTATTGATGTGACTGCTGGTAGACTGACCACATGCCATACAAGGCTCCAATTCCAAAACTTGCTAGGCAACACAAACTAGAGTAGATGGGTCAAGAAGAGAAGCCATAATCTTAAAATTGGGTGGGAGAGGATGTCAGGGTTGAGGGAGTAGTAAGAAGATGGGAGGGTTTTAATGTGTTCCAAGTACTTTGCCAGATAACTGTTTCTACAGCCCATCTCTACCTCTGTCCCATCCATTTGGACAACTCTCCCAACTTACTTTCCTTCACCGTCTCTAGTTTACAAACTATGAAACATTAAAATCAAAAGGCACCATTTTCTAAACCATAATCTTATCATGTGAAGACTTTGTTTGGAAACTCCACCAAGCTCTGGATATCATGAAGGAAACTATCTTCTCTCTTAGCATGCCAGACTCCAAAGCCAACCTCACTGTCTTTCTTGTGATGCCATCAACCTCCAAATTCATTGTTCCTCCCTGTTCCCCAGATTCTCATGACTTTGCTACTTGCCTCAGCTACCATACCGCTTTCTCTGGAATTCCTATAATGGTCAAAAAAAAAAAAAAAAAAATCAGAACTATGTCAACATAGTACACAACTTTCCACTGGAGAATTGCACTTTTAGTAGCATTATTTGGTAAATTAATAAAACCTTGCACAAACAAAACAGCCAAAGGAACTAAAGAGCTTAAGCATGGGAACAACAGAAATCAAAGATTACAAAACTACCGTAAGAAGAGGCTGACCCCAGTGGAGCTATACTGGGAATAGTTCAGATTTCAGATGTGTGATCTGTAGACATAAGCAAAACGGGCTGTGCCTTGACAAATTTTGTAATATTAAAATCTTTCATCATGAGAAGAATTCTCTAGAAAAATGTGAATACTAGTTTTCAGATAATTTTGATGATTCAGGATGGAACAAAATAGAGCTTCAAGACTGCCCAGCTATTGCTTTTAAAGAGTGTGTATGCTCTTATACCATAATGTTCCCTTGGCCTGTTAAACAATGAAATTCCCAAAAAGTTTTCCAATGCCACTGGTAGCGAAAATCTGAAATTTATGGGAGGTTTAATTCTAAACATTATTAATTGGTTGCAAGATTACCACTGAACAATGCCATGCTGACCTGTCATTTTGCAATATTTTTCCTTTTTTTCCTTTTTTTCTTTGTTTAATAACTTTCAGTGTCAGTTGTACAAATAATCAGTTTAGTTATGATAGCTTCATGCATATGATGTACTTTCTTAATATCCTTTCTTAAGCAAGAGAAAGCTCAGTTAGTACTCACAAATCTGTATGTAGCTTCAGATGTATTCCACAGAAATGCACATCCTCTGTAGTGCGTATATTATGTGTAAGATACTTTTCAAAACATTGGGTAAAAGAAACAAAGAGTTTGGCTGTCCTTGTAATTATCTACCTTTATATGACCTTAACACTCCGTGAGATGTAGGAACCCATGATAGAACATACTTTGGAGGTCGGGGGGAGATTAGAGACAGGGTTTCTCTGTAGTTTTGGGAGCCTGTCCTAGAACTAGCTCTTGTAGACCAAGCTGGCCTTGAACTCACAGAGATCTGCCTACCTCTGCCTCCCAAGTGCTGGGATTACAGGCGTGTGCCACCATCACCCAGCAAAAAATAATTTTAATATAAATCTTCCAGCAATCCATTCACAATGAAGTAGATAATTTTTTTCTGTTAAAATGTATCTTGCAAAAAAATGGCTAGACACTTAAGTTTTGTAAAACTATAAAGACAACCATCAAATTTCCAAAGAAAATATAAATACCCTAACACAGTAGTTCTCAACCTTGCTAATGCAGTAACCCTTTAAGACATGCAGCTCCTTGGGTTGTGTTGACCCCAGGCAAAAAATTACTTTCGTTGCTACTTCATAACTGCAATTTTGCTACTGTTATGAATTGCAAATCTTTGTGTTTTCTGATGGTCTTAGATGATCCTCTGGTGACCCACAGATTGAAAACCACTGTCCTAACACTTTGGAGTATGTGACTAAGCTCATAAGTAGACCATTTCTACAAGCTTGTGGAAACTGAAATATTAGTGCTTCCTAAGTAAAATCAATATGCAAATTTTATTTGGAAACAAAGAGGTAAATGTATCCTTGCGTGTAGAGATGGTGGGAAGGGTAAAGCCCTCGTCCTTTTGGTTTAAGAATATACAAAGGGGACTATTGCTCCTCTTGATGAATAAACATAGGTATTGTTCTCAGAGAGAGCAGGAGCCATATTTCCAAGTGGTGCTAGGGATGCACAAAGCGCCAGGCAATGCAGAGCCATTTCCAATGTGTTACTGCAAATTACAGATTAGATTCTGTGGAATTCCTTCTTAGGTTATGAGAGGGGTCCAGTCACTCAAACACAAATGAGAAAGGCAATGTGACTTAGTGAGTTAGATAGAATGGGTTCCAAGCCTTACTTCTGGGTATGGATACTCAAAGACTTGAGGAAGTCACTAACCAGAAAATGAATGGGATCCAGATACAAGACAAGGATAAGAAACAGACAGGAAAAGTGGCTGGCTAGCTGCAGAGAGAGTAGTCAAAAGCAGTTTCTTTCTTTCAAGCTGGAAGCACTTAACAATACTGCTGCCAGAAATAGTAAATGACCTTAATTGGAGTAGATTACATATAAGATACAGAATTTGTGGTACTGGTGAATCTCAATATGGGGATTCAAGTTAGAACCATTGAAACTAAATATTTTCAGTGAAATACCACAGTTAAAAATCCAAGGCAGTCAGTCTTTACACACGTACTCAACTGACATTGGCCAAACACACTCCATGATAACTTTGCTAGGCGGTAAAGTTCAAAAAGTAAAGGCTCCATCATTCCCTTCAAGGAACTCACCTTAGAACTAGAGATGAATTGAGATAGGTATATTCTTTTAGGTTTCAAGAGATTTGACTAGAATGTGTACAGTAAAGGTAAAATGCCTACCAGAGAAATGAGAAGAAAGGAATAAACATAGATCTCAGAGGAACTGAGCTAAATCTGTAAAGAAAAGTTTGACAATGAAGGCTGTGGGGTGTGGTCTTGCCATCTAGGGAGATGTAATCAATCAACTTTTGCCAGTGTAATAGAATAGGGGAATCAAGAATAGCATAACATTATTTCCGGCAACAATTTGTCTTTTTTGAATTTTTGCATGGTGGTCATTCCCTCATATGACCCCTTGTTACCTTACTCCTTTCTCAAATCCTTCGTGATAATCACTTTCCTAGGGACTTACCTTCTTCCATCTACATCCTCTTCCTATGTGATTGTATGTGTGCCTGCACAAATTTTGTCCATACACACAATTATTTAATGATGTCTAGATCATTATATTACTTCAATATCTCCACCAAATAATCATCTTCTAGAAAAAGAAAACCAGCAAAATAATCCTCACACTTTTTTCCCAAATATGCTCCACATCCAGCCTTCCATATACAGACAATACCATCCACTGATTATTCAATCAGAAAAGCTTCATAATCATACATAATTCTTCTCTTTTTCTTATTTCCTTTATCAGATAAACTATCGTATCTTTGTAACTTTAGGTTAAGATAAGAAGTGTTTAGTATTCTCCATTTCCATAGTTAATTCTTTAGCTTAAGCTGTCTGTATCCTTCACTAGTATCCCTACAGCAACATGCTAGGTAAGTCCTATTCCTCATATACCATGAGTTTCCTACCCAGTTGTGAGTGCAATGGAGAGTTTGTGGGGCAGTGGAAATAAAACCAAATGAAGTAACTGGGCAATGAAGGCTTTTTATTAATATCTACTCATTCAATGTAAAGAACCCAGATATTAACTTGGGAAGATTGTAAGTACTCATAAGAAGGGGAAACTGAATAAAGAAGAAATTCACCAGTAGGTATTTTCTCTCCTTCTCTAGTTTCCCTTCTGCAGTGTGTGTGTGTGTGTGTGTGTGTGTGTGTGTGTGGTCTTATATATACATAAAGAATTTTAGGACTTATCCTGAGATAAATCATGTGATATTTTTCTTTCTATATCTGACTCATTTTACCTAATATGATCATTTCTACTTATATCCATTCTCCAGCAAAGCATATAATTTCCATTCTTTAGGCCTACAACAGTCCATTATGCGTGTGCACACGTAAGTGCACGTGCGTACACATACTCACACTATATTTTCTTTGTCTATTCATTTATTGGTGGGTAGATTTAACTATTGTAAATTGCATTGCCATAAACACAGATATCCAAATATATTTACAGCATATTGTCTTCCTATTCTTCAGATATATACCCAGAAATTGTCCGATGCTATTTATGCCTCAGATTTTGACACATACAAACAAAATCATTGATATAAGCCTTTAAAGATAACACTGTCAGGGTTGGAGAGAGATGGTTCAGATGTTAAGGGCACTGGTGGCTTTTCTAGAGTTTCTGAGTTCAGTTTCCAGCAACCTTATGGTGGCTCACAACCATCTGTAATAAGATCTGGTGCCCTTTCCTGGTGTGCAGGCAAATGTGCAGGTAGAACATTGTATATATAATTAATTAATTAATTTTTTAAAAAAATAAGACTGCTGCCATTCAATCTTCCTTGCAAAGTTAAAGCCAAGGTAGAAGTAAAATGAATGTCTTGAAAATTTAGTATTACCATCACTTCCCGAGTCTTTGGGCTAATAGCATGTGTAAAAGCATGTTAAAGTCACTCAAACTCTGTGCTCTAAATAGATGTACTAGGTATCCTATAAATTCTTTATTTCTTGCAAATTCAAAGAGAAATGCCACCAACCACCTAAAGAATTTTGTTTCCTTAAGAAAATCAAAGCTATTGATGTACCTTTTTTACCGAAACTCACTCTCAGAGTTCCCCTGTAACACAGTTGGGCAGAAATTGAAATTCTGCAGAGCAAAAGACTAAAATATCCATCATTGTTAACTGCTACACTGTGGGTGGCTGAGAGAGAAATCTCTCCAGGGTCTAGGACCCTAAGCAGGCAACAATAAATTCATTTATTTTTATAGGGAATTTTAAAATAAAAATCTTTACTTTTAGGGGTCTCTTTTATCCCTAAAGTGCATCCTAAATATTTACTGTTCAGATTTTGTTAATAGAAGTACCATGTTTTTTTTCACACGACACACAGCAATAACCCCAGATTGACCTGGAAGATCGGGTCCAGTGAGTGATAAATCCACTGGCCCCAGTTTGGAAAGAAAGTATTTTCTCAAGATCACAACAGCAGACATACACACAATCCTAAAGACACTTTCAGAAGTGCCCCCTAGTAAAACCACGACAGGCACTTTGATCTTGGTCCCTCGCTTTTAGTAACATGTCAGCATACCTGGGATTAGAAGCCAGACAGAAGTTAGAGCAAAAATCAAACAAGCAGTGAAGAGGGAGTGGGCAGGGACATGTGTTTGCCTCCATACTTGCACACCAAGGTGAAAAGTGCAGCCTGCACTCCGGTCAAATATGGGATATAAACAGACATAAAAGCAGGATTATCTCTCTTCCATGGGACTATGCCCCGCCCCCAATCAATGGCTGATCTGTGACAAAAGAGCTAAGTCAATATTGAAACAAAAGATACTGGCTGCATTCAGCTCAACCCTAATCTCAGGTAAACTTGTACAAAGTTCAATAAGTATTCATTCCTCTGGTTGCGATTCTCCCAGACCCGGAAGAACTACGGGTGGGGAAGGGCGCAGACCCACCCCTTGTTCCATACTGAGTCAGTTCTTCTCCTTTCCCCTCTGGCTCTTGACAGATTGCTCTTTGCAGACCCTTTTGTTCTAACTCTTGGTCAGCCAGCAGAAGCTTCTAACTGGAAAGCTAGAACTGTTCATCTGTGTCCTACCTTGGTAAAGGAACGGGTCCCTAGGAACAGTGTCCTCTGCAAGTGAGAAAGAATGCTGATGTTGAACTGGCAGATTTCCCTTGGCTTACGTATTTCAAGATGGGACTTCAGTGAAGCCTGAGGCAACGTGTATTGACCTTAGAAATGATGCTGTAACAGACTTCCTTAAACAATATTTTACATCAGGTCGAAGACCCCTCTTATCAAAGATTTTTTGGAGTAGAGGTGTGGAGTAGCTGAATTCTGTGAAACATGATTTCCAATTCTGAAATGTGTCATGCTTCAAATGACCTCTATTCAGAAGAATTTGGTTTACATTTTCAAAGAATATTATAGGGGGAAAAAAGAGATAAATCCTGAAAAAGGTATGTGACTATTATCATCTCTGATATTATAGGTATGTTTAGAATCCACATTTCCACCATTTTACTTCGGGGGCTAGTTTGCATGCTTAGCACCTATGCTCTGTAACACTCCAGCATTGAGTGACATGAGCACCTGCTTCATCTCTTCAGCAGGTTCTTTCTTCAAGAGAAGGTGTTTTAATACATACCTGTGGTCAACGGAATATGTAAGTCAGACACTCAGTAAACTCTTGGAATATTGAAATCAATGAATGGCTTTCTTTGATATGGGAAACTAGACATTCACATGTACAAAATTAAAACTAGATCACCATCACTTGCCTTATTCCAAAACAAACATAAATAAAAGTCAAAGAACCTAATGAAGAAGCTGGAACATCAAAACTGCTAGAGGAAACATATATGAAAAACACATAAGATATGGACAGGATCTATTTAAAACACAGAAGCTTAGAAGATAATGATGATGACTGACAAATAAGCTAACATCAAATTAAAATGTTTCTGCATAGTTACAGAAGCCATTAACAGAGTAGAGACAGCCCACATAATAGGAGGAGATCTTGGGCAGTTATCCATCTGATAGTAAGTAAGCATGCAGAATATATAAGGAGCCCCCAAAATTAAGTACCAGAAGAACAAATAATCAGATTAATAAGTGATCTAAAGAAATGAACAGATATTAATAACACAAGTAAAAATGGCCAATAAATAAATGAAGAAATATTCAACATCTTTAACAATTAGTAAAATGCAAAACTACATCGAGGTTCTAAATCACCCCACTCAGGATAGTGCCACCAAGAAAACAAACTACAACAAATGCTAATTTGAATGCAAAGAAATGAACTCTTTACACATTGTAGATAAAAATACATTAGTTTAGATACTACAAAGTGAATAGAATGAGTATTCAAAAAATTAAAAGTGGAATCAGTATATGATCCAGTTTTACTACTCCTGTGTGTAAGTTTCACATCTCCAGGTACCTGAGCACTGTGTTTATTGCAGTGCTACTCATAATAACAAAACCATAGAAACAAACAGAAAAATATGGTGTTCACACACTTGAGTACTCCTGGAAGAAAGGTGGGAAAGATTCTAAGAGCTGGAAATATGTCTGCTCTGAGACATCTTCTACATACAACAGGAAAACTGCACCTATGAGCTCTCAACAATAGAGTGTCTGAGCAAGACCAGCATAATGACAACACAAGCTGGCATGCTAAAATGACTACAGGCAGGATTCCATATGGTCTCACCCTAGATAAAGTAACAGTTGGTTTACTTCTGCTGAAAGAGGGAGAAAGAGTACCTTTTAGAGACAAGGTCCAACAGACTGTCCAATCTCAGTGGTTAGCCCTGGACACACGTATACAGAAGCAAAGTGAAATGGGTTCAGTAGGTTATATATATACATGTGCATATATTTGTGTATATATTAATATATATGTGTGTACATATATATACATGTGTATATTGCAACAATAATAATTTAAAAGGAGAATACTAATTTGGGAAGGAAAAGATAAGAAATTGAAAGAGGGAGTGGGAAAGGAGTGGGAAGGAGTGGGAAGGACAGGAATGATGTGGTCATGTATGAAGTTCTCAAAAAATAAAATTATTACATAAAATATAATAAAAAAGTTATGTTATTTGCAGAAAAGGGGGAAAGAACATCATAATTTAATTGAATGTCAGCTGAGGAACAGTAGCCCATGCTTTCTTTTATATGGGTTACTTTGACAAATATGTCTTATTAAAAGTAGAAGTATGAGTGTTAAGGGAAAAAAAGAAGATGAGGGAAATAAGAGGAGGAATAATTATGGCAATATGACGGCATGGCTACAATCAGCCAACATTATCCATATATATAAAACTTTCATAATGAAATCTATTGTTTTTGCAATTTGTAATTAATATATGCTGTTATCAAAGAAAAAGCTATATCTAGCTAATTTCTGATTTTCCTTATAAAAGTTCTAATTGAGACATATCAACTGTACAAATCCCTGGACTATATTGTGATGTTCAATGTTGAAATAAGAGTGGCAGGGCTGCATCCCCAGCACCCGGCCGCCCGCATGGCTAGTTTTATCTGAAATAATTACATGGAAACTGTATTCTTTTAAACATTGCCTGGCCCATTAGTTCCAGCCTCTTATTGGCTAGCTCTAACATATTGATCTAATCCATTTCTAATAATCAGTGTAGCACCACAAGCTGGCTTACCAGGAAAGATCTTAACCTGCATCTGTCTGGAGTGGGAGAATCATGGTGACTCACTAACTCAGCTTCTTTCTCCCAGCATTCTGTTCTGTTTACTCCACCCACCTAAGGGTTGGCCTATCAAATGGGCCTAGGCAGTTTATTAATTAACCAATGAAAGCAACAGATTAGAAAGAAATCACTCCCACATCAGTTCAACAAATGTATACAATATTTAGTGGTCAAATCAGGGTGAGAAGTACACCCATCACCTTGAAAATGTATTAGTTCTTTGTGTTGGGAATGCTCAAATTCATTTCTCTTTTATTAACTGATATAGGAGTCCCCTCTGTATTCTGTGAATACCTTTGGTTAATAAAGAAACTGCCTTGGGCCTGCACAGGGAATAGAGATAGGCAGGGAAAACTAAACTGAATGCTGGGAGAAAGAATGAGGAGTTAGTAAGAAGTCATGTAGCCCCACCAGAGACAGACACTAGATGGAATTTTACCCAGTAAGCCATAGCCATGTGACGATACACAGATTAATGGAAATGGGTTATATTAATATTTAAGAGTTAGCAAAGAAGAAGTTAGAGCTAATGGGCCAAGCAGTGATTTAAATAATAGTTTCTGTGTGGTTATTTCTGAGCTGCCAGGGGGTGGGGAAACAAACCAGCGACCTCCTTGCAGCAAATTGGCACCAATGTGGCCAACTAAATCTACTTAAAACCTGAGAAAGTTTAAAAAGTAATTTTAGACACAGAAAAAAAAAAAAGAGTTAAACACAGCTTAATGTCCTGGCTCCTTTAAGAGAAGTTTTCCTGATTCAGCAGTAGCAGAAAAAACGCAGCACTGTTTTGAAATGCTGGCTTTCTGCA